>NC_060267.1:152393915-152740960 GCF_021613505.1 Equus quagga | reverse complement strand
GGACAGGCCAAAGACAGGAAAGGAGTGAAGGTCGAGGCCTAGTTGAAAAGAGAGCTCAGAGGAATTTGACTAAAGTGTAATCAAGGAGAGTCTTTGTCACAGGGTGGCCACCAAATGAGTCACCATTAAATGAGACCTATATAATACACTTATATTATTTGGTATGTGGTCTCAATACCAAACCTCTTAATCTCAAATTCATGTACCCAATGAGCAACAAGCCAAACACTGAGACATCAGTGCTTGGAGATGGAGAAAGGCCCTATTCAAGTTGGCCAAGACAAGAAGGTGGGAGCTTGGGTTCACTCAAATCCACCTTCCACAGAGCAAAAAGCCAGGGGTTTTTATAGAGCTAAAGGGCTTAGCAGGTATGAAATAGGTATTAAGAACCACTGTACCGCCCTGGGCCTCAGGGTATAACACCTGAGGCAGTCCCATAGAAAAAGGTGGATGAGTTTTCCTCAGGACCTTGTTGGACCTTTCTTAATTTAGACCAGTTAATGGGTGGCTGGCTTACTATTTACATGGCTTTCAAAAGCAGACCCCAAAAATGTCACACCAACCTCACCAGGGTCATTGGGATTCCACCCAGAGTCAGTCCCTGGCACAGCCCTGTCACTAGGCCCACGAATTTCTGACCTAGGGACATATCTCTTCTGGCTCCAGCCCCATGTCCAGCCTGCAGCGAAGTGACCAAGTTCTGAGCTTCTTCCCTGGGCCTAGCCAGGTCGAACTGGCCCAAGCACAGAGAACCAGGGACCTACCTGCCCTCAGGCTGCCCCTTCACCACAATCACTACTGCAGCTTGAGCCCGGCTGCTGCCATTGATGCCGGGTCGGTGAGCTGAGGAGTCGAAAGAAAGATTTCTTGGACTCTCAAGGTCTGGCAGTAGTGCTGTTTTATTTAGAGAATAGTATGGAATAGCATGGGGACAGGACCCATGGGCAGTCAGAGCTGCTGCTGGCCTGGGGAGCTGCTGCATGGGGACAGGACCCATGGGCAGTCAGAGCAGCTGCTGGCCTGGGGAGCTGCTGCTGCTGCAAACATGGGTGTAGAGTAGGGCTAAATTTAAGGCATAGGTATGTGAGTTGTCTCTTTACAAGACAAAGGAAAGAATATGTAAAAAGAGTTGTTAAAATGGTATCAGTGCCGGTAGGGTCTGGTTATTGGGTGGTCCTATAACTTTTAGATAAGAATCAAAGCAGATTAAGTAAATGGCAGAAGCCACCGCTTAAATATTACCTTCAGCTAAAGACAAAGGAGGATGTTGGGGGGGGGAGGTCAGTTACATGAGGTTGCCAGACAGTAAACAACTTAAGTTCTTGCCTTTGGCATTGATTAAGAGTTTCTAGAGATAAGGTCATCTCCCTTCTTCCTGGCCCAGAGAGGAGGCATCTTTACAGATGGAGGTTTCCCTTACAAATGTAAATGTTTCCCAACAAAGGACAAGCAAACCCTGCTCCTCAGAGTTGCTTTTATTAAAGGTAACCAGCCCCCTTCTCATCTGCAGTTTTAAAAGTAACCAGCCTAAAATAATCCTCATCACCATGACCAGGCAGGGGGCACTAGGGTGCCCTGTGCCACGTTCCCCTCCACACCACCACTGCTAGCTACTGATAACTGAGGACATGCCCATTTCAATCAAGTCAACAAACTTACACACACACACAAAAGGGAATCACACCCACACAAAAATAAAAATCTGACTCCTGCAGGACAAAAACAAAAGGTGAAGTCCAACAATACCCCGGATCTCTCCCAAATGAGGGGCCCTGCTTTCCAATCAATCACACAAAATGCAAATAGGGAGACAGGAAACTCACCACTGAGTGTGTTGTGGTGACTCACCTGACAACAGACTCACATACAAGGTAAACGCATAGTCACATACAAGGGCCGAAGTCGAATGCGTTTCTCCACTCTCAGCGAGTGTTGCGCCTAGGGGGGCTGATGCTGGTGGGAATAGGGGCTGTGTCAGGGGAAGTCCCCATGCAAAGATGCCCAAGCAGCTGCTGAGGACGCCCACTGCTCACATCCCCATCGGGGCGTCCAGCCATAGGCACAAGACTCCTGGCTGGCTCAACAAAATTGATACCAAATCTCTTAATTGCAAGTTCATGCGCCCGATGCACAGCAAGCCAAACACTGACATCTGGTGCTTGGAGATGGAGAAAAGCCCCGTTTGAGTTGGCCAACACAAGAAGACAGGAGCATGGGTTCACTCAAATCCGCCTTCCCCAGAACAAAAACCTGGGGAGTCGGGATTATAGAGCTAAGGGGCTTGGCAGGAGGAGCTTCAGAGAAACAAAGGGGTCACTCTGGATAAGCCCCTGGGCAATCTGCAACAGCTGCTGGGGGCTGGCCATCTGCTGATCGCAAACCCCCCCAAAAGCATTCCCCTTCTGCAAAACAAACTCACAAATCCTCGAGACCAAGTTACCCCTCAAGTTAAACAAGAAAACGGCAAATTGACAAGATTCATCTATGTCTGTGCTGGGAACAAGGTCAAAAGGCAATCATGTTCTTATTGAATATCTACAGTAATCCTCAGGCTTCAGTCTTTTGTATACCTGCTCAGTCCGGCCCAGAAAGAACTGGAGAAACAATTCCATAAGGAATCTTCAAGTTTTGTGTGCCCCTAGGCAGAGCCTCAGAACTGCCTAAATGTTAATATAGACCTAAGAGAAATGGCAACATTCTCCCCTTGATGGTTCTAATTTAATAACCCAAGTGAGAACAAAACTTAAGCAGAATTGGGACTAAGTTACTTTTTCAGCACTTCCAACTCATTTTTGGATTCCACTTTCTCCTAAACCCTGACCAAGTCATTCTTTGACCTCAGGCTGCTTGCTGACTGCTTCTCAAATTTTCTTTACTTCTCTTTCCAATATATATTTTTAAATCCCTTCACAATCCCTCATTCTTCTCAAGTGACAATGTTTGCATATAAGAACTCCCTAGGTATAATGTTTAAACGACAAGATATGTCCAATGGAGTAATATGGCAATATTATTAGGAAAATAGCTTAAGTCCTGGGAAGAGGGAAAGTTTTTGGTCTTCCATAAATCATATCATATAGGTTGTTGCTTACTCTGTGAATTTACAAAATTGACCTTGAACCTAGATTCCCTAAAACTTTATCTCAGAGAAGATGGAGCAGTTGGAAATCTTCTGGAAAGATCATTTTATACCTTCATGCTTGCTCTTTTTCTCTAAAATCCTGGCTCATGTAATACCATATCAAGAGTTAATGAAAATAGACAGGAATCTGAGAAGTACTCGACAAGCTCAAACTTGTCAAGTCTGAAATTAACTGGCTAGAGTCTTTTTTATTAGAAAGAATATTTTCCTGAGTTTTAATATGCAGTCTCTCAATTCTAAATTTCATCAGGATGCAAGACTTTGCATTGAGTAAATCTATAAACCCGACTTTAAAAGAGATCTGATAGAGCTTATGTATGTGAATTTATGTTGATTTACATAGAGCTATGTTTGTTTATGCTCAAAGAGTAAATGCTAACCACAAATCTTAAAATAGGTCCTAGGAATGAGAAGCTTTGGATGTGTTCACAATTTACATCTTAAGGATATGCTCTTCTTTTAGAGATTGAAAATGCTCTGATTGGATGTTGCCTGAAACTTTCTGCACAAGTCTGTTTTCTCAACCCACTTTCTATGAATAGTTCTTAGTCTGCTGTAGTCCCTGTGAGAGTAGAGAACATGAAAGTTCAACCCAAAGTGAGGAAAAGCTGAAAATGTCAGTACCAGAGTTAGAGTGAGGAAGAGAATTTAAAAGCAACCCAGGAGGTTTCCACTAGCTAATGGTGATACCTCAACACCCCTAATGGGATGTAGATAATTCCTATTGTCTACATGAGGCATGTTCTTGCTTCTCTACCAGACCACAAGTCAGTAAGGGTCAACTCCATGTGGAGCGACTTTAAATGCTAACATCCTAACGGGATTTTTAAACTGAAGAGACAGGATATGGTTTCTCCTATGCAAAGTATCATCCATGCTCTCCCAAGAGATTGAGCAGTTAGCAGTTGCCAAATAGACTGCTTTCAGACTGTGCTTTGTTTCTTTTAATCACAATACAATGGAAATTGTGGGAAAACAAAGAGCAGAGGGCGGTCCAAGGCTTTCCCATGGCTTTTCCTTTCTGTTAAACGAAATGAGAAGCAATATCCATATATTAGTTGTTCCGACTCCAGCACTTGGCTTCAGGGGGGGCTCTCCAATTCGCTCTATGGTCCTAAAGCCCAGAGCTGACACTTCCCACTCAGTGATCAGGAACAGATACCAAGGGACTGTGCCCAGAGCAGACTACAGAACTCCTATAGTCATCCATCCCAGCAGAGGGAGGGCCTGTTTCTAGTAGAAATTATAGGAGCTTCAGTGAAGTAGAATTACAACTTCCTTTTGTCTATTGAAATATTCTTCCCTAATTTATCAAAAAGCTCAAACAAATAAGAGTATTATGCAAACAGACTTTAAGCAGGGATTTGCTGATGTTTTGCAACCGCCTTTGGGAAAGATATGCAGCCTATATTTCAAAAAAATGGCGCAATGACAATGGCATAACTCACATTGAGAATAAGGAAGAAAAGTCTTAATCCTAACTGTTCCCATGAGGAAAAAAAAATTCATCTAGTGTTCCCCGAGGTCTTAAGCCCCTCCTAAGGGATTTTTCTCCCCTCATAGATCTTCCAGAGAAAAATGTTACCAAGTCTAGATGGGGTTTAGATTCACAAAGATTATTAGGAGAAATTACGGAAAATAATTGATTACTTTTAGGCTGCTTAATTTTAAAACGGTTTATGATGAAGATTTTTAGGCTGGTTACTTTTAAAACTGCAGATGAGAAGCAGGCTCCGAAGACTGGAATTTTGCTTGCCCTTTTGAGACATTTGCGTTTGTGAAGGAAGTGGGGATGACCTTGTAGGGACCTGAAATTGGCCACCCCAGGATATGTCTCTTTGACATTGGGATTGTTTGGGGCTGATTGCTTTTGATAAACTGGGACAGGGAAGGAGGCTCTGGGGAATGGAACTTGCCCTTTGTTGGGACACATTTACATTTGTAAGGTAAATCTCTATCTGTAAAAGGTGCCTCCCTCTCTGTACCAGGAAGAAGAGGAGAGATGACCTTGTCCCTAGAAGCTCTTAATGGGGAAGGCAAGAACTTAAGTTGGTTGCTGTCTGGCAATCTCATGTAACTGGTTTAGGGTGGTGGCATCTAACCTTTCTAACCTTTACTTAATCCGATTAGATTCTTGTCTAAAAGTCATGGGATCACCCAATGACCAGACCCCACCTGCACTGATACCATTTTAACTTTTTTTTCATGTTCTTTCCTTTGTCTTGTAAAGAGATGAATCACATACCTATGCCTTAAATTTAGCCCTAACCCTCAACTCGGGGCAGCAGCAGGAGCTCTGACCCCCCGTGGGTCCTGTCCCCACGTACCAGCTCTGCCTGCCCATGGGTCCTGTCCCCATGCCAGCGGGGGCAGCAGAAGCGGCGGCAGCAGAAGTTCTGACTGCCCGTGGGTCCTGTCCCCATGCTATTCCACACTATTCTCTAAATAAAAGAGCACTACTGCCGGATCTTGAGAGTCTAAGAAATCTTTCTTTCGACTGCTTGGCTCACCGACCCCGCATCAATAATAACCTGACAGGTTAATCAGATAAAAATTTAACCTATGAGGGATGGTGAAAGTTATGATTTTGTAATTTCAAAGAAGTTCACTCTTCCTTTGCATATCTGAAGTTTTGTTCAGAAGAAGTTATGGGTTTATAGGGTGGTGAGTGAGGAACTGAAGAGAATCAGTTCAAAAAAGAGGAGGACTCTGAGGGTAAGACGTACCGGGACACTCCAGAGTTGATGCTAGTGTGATGGATGTTTAGGAAATATTACATGTAGACACAGCAAGGGATTGGATTTAGTTACTTCTGATGACAATTTCTTTATAAACAATTTCTAGTTTTTACTTTCCTTCTGCAACAAGTGTAGCTACTATCTTCTATCTCTAGTGTCATAGACCCAAATGTGCCATACTCCTTCCCCAGGGACAGGTACATAAATAATGATAAGATAAAGTCTGAAACAATGCCCTCCTGTGGTCATCTGATTGGACACAAAACTGAACAAGGGAGAGATTAAGGTACATTCTTTCTGGGATACAGGATAGGTTTTGAGATGGGGCATCTGCAAGGGTTAAGGGCTACGAAAGGGCGATAGCTGATATGAAAGAATTATCTCCAAACTTAGTGCAAGGATAAAGAATTATCCCCAAACTTAGTGCAAGGATACGGGGCCTTAGCCCTACACTACTTTTGGCACTGTCACTGACTAATTGCCCAGAGGAACTCAAGGGAGGTTTGGGAAGAATTTAACTGTTTCTCCAAATTGGTTTTCTCTTTTTGTTATGTTAAGAGATGCAATCACCAACCACCCTGAGCCAGACTGAGCCCCACCCCAAGAGCAACGCCTATGACCTTTGCCTCATTTTTAATGCTAAGATCTCCTCTCTGGGAGGAGTTTAGGCCTTATTACCACAATCTGCAGTGTAAGTGGAAGCATGTTTTCCAACTGAGCCTACACAAGCAAATACCCATGTCTACCTTTTGAATATTCATTTCCCATCAGAAATAAAAGGCGCCACCCCCCCCCCCCCCCCCCCCCCCGTCCTGTGCTCAGGAATAGCCATGACTTTGGAAATGATTAAATGTGACCTCCTATTTGCTGCAAATAAGTTGTAATTTATGTGACAACTACTTTCAGACGAGAGTCTTGATTTTAACTCACCAGGAGGTGAACCCACTTTTGGTTTTGTAACAGCACCACTCTCCACGTGGATGCTTCCCTATTTCAGGGTCTCAGAAACAGCTTAGGCAGTGGTAAGATATGCTTTTCCCTGTGCACTGGCCCTGGTACTTCTGGACCATTAGGAAAACCAGGGCTATGTCAACCTGATGGGCTCAAGATTCAGCTACTTTATTCTGTTATAGACCTCAACTCTGTCCCTTCCTGCTGTCTTCCCTCTGCCCATCCTCCATTCTATTCAGCGTCTAGACTCCTCCTTTTGTTTTTAAGCCCCCAAGACCTAGTACCATCTCTTTCTCAAATAATTTAGTTGGGTTGCCACTGACTGAGGCATCCCTCTTTGACATATTATAGATCTTCTTTATAGATTGTCTTGAAATGGAGGTTGGGAGGTCATAATCATTGCAACTTTCCTTTTGCTGACCCTTAAGCATAAAAGGCTTTCCTGGGAAAAGTCCTGGACCTTTTTCTGGATATTTATCTTTATGGAGCTTCAGAACTTCTGAGAGGCATAGGTATCCTCCTGCAGGAGAAGAATTTTCATGCTTTAACATATGTGATTTTTCTGGCACCTTTCTCAGTAATAGAGAGAAAAGATGTCTTTTTCCTTAAGCTAATTTACTAATTAACATATCAGTCATTGTTCAGACATGAAACAGAATTCACCCCAGATAGTTCAAATGAGAAACATGAATGAAAGCACTACTTATAAAAGTGTGGGCAGAGATTTTAAAAAATAAAAACTAAAGCAATGATGAGACTATCATTACAAAAAGTTGTTACCACACTAGGATTAAAGGCACAAGGACAGAAGACCGTATTACTAGAACCCAGTGAGAGTGGGAGCCATGGAGGATGTGTCTAGTGGGGTTGCCGTCATGAAGGAATGAAGCTGCTGCCAGAGACACTACTGAGAGAAGCGAAGGAGTGGAGAACAAACACCGAAACTCTGTCTCCTTCTGCCACCCTGTCTCCTGCCACTGTCTCTCGTTAATGAAATCAGCTAGAGGCCAGCCACCAATTTGAGGCATCAATCCAATGAACAACGCAAGTCAGAGAGAAATGGAGAATGGACCTGGGTTAGGCAGCAGGGGAACAATTAGAAAGTAACCAGCAAATTAGTTAACTCAATGGCAAAAAATCTAACTGTAGTGCAATATTCTGCTACAGTTCTTTTCTCTCTTGTCTAAAGCAGTTTTTCGTTTTCTTTTTCAGTTCCAGTGAATTTAAGTCAGCAACGTCCATCCATTACATATTTGGTGAGTACTTTTTTACATGTAGGGCTTGGTACTAAGTATTGCAAGATAGTGTCTCTATTGCTCAAGACCCTATTGCCAGTGGAAAGTGAAGGACACAACTTTTACAAAATGTTGATTTTTTTATGTTCCTTAAGATGAATGTAATTCTACAGAAGTTTAAATGAGAGGAAAAATTGCATTAGCTTGATGGTGATGCAGATAATTTTAGTAGATAAGCAGGAGTTTTAAAAGACTTTGATCTGTGGGTATGATTCTGACAGGCAGTGTATGGAATAACAGAAAGGACACTTCCAGAAGGGGTAAGAGAAAGGTAGGAATACATACAATGGTTGGGAAATAGTGGACAACCTCTAGTATAGATAATAAGATGAATAGGAGACAAGCCTGGGAGATTGGTTTTGACTAGATCATGGAGAGTGGAGAAACCAAGATAGTGATTGAACCAAGAAAGAGAGATAACTATAGTCCAAATGAATGAAATCTGTTTTGAGTCTTGAGTTGTTCTTACCATTTCTGTTCCACGATATTAAAAAAAATCAGGTAGATCTAAATCTCTACTAATCCCAGAAAGCAAGAACCATAAGAGGAAATAGAAAAAGCGTATTGAGCTAATATGAAGAAACATTTCCTAACCAGCCCTCCAAATGCAATAGGTGCTTTGAAAATAGTATTTGGGATTTTCAAAGACGAGGGAACCAACCACATGTAATGAGTGATGCAGAGATCTTTCCTTCCCTCAAAAAATTGAATAAGATAGCCTTTAGGATTCCTTCCAACTCTGAATTTCTGTCACAGAACAAGATACAAATTATGGTAGTGAAGTTTTAACATCTGAACATTTTTATAGCCCTAAAAAGGGGATAATAAATCAGAGAAAAGAAGCATGAAGAATATTTATTTATTTAGTTACTTACCTCTTACCGAAGAAAATTCAGGGCTGATTGCAATATAGAAGCGCATGGAATCCCGAGGAAAGACAGTGGCTTCTAAAACAAGAACACCTGAGTAAGAATTCTTTTCTCTCTTGTGAGGCTGGAACAGATAATACCTCAGAGCCTTCTCTACCTTCTATGTAAAGCAAGATTACAATCACATTCTTATAAGATTCAGGGAGGAATTAAAAGAAGTGATGTATGCAAATTTTCTGCTACATAATAGTTAATCAATAAATGTTAGTTTCCACATATGTTACTTTTTGAAGAATTTTGGACACACGTTTTCAATTTTAAATAATAAAGCAAAACTATAATATGAAAGTGTGCAGTGTTGTTTCTTTTATAAATGAGTGCTATGGGAATATTTTCAGTTAAACGAGGAAATGATATGCAACAGGAAGTTGAGACTATGCTAAATCAAAAATATGTGACTTTTTCAACAGCTTGCAAAATACGCTCGGCTCAGTCTATCACACCTTCTTCGTGTCTCAATGATGAAAAACCTACTTAGCTTCTTCACCTGGTTTAAAGCTGAAATCTGCCAACTGACTCAGGTAATTATGACTCCCAGTGTTTGCTAAGAAAGGGGATCTGCTGTACATGGGCTCTTGACATTCCAGCCAGTAATGATTTAAGTTTTTTTTAAGTTTCAAGAAGCATAACTTTTATTTTAATGAGTAGATTTTGAAAACTCAGAGAAATATGCCCTAGCTAATGCATAAATACAGGAAAATGGAACCAATTTTTGTTTTCCAGTTTTCCCAAAACCAAAAACCAAAAAACAAACCCAATTAACCAAGTGAACAATCAATCAATCAAACAAGCAAATAAAAAGCCAAGTAATGCAATTGGAGAAATCAAAATTCAAGTTTTTCAATGTCCAAGCCTATGGTTTTATTGCCAATATTGTCCCTGGAATTTTTGTTGTTTTGAGCCATGCTGAAATAACCAAGGAAAAGGAGAAATTTCGTTTGCTATATTGCTGCATAAAAAATTACCCCAAATCTTAGTGACTTACAACTGTAAAACTCATTTATTTTTATCATGAACCCAAAATATTGGCAGAGCTTTGTGCGGATGACATGTTTCTGTTCTATTTGGTATTGGCTGGGATGGCTGGAGTGGAGGTTGGGAGACTCACTTTCAAGATGGCTCACTTACATGTCTGGCAAGTTGGTTTGGCTAATGGCTGGGTGCTCAGTTGGGTTACAGGCTGGGGGATTTGGCTCCTTTCCACATAAGTCTCTACATGGGGTGCTTGAGCTTCCTCAAAGTGTGGGGGCTGGGTTCCAAGAGCAAACATCCTGAGAGGACCAGAGGAGGTGCATAGCATTTTTATGAGTTAACCTTAGAAGTCACATAATGTACTCTATTGACCAAAGCCACCACAAACATCCATCCAGTTTTATGGGGAGAGGGACACAAACCCAACCACTAGATGGGAGCAATGTCAAGGTCACATCATATAGAGGATGTGTGGGATGGGAGATATTAGTGGGTGTCTTTGGAAAATACAATCTGCTACGGGAGATTATTGGACTCTGATGTACAAATGTTTTGTTTAAGTTTTTTATTTTATTTGCCCCATAAAAAGATATCAGCTCTCTCATTTCTCTATTTTTTGCTCTAGCATTTCATCAGTTGCTTGCTTTAGGATGAAATCTTTCACTTGTTCAACATATGTGGTTGTCCTCCATGAATAACATTTTGCTAAATATTAACGCTATCTTTGTGCATTTGTTTCATTTCTCTTCTTCATGAGTTCTTTCCTTTTCTTCATCTTCCTTTGTTGTGGGCTCCTGGTTTAAAAACAAATAGGTCAAATAGGGTTGCAAACCATCAAGTTTCTTTTTTTTTTTTTTTTTTGAGGAAAATTAGCCCTCAGCTAACTAC
Organism: Equus quagga; assembly: GCF_021613505.1. NCBI lineage: Eukaryota > Metazoa > Chordata > Mammalia > Perissodactyla > Equidae > Equus > Equus quagga. The sequence goes on along the minus strand of NC_060267.1, from coordinate 152,730,045 downwards.
TGCCAGTCCTCCTCTTTTTGCTGAGGAAGCCTGGCCCTGAGCTAACATCCGAGCCCATCTTCCTCTACTTTATATGTGGGATGCCTACCACATCACGGTGTGCCAGGCGGTGTCACGTCCGCACCCGGGATCCGAACCAATGAACCCGGGCCGCCGACAAGTGGAACGTGCGAACTTAACCGCTGCGCCACCGGGCCGGCCCCCATCAAGTTTCTAAGTAGTTGGAAGAAGGCTCTTCCTTAAGTTTTATATATATATATATTTACTTACTTTTGATTGAGAACATTTCACCCTCTCTGTTCCTCTCTTGCACTTTCAAGGAACAGTATGACAGTAGTTTAAATCTGTCTAGCACTATGCTAGACGTCAAAAGGCACTAAAGAAGAATTTAGCTCTAAGGCCACTTAAGGCCTGGGACTTTGCCATATTCATAATTCTCGGCACCTATCAGAAAGTCTGACCCATAGGTGTTACTCAGTAAATGTCTGTCCAATAGATGAACAAACTGATAAACAAATAAGAAAGATGTGGCTTCTGTTAACAATGAGGTGATAACTCTTCAGGGGGAGATCAATAATTCCTAAAATAAAAGGAAAGAAAGTGAGGTACGTGAATTAGACTGAGATATATCCAAAAGCAAAGGGCCTTAGATGAAGAAGGTGAAAACCAAGGAAGGAAGAATAACCAGAAACATCCATCATTAATCTCAGAACTCAGTTGGTAATGGAGGGGGCTGTGGAGATTGCTGAGGGGCTTGTGGGTGGGGTGCAGATAGGAGAATATGTACCCCTATGTAAAAAGCAAAGCCAACAGCAATTCACAGGATTAAGGAGGATGGAGTAGTGATGGGAGCACAAGGTTTAGAGTTAGAGAGACCCAGGTTCAAATTCCAGGCTTGGTAGCCATGTGATGTTGAATTAAATTCTCTGAGCCTCAGTTTTGTCATCTATAAAATGGGAACATTTCCTATGTTCAGCAAAGTAGGCATGGACACACACACACAATTAACAGCACACTATTTATTACACAAATCCCTCTGTGCATAGGCAGGGTGGCCCTGGGTTGGGTGCTCCACGGTGAGTGCTCCACTGCCATGACTCTGCCTCCACCTATGGACAGAGAAGGGGCATGTGTCACATGGAGCCTCTTGGTCTTGTAGAAAGGAAGAACCTGCAGAGCTCAACCTCTGCTCTTTATGACGAGCCAGCTCCTGATAAGAAGTTGAAAGCAGGTAGAAACAGTAATCCAGCGTTCTCCGTATTTGTCTCTATTCAACCTACTTCCTAAGATGGCTGTAAAGGTTAATGTAAAATGCTGAGCAAAGTGCTTGACATATGATAAGCGCTCAATAAATGTTAACTATTATGGCACTACTTTTGGGTCCTCCTACCTTCCTAGGTATCCTCCTTCAAATATAAGTTGACGGTATTCATAGAAGAAATATGCTGTGTAAACATGTGTTATGGAATATTATTGCTGTGTGGTTGTACCAGCTAGCGATTGCTAAGAAACGACAGTCATTTATCCTCACAGATCTGTGGATTATCTTGGGGTCAGCTGAGAGTGGGCAATCTAGGTGGGGCTTCGGTGGGCTCATCTCAGCTCTGTAGCACGTGTCCAACTCTCTTTCTAGGAGTAATAGTAGGCCTTGGCATGCTCTCCTCGTAGGGATGGCAGACACAACAGGGAACAAGTGGAAATGCATATGAACTCTTAAATCCTAAACTCAAAACTGGCGCACTGTCACTTCCACAATATTCTCTCGGCCAAAGCAAATATGCTGTTTAGCCGTATCCAAAGTCTAGGGAAGAAAAAAATACGCTTCATCTCTATAGTGAGAAGAACTACAAAGTCACAGAGGGAATAAGTGAAGCCATTAATGCCTTCTACCACAATGATGGACTTCGAAGATTTAGTTTGTCAGCAACAGAGAGACACATGTGTTACAAGAGGTCTTTGCACAGCTCCTAAAAAGATAAGAGAGCGTGGCATCAAAACCCTTCTTCCTGCCTGGACTGGGTTGAATAGTATTCCCCCAAAATTCGTGTCTACCTGGAATCTGTGCTTGTGACCTTGTTTGGAAATAGAGTCCTCGCAGATGTAATCAAGTTAGGATAAGGTCGTATTAGATTAGGGTGGGCCCTAATCCAGTGACTGGTGTCCTTATAAGAGGGAAATTTGGACACAGAGACACATAGAAGGAGAATGTTATATGAAGACACAGGGGAGAATTCCCTGGGAAGACAGAGGCAGAGACTGGGGTGATGTGTCTATAAGCCAAGGACCACCAAGGGTTGCTGGCAACCACCAGAAGCTAGGAGAGAGGCCTGGAACAGATTCTCCCTCAGAATCTCCAGAAGAAACCAACCCTCCCAACGCCTTGTGTTCATTTCAGACTTCTGGCCTCCAGAACTGTGAGAAAATAAATTTCTGTTGTTTAAACGCAGTTTGTGGTTCTTCCTTAGAGAAGCTCTGGGAAACTAATACACTGGCTACATTTAGCCAAGTGACAAAAAGGCAACAACCTTAAAACATCCTAACTTTTATGTTATTCTATAGAGTATTTTAAAACTCCATTTATGATCTCAGATACAGCAGCATTTTTTCACAAGTAACTTAACTTCCAGCCCTGCTTTTGTTTGAGGCAATGTATTTAGGTGAGTAGAACAAGGGTCTAAAATTTAGCAATCCTAGTCATCCTCTTTTTCGTTCTCCACATCTAATCATTCACCAGCATTGGTCGTTTCTTTCTCATATATTACACTGAATTTGCCACCACTGTTACTGCCTTATTGCAGGCTCTCATTTCTAGTCATTGCTACTCATTGGCCCAGTGCTGCCACAGGGGACATCTTAAAAATTTAGATCTGGTCGTTTTACTATAAGACGGTTCGAAAAGATAGATTTTTTTTTTTTCCTAAAGATTGGCACCTAAGCTAACAACTGTCGCCAATCTCCTTTTTTTCCCCTTCTTCTTCTCCCCAAAGCCCCGCAGTACCTACTTGTATATCCTAGTTGTGGGTCCTTCTGGTTGTTCCATGTGGGATACCACCTCAGCATGGCCTGTTGAGTGGTGCCATGTCCATGCCCAGGATCGGAACTGGTGAAACCCTGGACCACCGAAGTGGAGCGTGCGAACTTAACCACTTGGCCATGATGCTGCCCCAAAACAATAGATTTGTTGATTCCAACTAAACGCTTGAGCATAGCAAATGAGCTCCTTCATGGTCGGGCCCATGTGAACATGGTCGGCTGTACCAGTTGCCACACCCTTGCTTGCGTTCCACACTATAGGCACATATGCATGGCTATATCACACTGCTTCTGTATTTGTCTCTCTGCCTTTGCACATGCTCTGTGTGCCATTCTCCCATCTATCCCTGGCTAATTATTATCCTCCTCAGACTCAGTTTAGGCATTACTTCCTGTGGGAAACCTTCCTTGATTCGTCTAGACTGGACTAAGAGTTTTTCACATCACACGTTGTTGTAGCATTTTTTTCTACACTGTACTGTAACTATTTTCTACTTTTCTATTTTACTCATAAACTGCACCCATTGAACACTCATTGTGTCTTCTGTGTTTCTATCTCTAGGACTTATTACAAAGCAGTCATACAATAAACAGCTGTTGAATGAGTTATTTCTTCATCCATAAAATGATCTCCCTTGTCTCTGGGATAATATATTTAAAGATGTTTATAACCCCAGTACTATTTGTGTCTGTACTGGTGGTTTTTGAGGTTATTGTTGTTGTTTGTGACAGATTTTATTTTCTACACATTGGTAGAATATTTACTTCTCAGTGATTAAACTTTCTTTTTCAAGTGTAAGACTGACTTGCATAAACAGTTTTTATTTCTGTGGAAAAGCTAGAAATAAGATATTCAATACTATAAAATACAATTCTGACTTCTAAAGTTTTGCTAAAGAATATGTCTGTAGTTAGGATAGCATAAGCATTAAATTTTTATTTTATAGTTGTGGATTTTTAAGTCCATAGTTTTTAATTTTTTTATTTTATTTTTTGAGGAAGATCAGCCCTGAGCTAACATGTGCCGCCAATCCTCCTCTTTTTACTGAGACAGACCGGCCCTGAGCTAACATCTTCCCATCTTCCTCTACTTTATGTGGGACACCTGCCACAGCATGGCCTGACAAGCGGTGTGTAGGTCCACACCCGGGATCTGAACTGGCTAACCCTGGGCCGGGAAACCCTGGGCCGCCGAAGCAGAACCTGCAAACTCAACCGTGTGCTACGGGGCCAGCCCCTAAGTCCATAGTTTTTAATTTTAGACCTCTTGTTTTCACACTGGGTCATGAGATATTTAACACTTTCCCCACCTTATTATATTTATTTTACACATTTTTGGCTGTTCTATCATTTATTTGTGTTATGCCACCATACTATTTTGTTAAAGAGTTTTCTTTGTGCAATATTTGTTCAAATTCTGATAAAATTAATGTTTTCCCTTTACAAAATATTTCTGCTATATTTCTGATCCTATCTACACTTCCATAACTTTGCCATTTCACCAAGAAGAGATTAGAATCTTTATTCCCTTCCTTTGAAATTAGGTGAGTCCTTGTGATGTCTTACAATGAATAGAATGAGGCAGAAGTGACGATGTGTAATTCTAGCTTATAAAATGTGATACAGCTTCCATCTGGCCCATTCTCTTGGGGTGGGATTTAGAACTTAGCCACCATACTGAGGAAGCCCAGGCTACGTGGGGAGGCCAATTTAGAGAAGGACTGAAACCCCATCCCTCAGCTCTGCTTGTTTCCAGCTGATAGCCAGCATCAACTTGTCAGCTATCCTGGGAATGGATTCCCCAGCTTCTAGTCAATACATCCCAGCTAATGCCACATAGCCTGGCAATGATCCTTCTCCGCACAGACCCACCCAAAGTTACAGATTTGTGAGCAAAATAAATGATTGTTACCATTTTAAGCAGTTAAGTTTTTTTTAAAGATTTTATTTTTCCTTTTTCTCCCCAAAGCCCCCTGGTACATAGTTGCATATTTTAGTTGTGGGTCCTTCTAGTTGTGGCATGTGGGATGCCACCTCAGTGTGGCTTGATGAGCAGCACCATGTCTGCACCAAGGATCCGAACTGGCGAAACCTGGGCTGCTGAAGCGGAGCGCGCAAACTTAACCACTCGGCCCCAGGGCTGGCCCCTAAGCAGTTAAGTTTTAGGGTGGTTTGTTACACAGCAATAGATAGACAGAAAATTGTTATAAATCAAAATAATAAGCAATTTTTATGAACGCTCTAGTCGATCTGAGACAAACATTAAATAAAAATAGTATATGAAAGCCTTAGAAAGGTCAATGTCTAGGAAGCATCTCCAAAGGCCCATGCTGGGAAACAGTAAAAAAAATCTTGAGGTGTTTTGTCATTTAGATGTACATAAAATGTATTTCTTATATAAACTCGAGGAAGAGTTCACACATTCCAAAAGCAAAAACTAAGACATATAAATTGACCTATCTGGAGTTGTACCTATATCTACACATGGCCTAGAAGGTATACTTAAAAATCTAAGACTCTCACTTGTCTCAGAGTTAGATACGTTATTACAATGGAAATTCCTTGATCATCCAAGAATACCCATCTGATATTTGACACTGTCCTTTGGTGGATCTCTTAGTCAGGGGTCAGCAAACTGGCTTGCAGGCCACATCTAGCCCACTGCCTGTTTTAGTAAACGAGGTCACACTGGAACACAGCCACACCCATTCATTTATTTATCATCTATGACTACTTTCACACTGAAATGACAATGCTGATTCAACAAGACAGAGATGGTACATCTTATAAAGCTTAAAATATTAACTATCTGGCCCTTTACAGAAAAAATTCACTGATCCCTGTCTTAGATGAATAATTTTGGGGCTCTACAGGAGGCCAGGTAGGTATATTGGTCTGAGAAGAGCTTATTTGCATAATATCCAAAATTTTTGCCTCAGAAAAACTCATACTTCTGGGGAGTTCCTATCTGCAGAAGTGAGGGGCAGAGGTGAAGGTCAGGAGAAGGCAGGAAATGCAGTCCATAAAATACTGGGTTGGGGCCCACCAGTGGCATAGTGGTTCCTGTGCCCTGCTTCGGCCAGATCCAGGGCACAGACCTACACACCACTCATCAAGCCATGCTGTAGTTGCATCCCACATACAAAAAATAGAGACAGATTGGCAGAGACCTTAGCTCAGTCACAATCTTCTTCAAGCAAAAAGAGGATTGGCAGCAGATGTTAGCCCAGGGCCAGTCTTCCTCACAAAAAAATTAAAAAGCCTGAGTGTCAGGAAGATCTGATTTAATGGGCAAGTTAGGAATGGCTTGAGATATCTCATGTGAATCAGAAATCTTGCGGTTGCCAGTGACAAAATTCCATCTAGGGGCATACCTGGCTTCAGGTCTAGCTGGAAGCAGAGGCTCAAATAATTTTACTGAAACACTGTTTCTCTCCTACATATGCTTTTCTCAGAGCTGACTTTAGTCTCAGAATCCCCCCCAAATGGTTCTGAGCCACATTGTCCTGACATTCAGCAATCTAGTGAGAAAAGTCATCTCCTCAAGTTTCACTAGAAAGTCCCAGGGATCTCTTCATTTGGTCCCCCTGGGTCACATGCTTATCACTGAGTAATCACTCTGGCCAGGATGAGGAGGTCCTCTTGGCAGTGTCCAGCCTTTGAACTTAATCATACTAGTTAGGAATCAAGAAGGGGCAATTCCCTAAATAGACACTGGACAAGTATTTTCTCTTTTGCTATATTCATCATATCTGTCCATTGATAGTAGCTTAGGGCTGCGAGGTAAATACAGGATGCCTAGTTAAGATTGAATTTCAGGGCTGGCCCAGTGGCACAGTGGTTAAGTTCTCACGTTCCACTTCAGCGGCCCAGGGTTCGCCATTTCAGATCCCAGGTGCAGACATGGCACCGCTTGGCAAGCCATGCTGTAGTAGGCGTACCACATATAAAGTAGAGGAAGATGGGCACAGATGTTAGCTCAGGGCCAGTCTTCCTCAAAAAAAATAAAAAGATTGAATTTCAGATCAGCAATGAATACAAATACACTTTTACTGTAGATACGTTGTAAATATTACATGGGACATACTTATATAAAAACTTATTATTGAATTATTAATTCAAATTTGACTGGGTATTCTGTATTTTCATTTCCTATATTGCATTGGCACTGCTGCAACTGGCTCAAAGTTTTCTTCATTGATTCTGCCCTAATTTGCAGTGGTTCTAGATTAAGCTCACAAGATTATTTTGAGGATCAATCATGGTAATAGTGGTAAAACATTTAGTAAATTATGTTTTTATTTTTTTTTTTTGAGGAAGATTAGCCCTGAGCTAACTGCTGCCAATCCTCATCTTTTTTTGCTGAGGAAGCCTGTCCCTAAGCTAACATCCATGCCTATCTTCCTCTACTTTATCTGTGGGACGCCTGCCACAGCATGGTTTGCCAAGCAGTGCCACGTCCGCACCCGGGATCTGAACTGGCGAACCCCGGGCTGCTGAAGCGGAATGTGCGCACTTAACTGCTGCGCCATGGGGCTGGCCCCTAAATTATGAAGTGCTACAGAAACATAAGAAATTATTATTTTTTCTGAGCTGGACTCCTAAGGTTTTACTTCAGTCTTGGTGTTATTATGAGACAATCGTGTACCATGGTGACACAATTCTAAATTGGAAGGCCCTTCCTCTCCCTGACAATTAAGGGGATGAATAGGATGAGCTTACATACATGATTTAAAATAGTCATAACTGAAATGATTTTTCCTTAGAGTCAATAAAATAAAGCGATCAACATTTCTCCAAGACACACATACGTCTTTGTCAATAATTCCAGAGAGAATCAAGTATATCGTTGACTATCTTCAACTTATAGTAAATTTCAAACTCTGTCTCAAATTGTTTCCAAGAGATTCGGCCTATAATTCTGGATTGGAGTGTTAAAAGTTTGCTTATGTCCCTCCTGCCAGGTTGTAATTACTTCCTGCAGGGTCCTTCTCTTCTTAGTCCCTGAGATTATTCAGAAGAGAGACATCTGTTTGCTGCCAAACTAAAATTCTACTTCTAGCCACAAAGAGTTTTTTCTCTCTTTAAATTTTTTTCCTCCAACCAGTGAAGAATGAGGTCTATCTTCTCCCAGGGAAAGAAAAAAGGCACCTGCTATGTCACTGGGACAATAAAAGCTCCTTATGTATCTTGAGTAACCCCCAAGAGGACTGTTCATGTTATTCTTTTAGAAAAGTGGGGAGTTTAATCTGCATATAATGACCAAGGTTAATTAAATAAAACCTCACAGCCAGATTTCCCTGGAAAGCTGAGAGAATGGTATCTTTTACAACCTGGATTAGTTAAAGAAGCAAAGGGATAGATCTAATTGCAGCAGAATAGCTGATTCATCTGGAAATACATTACTTGCACCCCAAGATTGTGTGCAGACATGACAAGTTACTAAATGGTTATGCACAGGCAATTAGGTAACAGGACACTACAGAATGCGTTAATTATTTCAAAAATATAATGACTGCAAGAAAATTAGAGAAGAGGTGGGCATGAGACAGAGTCATAAAGCTAGAATTCACAGAGCGTGGGGTGAGAGGAGGGGACTATAAGTGTCAGAAATGGCTTTCACACTTCCGGGCTGGGAACTGTGAGCAAGTCATGGAAAATCCTGTGCCTCAGTCTCCTTATTGCTAGGTGGGGATGGTATGACGGCTACTTTCACGGGTAGTGCAAAAATAAGAGATAGGCAGTCTTTGATGCTCTTTCAAAACTGCCTAGCACAGAGCTGATCTGAGCTCTGGATTGTTTATAGTTCTCTGTTTCTGTTTACTTTGGATTCTTTCTCCTGTATCGACGACTTTCTTCACCATTCCTACTTAAGAACCAGGCGCTAAAAAGCTGTTTGGAAGCACTGTGTGCAGAGATGGGCTTCAAAACAAGGTGACTGCCTCTGGACCAGCTTTTGGCTGAGAGACACTCAGAGGTCAGTCTGAAGGTCCTTGCTCAGGGCCTTTTCTGGTTTCCTGCCTGGGTGGGGATGGGAGGTGGTATATTCCAGGCGGCTAGTAATACGGGTTTAGGACACTTAATCTTCATGTTTTTAGTCTTTAGTCTTATGTTTAATATCCATCCTCCATTTTCCCATGTGTCCCAACTCCAGGGCATCTTTAGATTAACTGCTCCATAGAATAAATTTCGTATCTCCTTTCGGGGAGGAGAGTGATTGGGGTCAGAAAAGAATCTAAGAGCATAAATGATTTATATAAATTCTTAACCCATGATTTAGTCTATTTTGGATTTATGCATGCAACTAGCTTGGTCCAAATTCTCATAATTGCATACCATTTTTATGTTTTTGGTACTGGGGAGATGAGAAGAAGAGAGATTCCCAATATCTACAGAAAAATAAGGAGAATAATCAGAATTTAGCTCAAAAACATATGTAGAAATTTGAAGAGTATTTTTACTTTGGATCAGGACCCAAGTAGATACACTCTCAAAAACATTGTTTTTTCATGGAAAGATGCTTCTTTGTAGCTGCCCTTTACTTAGCTCAGTTATGTATTGTGGTGGTTTTACTTGTCTGTAAATTCTTTGACACTTTTCTCATCAAGAGGTGAAGTCTAATTCTCCTCCCCTTCAATAAGGGTTGGCATTATTGACATGCAACAAATGTAAGATGGAAATGACATTTGGTGACTTTAGAGGCTGGGTTATAAAAGGCGACTCTAATTTCACCTAGCTGACTTTCTCTCGGAGACATGCATATTTGGAGTGTGGAACCACTCTGAAAGAAATCTGGCTATCCTGAAGACACCATGTGTGAGAGACCACGTGGGGACACCATACAGAGACAGAGAGAGGTGCTGGAGGAGCCCCAGCTGTTCTAGTCTCCATCTGTTTATGTCTTGTCATTCAGGTGCTGGATATGTAAGTGAAGAAGTCTTCAAGGTGACTCTAGCACCAGTCATTGTGTGACAAACAAGAAACTCTAGGTAGGAATGTCCTATCTGAGCCAAACCAACCTCCAGAAACATGAGAAATAATACTAATAAATACTTGTGGCTATTTTACATCACTAAGTTTGGGGTGATTTGTTATGCAGGAGAAAGTAACTGGGACACTCAGAGTGTTGGTCCAAGTACTCGACCTGGAAAGAATGGGACATAACTATGGAAACCAGTTCTTTCTAAGGAGGGCTTGGCTCTGCCTACATTAACTTCGCAATCTTAGAGAAGACACTTTAACAAATTCTCCTAATCACAGATTTGTCATTTGTAAAATGTGAATGATGATACTTTGTGAGCAGTGCTTTAGTGTGGATTAAGTGAGAAGAAAAATACAGGGAAACTCTAGGTACTGCAAAACACAAGATAAAGTTGTGAATTGTTATTGCAATTTTTATGATGAGAAGCACTTCCCATGAGTGAGTTGGCTGAAGGGTTTTCAAAAACTTGGCCAAGTTATTTCTTTTTTTTAAATTTTATTTTTCCTTTTTCTCCCCAAAGCCCCCCGGTACATAGTTGTGCATTTTTAGTTGTGGGTCCTTCTAGTTGTGGCATGTGGGACGCCTCCTCAGCATGGCCTGATGAGCGGTGCCATGTCCGCACCCAGGATTTGAACAGCAAAACCCTGGGCCAGCAAAGCAGAGCATTCAAGCTTAACCACATGGCCACGGGGCCGGCACCCATGGCCAAGCTATTTCTGTTGGGTGGTTGAGGTTTTGGGGAAGGGAGGTTACTTCTGTCCATGTAATCAAATTAATATCTTAATATTTCATTGTATTTCAATTTTTTCTAAATGCACTGACATGCAAAATCACAAAGGGAAATGATTTTATCTTCTCCATAATAACGAAAATGTCAATAATATCTAGGAGTAGAAAGATAGGGGACATGTGGTTACATTCATAATAGGAGCCTAGTAAAGATCTGTAGTTGAAGACTGGATGTGTTCTTCATGGAATATCAGCATTTATGTCACCATAACATGCATTCCTAATGATCAGGTTACTTACTCACCATCAGATTCATATGTTTTCTGTTTGCTTAAAATGTTTTTTTTTGTTTTTTGTTTTTATCTTTTGCAGTAGCAAGAAAGGATCTGTAATAATTTAATAGCAACTTACAGCGCTCAGCAGACTTAATGATCAATAAATAGGAGTAGCAATATAGTGTGACAGCAACAATCTCAATTCGCAAAATTAGCTGTGCAAGAAGCAATATTTTATTTTTCTCCAACTCAATTTATTTTTTATTTTGAGGACCAATTCCACCCTGCACATGATGGTGGGAAGCCAATCATAGTCAATTTGTGCTTTCTGCCTATTCAGGGCAGTGTCTGATTTGTGGATTATTTCTATAATCTTAAAATATTGGGAGGGTAATGTGTTCCTTTATGTCATCTGTGGTTGACAGACTTTGTCCCTCACTTTCAGTATGTGACATTACTGCCTAAAATGCAGTGATTCATAAACTTCAGTGGGCATCAGACTCACCTGCAGGGCTTGTTAAAACACAGATTGCAGAGTCCACTCTGCAGCTTCTGATTCAGTAGATCCTGGGCAGAGCCTGAGAATTTGCCTTTCTAACAAGGTTTCCAGATGATGCCGACGCTGATAATCCTGAACTTTGAGGTTCCCTGGCTTTAAGATGAGAAAGTCAGATCTGCCTACTTTACTGAGAGCCTAACTTTGCTTAGGAGAATGTTTGCCACAAGAAACCCCATTGCTCGCTATCAAACACCGGCCAAATGAGAAAGATGATTCCAGAATCTTTGGGCGGGAGGTGAAGGTAAGTGCATTTCAGGATTTCAGCTTTAATGTACTATAGGTCATGTTTTTATTTATTCATAATCTATCTATTCTATTTATTTATTAGTTAGTTCATTAGTTTCAGGAGCTATCAAACAAGTCAGTACAATGTGACCTGGATAGAGAAAAGATTTGTTTTCCTTTTCTCTATCTCCCTAACTACTCACAGAATGGATCATATGCCCAATGCCCCTTTAAGAAAAAATACAGATTTTTGCCAATGATTGGAACAAATGAAATCCATCTCATCACCCTTTCCTGGATCTGAGGCAACCACCACCAAATGTGCTGATGCATTTTGTCTTGTATATGCAAGTGCTGGAGAAATCTTAAACATTCTGAGTTCCCCTCAATTTTTTAAATTACATATACTTTTTGAACTTTGCTTCTTTGGTGGTGGAGAACACTGGCCACCCCGTCTGGCTGTAAGTTCTCTCTGTCTCTTTCATTCCCTACAGTCTGTCATGTTTTATAATTCCTTTCTGCACACCCATCCTCCGTATTTGGTAAGCTTCCTGTGGAATCTTTTGGAACCATGTTGTGTGGTTTACTGATTTGAAACATACCCCCCTTTGAGGTGTTCCATTTGGGAGATAAATAAAAGAAAGAGTAACCAATACTACAACAGCTTGATAATGAAAATTGACAAATGTCCTTTTGAAAGACAGAACCAGAACCCCATTAGAGACAGACACACACACACACACATCCTCAATGTTCTGTCCTGGATCCTCTTCTCACTCTATTTGGTCTTATCTCTAAGCTCAGTAATTGATACATGCCGTAAGACTTGATTTCAAAACGATCACAGAATGTCTAGCATCCATGTGTTCTGGAAGCAAGTTTATTAATGAAGCAGAACACTGGCTTTGGATTCACACACTTGGGTTAAAATTCTGGCTATGCCACATTCAAACTGTGTGAACTTGGGCAAGTCACATAGTTTTCGCTGTGTGACTTCACTTCTCTTTGCTTCAGTAAAATTGGGATGATAATTCCTGTCTCCCAGGTGTGGGGATTGTGTATATAAGGCACTTAGCACAGTATCTTCACAAATACTCCACAAATCATACCTGTTGTTATTCCGCAAGTTCTACTGCCCTTTCTTTCCTGCCATTTTCCATCTCCGTAGAGATGAAAATCTTTTTTTCCTGGCCACTAGGTGGCGAAAGCAAGCCTTCTACAGTAATCGAATTAAACACGAGGCCAAATCATCCTGACTCAAATGCTACAGACTTTCAAGGGGGAGAATTTTTTTTCTTCCCTCTTCTTTAGAACTTCAGACGGCATGAACACGGAATCTGAAGAGCTGTTTGGGGAATTCTTGAGCAGTTCACAATGAAAATGTTTGATTTTTGAGCGTGGTCCTGCCTTGAGCCACTAGATTTCACTCAGGGATGGTCCCGGCAAATTGTGAAGCTCACAAAGTCAGCTTTCCAGCACCTCCATGCCCTAATCTCTTCTCCTCTGCATTTCAAGGAGGCATCTGTCCAGTATTATTTTCCTTCTGAAGTAAGTAGGATGTAACTACTGAATCCCAGGGACATTTGCATTTTAAAATGAGCTCCCTTGATCAGCTACCGCGCTTTAATCTGTAATGCGGTAGTAATGAGAACCCATTGGACCTACTTCATAGAGCTGTTGTGAGGATCATTTACTTAATACATGTGCAATCACTTGTGAACGCTAAGTTCTACACAAATAAAAAATGCTATTTATATTAAAGGCCCCCAAACGGTTCAGATGGCAATTAAAGAAGCCACTATGATGGAATTAGTGTGACAATCAGAGGCAAAGATCTTTTGAAATTTCATATGCAAGTAGACCCCTAGCCAAATTCGCTACCCTCATCTCATTAGTTTTTCCCAAGGTTACTATATTAAAAAAAAGTTGTATCTAATGATTTCACACTCCAGATTTTAAAAGTGCAAGAATCCTTTTCCTATATTTTCTCCTCAATTTCTCCCTATAAGAAAACAAGATGAGAAGACCAAGAGATTCTTGAGAGGGAATTTGGGTTACAAGGGGATGAGGTGATATGAAAGGATATGGTTGAAGCTTTGCTGTTAAACAACTCTAGGTCTGGGTGGCAAGAGAAAAGGGGTCTGTATTTATGGAGCTTTGCATGCGTTTCAGACAAAGTTCCTAAAGGTCACCCACATCACCACTACATGCCCGCCCAATACTGAGCCTATGGGTATTCTAGGTAAAGCCTTCGCAGCTCCTTGTAGCATAGGCTCTGGTATTGCTTCAAGTTCTGTATGTCCTTGCCTTAGGCTCTTTATCTCTCTTTCTCACCTGGATTCCATGATCTCTTTTCATTTGCGTTCATACCTATTTTTATCTTCCCAGCAATGACTCTTCAGATGAAGAACTATTTGCAATGTTAACCCACTCTATTGATTGGTATCTCCCAATAATTATCTCATTGGTTCCAGAAATTGCAGCTTCCACCTACATCCCAGACCCAATCTTCAATAATCCATACTATTCCAGCAAGTACCTTGTGGTCTCCTTGTATAGAAAGTGCTCAGGCAGGAAGCACCCAAAGATTTTTCATTTTCACACGTGCTTTCAGTTACAAGTACAAAATTTTCTGCTTTCTATCATGGAAAATAACCAAGTTGCACACCAAATTTTCAGTCTGTAATTTATATAATTTTATTGCAAAAATATCATCTCATACTTTTAAAATAGTAGTCCCATTTGCCTTTCCACCAGTGTTCTTCACAGACACCTTTGTTGTTGTTTTGGTTTTCCTGTGTTATTTAAGGAAGGAAAGAGCTAGGGAGAAATTTTAGCTTATGCTCGGTAAACTCCATTCTAGGACCTGAACAAAAGTTCCCACAGACATCCAGGAACATGCCTAGAGCCTTAGATTACCACTCTATTTAAATGTAGTTTGAAATAGCACACATTTCCACTAAATTTAGTTTTAATGTCTCTCATAGAATGATCATTTTTGCATAATCTACACACACACAAATGCATTTAGGGCCAAAATATTATATCTCAGTGTAAATTCCATATTTCCCCCTTACAACATTTTCTGATTCTCAATTTAAAGTGTCAATTTGCAATCATCGTGTTCCATATGCATAAGACACTCATATATGATATTAGATATCTTATGAGGGGCTTCCTCCAAAAAAGAATCTGAGACAAAGATTTGAGTGCAAGAGGTTTATTAGGAAGGGCAAGAAACATGAGTAGGTGAGGGGCAAAGAGATACAGGAAGGGAAAGCAGACAATAAAGGGTATATTATCAAGCTGGCTCCTATGTGGATAGCTGGAGCTTAGTTCTGTGAAGAAACTCCAGAAATGATGCACATACAATTGCCAGTGTTATCTGGTGAAGAGTGAGGATACTGGGATATTTACATCCCTATACCTGTCAGTCATTGATAAAGGATTTCTGGAGGAGGGGAGATATTAATTCTTGACTGGTTGCCCTCCAGCAAAGATGCAGGTGCTGGCCATTGGTAGATGGGCTGCCATGCACAGAGATGGGGGGTCCAAAGGAAAGGGTAGGTCACTGATGTGTCTGCTGTGCCAACCTATTGGGGAAGTTTGCTACTCTTGTAACACACTCCATATTCATGCCTACATTTATATCGAGCCCCCAAACTAAAAATCAATATGTAGTCAATTATATCTCAACAAAACTGGGAAAAAAATGAATACATAATTCTCCTCCAAAAGATATCCAGGTCCAGATGATTTCACTAGAGAATTACACAAAACATTTAAGGAAGAAACAATTTTACACAATCTTTTTTCACAAAAAATTGATTTAAGAACCAATTTTACACCAATAAAAACAATTTTACACAATCTCCTCCAGAAAAAAGAACGCTTCTCAATGTGTTTTATGAGGCCACTATTATGCTAATACCTAAGTCAGACACAGAGAGTTCAAAAAGAGAAAACTGCAGACTAATATCTCTCAAGAGCCTAGATTAAAAAATCCTCAAAAATATATTAGCAAACGGAATCCAACAAGGAATGAAAAGAATTATACGCTATTTCCAAGTGGGATTTATTCCACATATGCAAGACTGGCTCAACATTTGAAAATCAATCAATGTAATCCATCATATCAACAGGCTAAGAAGAAAAATCATATAATCATGTCAATTGATACAGAAAAAACATTTGACGAAATCTAGCGTTCATTCATGAGAAAAACTCTCAACACGTTAGAAATGGAGGGAATTAACCTCAACTTGATAAAGAGCATCTACAAAATCCCTATTGCTAACATCATATTAAATAGGGAAAGACAGAATGCTTTCCTCTAAGATCAAGAGCAAGGCAATGATGTCTGCGCTCACCATTTAATTATTCAACGTAGTACTGTAGGTTCTACTCCAATAAAGAAAGAAAAAATTTTAAACAGCATATAGATTGGAAAGGAAGAAGGAAATCTGTCCCTCTTTGCAGAAGCTTTGATTGCCCATATAGAAAATCTCAAGGAATCTACAACCCAAAAAACTCTAGAACTAATAAGCAAGTTGAGCCAGGTGGCCCAAAACAAGATTAGCACATAAAAATTAATCACATTTCCTTAGACTAACAATGAGCATGCAGAAACTGAAATTAAAAAACAATATGATGTACTATCCTTCCAAAGAAAATGAAATACCTAGGTATGCCTTTAAAAAAGCCCAGGTTCTGTATACTGAAAATTACAAAATGCTGTTAAATCAAGGAAGAAAACATACTGTTTTCATGGATTGGAAGACTCAGCATATTAAAGATGTCAGTTGTACTCAAATTGATCTATAGCTTCAGTGCAATTCTTCTCAAAATCCCAGAAAGATATTTTCTGGAGATAGTTAAGATTATTGTAAAATTTATATGGAAAAGCACAGGTCCTAGAATAGCGAAAACCATTTTGACAAAGAGAATAAAGTGGGAGGAATCACCCTACTTGATATTAGGGCTTACTGTACAGCTACAGTAATCAAGACTGTGTGGTATTGGTGCAGAAATAGAAACATAGATCAATAGAACAGAATAGAGAGTCCATAAATAGACCCAAACTAAAATGTCCAACTGATTTTGAAACAAAAGTGAAAGAGCAATTAACTAGAGGAAGTATAGCCTTTTCAACAAATTGTGCAGGAACAATCAGACATCCACAGGCCAAAAAAAAAAAAAAATCATGGGCTTAAAGCCAAAATGTAAAACTATAAGTAGTTGGGAAAATCAAAATTATTCCTCTATTTTATGTTGTGTAACTAAAGTATGTCACTTCCTTGCCTCTTAACAGCATTTTATTTGACTTCATTTCTTGTGAGAAGCAGGATAATGTCGTGGGTGAGAGTGCAGGGTATGGAGTTCAAATACTTGGGTTTGCTTCATGCCTCTTCTACTCACAGGTCTGTGACTCTGAGCATGTTCCATAGTCCTCTGTCCTTCAGTTTCCTAATCTGGGAATGGGAGTAATAACAGCCCCTCTCTCAAAGGGAAGACAGAAGGATTAAGTCAGTCAACATGGAAGCCTATAGAACAGTACTCAACACATGGTAAGAACTCTAAGTATTAGCTGTTTTCTAATATTTAATTTTGAATATTTTCTTACATTATTCTTTAGGAGCGTGTTTCCCAAACTCATATGTTAAAGGCCTATTGATTGAAAGAAATACGAACCCTACATTTTGATCACTTGCATATACAGGGAGGTGATGTAGCATAATTAGATGTTTTTTGTATTTTTTCCCAAAGAAAGCTGTTTCCAATCCTATTTTCCCCATGAAATAACATATTTGGCTTATTGGAAAAAGATTATAGACACCCATCTGAGATCTCAGCTTGGTACAAAGAGTAGAATTGGTTTGCAACAGAAATCAGAGTGGAGATATAAAGTGAGTAAAAGATTAAATATAGATAATGCAATTATGCACTAGGATGAGAACAATACTGACAACAATCGTGCTTCAAAATATGAACTTTTTCCTGCTTATATTGGAATTAATTTCTAGAGCTTATAATGTGAGACATCTAGCCCTCAAATTAAATATTTTCTTCCTGGTTCTGAGAAATTGTATTTTTAAACTAAGGATTTGTTTCCTGAGATAACCTGTTCTTTTCGATATCCACCAAAGACTATGAGAAAACGTAATTTATTCTCCTCACATGGTCAGTTTCAAATGATTGTTCAGTCGATGCATTTAGGGATTTTCCTTGGCATCTATCCAGTCAAAATATGTGCCTTGATTTCATGCATATTCTCAAAGTTAAAGTTAAATTTCTGTTTTTATTTTGCATGATCAACCTAATGCCTACTCCTTGGTGCTCTTTTTGGCATTTGCATGGTATTTCTTTTTCTAAAATGCTGATTAATTTCAAAATTATCTGTAAATTTTCCCTACATATAAACCTTTTCTTCTACTCACCTATACTGTTATCAGTGCTAGATAAGAACAAGAGTGTTTTGTCTTTTTATTTTATTTTATTTTATTCTTCTATATATGCACCGCTTTGGTTTCTCCCAGACATCCTGGAATTGGCATCATGTTAACAGTAATTAACAATTTTGTTGGGTCTTGCTTCTGTTGCAATGAGCTAGATTATCTGTTGTCGATTTGGTACCATCACACTACTCTCTAAGGCTGGAAACTATATTTCCTGGAATTCTCTTCAACATATGATTCCAGGTACGCCTTTGCCAATGAAAAAAACTTGTGTCTGGTTTGAAGGAGGAAGCCATTATTCTCTGGAGGCAGGTACGGCCAGATGTGTAGAGAGATGAGAGTTTCATAGCAGCTTTCTGGTGAGCTGCAGAATATGACCCATTTTGTCCCTAAAGCAAAGGGTAGGAACTTCTCAGTGGTTCTCAAGAGTTCTAGAAGCCTCCAGGAAAGGTTTAAGAATCACCAAATGCGGTGCTTCAGGCTGAGATATTCATTATCAATTCCTCCGAGTTTTGGTAGCAGCTCCCCTGTCCTTCCATAGTAGCTTTCGTGACTTTCACTCTTCTGCCACATAAATCCCTAATTCTATATTAAATCTGTTATGCCTAGAATACATAGTCATTTTGTTTTCTTTACGGAACTCTGATACAAATATTTTCAATATGTTGAAAATAGTATCCTAAATATATACACAAGTCCCCATCGAGTGTCCCAACTGAGTCCATAAAAAAATCTTTTCTACCACATGACACCTGCCATGGTGCTCTTCTCTTAAGATTACCTCATTGCTTCCAAGATTGCCAGTGCCCACTAGGATGTCCTTGAGCCCCTACAAAGTTGCCATCTCAGAGAGCTCCAAACTGCTAAGGATGACATCTTGAAAACCTGTGAGATGCCAAGGCTAAGTCATAATCCACGTGGAAGTGGGAGAATGCCGCTGTGCTCTCACATAGTGTCAAACTTCACCAATTAACCATCAAATTAAATATCAAACATCAACACATAAATACTGCTATAGCCAAGAATTTCATCAAGTCACTCATGATAATATCACCTTTGACTTCTGTCTGCTGCTTGTCTCTTTTTTGTGCTCAACACGTATGGAAACATCATATTGTATTCCCAACCCTCTCTCTAACAGATTGCCCATCTTGATTCTTCTGCTCTTGAAAGCTGTATGCATAGAGGCTTTAGTCAAATTAGCCACATAAGTCTGCGCCATGTGGTCAGACATGTCTATCCCAGCATTGGGCAGAACTTAAAATAAAGTGGTAACTCCATTAAGTGAGTATAGATTATCAATTATTTTGACTTGAGTGTTTAGAAAATGCAGGAGCAATAGTGAAAACGAACCTGAAACCTGCCTCTTTGGAAGAGCATAATGGTTAATGCTGGAAAATTTAAAGCAGACTGACAAGGCTTGAATGTCACCTAAACCACTTACTCATTGTGTGTCTTGGATCAGTTACTTAGCCCCTCTGTATTTATCGGTAAAATGCACAGACTAATAATATTCATGTAGTAGTGTTGTTACGAGGACTGTGTTAAATATGATGATACTTTTTTGTATCATCAAGAACTTCTGCAAAATCCCCTTGCATGACTGTTTCAGAATTCTCAAATGGAAATTCTGTTAGCCTTTCTAACTCTAATATTCTATGGGTCTATGTGTATTGTCTTTATCCACTATGGCTTTGATCAAATTGGAAAACAACAAGAAGCAAGACTAATTTTATCCATGGCCGGGGCAAGCTGCATTGAAACCATTAATCCCTTCATTCAACTGCATGCTGGGCAGTAAATTTTGAGAGTAAATCTTAACTAGTGAAAAAAATAAAAAGAAGTCTGTCGGTTAAGAATGTCCTCTAGAGATAAGTGGAATGTAAAACCGATCACTGTAAGTCATCTTTAAATCTTTCCTACAATTACTTCAAGGAGGACCTGTGAATCTGCTTCTGTAACCAACTCCCAAGTGATGCAGATGCTGGTCATTGGAGCACAACTTGAGAAGCTCTGCCCTAGATTGTGTGCTTGGATTTTTAGCTGTCAAGGAGAGCTACATCAAACAGTGCCTTCAACATAAAGATATAGGAGAGCGTTTTCCCTTGGTTGACCACAAACAAAAATCATAGCATCGACATTGTGAAAATAAGTGGGAGAAATTTGTACTGAACCTTGAAGGAGCAGATTTTTAAAGAATGGAAGAAGGGATGAGGAAAGAGTGGCGGTGTAACAAGCGCGGCTCAAACTTGCTGGAGGGGAAACTCAGGCAGGAAAGCATAACAGAAAGCAGATGTTGATCTGGGTTGACAGAATGGAGCATACAGGCACTCACCAAGGCATGTGACTGCTTACTTTCCACACTAATTGTGTACTAGTCGGAGAATCATTTTCACAGCCATGTTTCACGTTTATAAACAGAAAGAAAATTTCCATTTTCTAAAGGTTTAGATTTTATTTTTAGCCTTAACTTTAAACATAGGTTATCACACTGGGAGTTCCAAAGGTAAAATAAAATAATCTTGTCTCCTTGTTTTCATGCATAGTTGCTAGTAAACACAAGGAACAAGAATCATTTTTTAATATTACATTTCAAGAGCATCACCCTGGTCATAAAACATGTAGTCATCTTGGATGCTTTCCTCTGGCCTCTATATCCAACAGCACAAATATGTTTTTGTTACTATTACTATAAAAATGTATGTGGATGTTAAGACATTGAAGTCTTAGTTTATTTTTATTCGCCACATAACACTACTCCACAAATTCTTTTTATTATTATTATTAAATTATTTCATTATCTCTTTTATTTACAAATTTCTTGTAAGGATCCCAAGACCCTCTTGTAGTATACCTAGGTTGCCCACTGTGAAATTAGGACAAAGGCTAAAAAACACTCAACAATTGAGCCACAAACTACTGGCCAAAGTGAATTTGGATGCAGGGTTGCTTAGAAAAATTTCCTTCTCCCAGAGATTAGTGAAAAAATGACTTGGGAGGCTGGCCCTCTGGCCTAGTGGTTAAGTTTGGCATGTTCTGCTTTGGCAGCCTGGGTTCAGTTCTCGGGTGCGGACCTACAATACTCGGTGGTGGCCATACTGTGGTGGTGACCCATGTACAAAACAGAGGAAGATTGGCACAGATGTTAGCTCAGGGTGAATCTTCCTCAAGCCAAAAAAAAGATGGGCTCAAGAAGAAGAGGAAGGGGAGGGGTCACATGGAGAGGAGAACATGAGACTCAGAAACCTCCAGAGCAAGTACTAACTGTTGCCAAGAAGCTGTGGAAACTAAATTCCCTCTGAGTTGTCCTCCTCATTGCCCTCCTGTGAGGATGCCAATCACCATTAGTAAGCCTCAGGTGTCAGTCATCCAACTGGAATGATTCTGCCAGTCTCTATCTTTTCCCTTCCAGCCCTACTTTCCAGTCTAGGACACACATAAGCAACCCTCAGTGAAGGGTGGTGTGCTAGATGTTTTCAAGTTGCCCCTCCATATTGACTCTTCAACCTTCTCCATCTTGCCACTTACCCAAGGAGGCTGAACTGAATGGCACATTCATTTATTGACTTCTGTCTCCTGGTTGGGTGTGCAGACGCCAGCAGAGGATTGGACAGTGGGAGGGAAGTGTCAGGTGTGTGTTCTGACTCCTCCTCTGCTGTGTTGCAGTGAAGTTGTTGTGGCTTTCTAGTGAAGGTCACAGCTTCTGGTTAATAGCCTGTCTTAGTCCATTCAGTCTGCTATAACAAAATACCATAGACTAGGTAGTTTACAAACAGCAGAAATTTATTTCTCACAGTTCTGGAGGCGCTGAAGTCCAAGATCAAGGCACCAGCAGATTCAATTTCTGGTGAGGTCTCACTTCCTGGCTCATAGATGGCCATCTTTCCCCAGTGTTCTCATATGGCAGAAGTGGTAAGACAGCTCTCTAGGGCCTGTTTTATAAGGGCACTCATCCCATTCATGATCCCTCATAATCTAATCACCCCCAAAGGCTCCACCTCCAAACACCATCACATTGGGGATTAGGTTTCACGATGCGAAGTAGAGGGGAGGGAGGCACAACAGTCAGTCCATAGCACAGTCCATGCTCTCTGATCTGATCTCCTCTCCCTTGTCCCTTGGATAATGGCTCCCCACTGTCACTAGGCCTGGGGAAACAGCAAGATTCCTTACTAGCTTCTCTTTACCCTGTATATGCCTTTGACTAATACAATTAGGGGTTTAGGAGTCTTTAAAGGTGATGGTAGTGTGAAGGGATAGCCTCACCCATGATCAATGTTGAACTAGTCCCTTACAGTTTAGCATCCCAGCTAGTGGAAAGCATGGTTGAGCAAAAGCCCTTGACACACTTGCAGTTCATTAGATGGATACACTTCTTCAGAATAAAATATATGGAAAGCATTACCTAGGCCTATGGGTATAGGGAGTATAGATGGTTGATGAAATTTTTAAAACCACATGTGTGCTTCTAAGAACCTTAACATTTAGAAGACGATAAATACGTGTGTGGGGAATGATGCGTATATAGCATAACGTAAAGAATGAATGGAGAAGAATGGGACTGTCGCCTGGGGAAGGACAGGGAAACCGCTGAACATGGACCAAGTGTAAGTTACCAATCAGGACAATGGTTACACATTAGGTGCTATTTAAAAATCCCATCCGGGTGCTATTGGTAGTGTTTAACAAGTCCTTGCACAGGCAGTGAGCTGTGGAGCAGACCAATTAGAAAGGGCATTTCTTAATTCCATTCCAGGAGTGTGGTTGATGGGAGCCCTTTTATAAAGCTTGGGTCAAAGAGAGCAACATGATACCCAGGCTGCTTACAGATAGGGGAGGGAGGAAAAGACAGAGGGAAGCCAAGATCATGTGTTAGTATTATTTGTGAAAATCAGTGCCAACGACTGAAGAGCTTCTCTTCTAAAGGGAGAAAATAGAAACAAGTCAAGGCAAGATGTTAGAGAATAAAATATTTTTTGAAATGTTCAACTTCCTTCTTTCCTAACACTTCTCCAGTCCTCTCCACTTCAAACTTTATCTAATCTTTACTTATTTCTACCCTCTTTCTCACTGGTCCTTCTAGCTGAATAAACTTCCCTCTTTCTTCTAATGTTAAACTGATGCTCTTGTTCTCATTGCATCAAGCACCTACTTTTTCATTCATTGTCAGTGTCCTGTTTTTCGTCTTTAACATATTCCATTCTCTTCTACAATAGAGTATTTCCTTAACTCTCTTCAGTTTCATCCCATAGTCCTGTTACTAATTAGTCATTTTCATTTATTCATTTAACAGTTAGTTATTGATCACTTACTATGTTCCAGACACTGTTGTAGGCACTGAAAATGCAGAGAGAAAGATACTGTAAATGAAAAAAAATGAGCAAGATAATTTCAGAAAATGATAAATGCTTCAAAAAAAATTATCAAGAACGTCATGAGGAATGACAGGCAAGGATGGTGGAGCTACTTTAGATGAGATTGTTGGGAAAAACCCCTCAGGGAAAGTAACATTTGGGCTGATACCTGAGTGGTGAGGAGTCAGTCCTGTAGACAACTGGAAGAAGAATGTTCTAAACAGAATATGTCCATATACATATACAGAGACACATATACCTACAAATATGTACGTACACATAGATAAAAAGATAGAAATTTTCATTTTGACCTTCAGTTCCCAGCATTACCTATTAAAGGACTTCCTTTTCAGTACCCATTGCCCTGGTACTCTGTTTCTATGGTAATTTAACATAAGACATAGACCAGTCTGGTTTATATTATCTTCAGATTTGTCTGATTTTATGTTACCCAGGAGGAACCTATGAGAGTTGCAGTAACGGATGTCCCTGGCCAGCCTCGAAATGGGCATTCTAGACAAGGTTATATAGAAAATATAAAATCCTCACTGATCCCCAAGTTTACGTTCTCTTGCCAACTTCATCCTCTCCTGCTCCCTACTAACATGAAAAGTTATATTATTGGATAGGAAAATAGAGGCCTTTAAGAGAAAAATCAGCCTGATAAGCTAAACGTGCTTTTAACTCTGTTATCCCTGGAAGATACCCTCACCTTCTCCCCTTTTGAGCCCTTACATCTTGTGATATATGCCCTATAAGCACTGAAAGACTCAAGCTACCTCCTCATCTTGGCAGGAATGGTATTCCTTGCATCTTCTACCTTCTGTCCAGCTTCAGTAGATCAGATGTTATTTTTAAATGCATTGGTTTTACCTTTCATCCAAGAGAAAACTGAAGTCAATTATTCCAAGACAAAAAAGTATTGCAGGAAAAAGCAGGAGTCCAGAGCATCGGTTGCCAAGAAATACGAACTAGAATAGCTTGGACTTTTGATCTCTGCTTGCTGATTAAGCTGGAAGCCCAAAATAGACTCTCTTAATACCATCTGTGACCTCCTCAATCCCTTAGCTGCTTCTTTCTTTTACTGAGGCCATGCTACTCAAATTTTCTCTTTGAAGGTCACTAGTGACAAATGGCCTTTCAGTTAACAATGTCCAATGGTCTTTTAACAATCTCATCTTCAACTTTACAGCAGTTTTTGGTGCTGCCAACCACTCTAAGCTGTTGGCAGTTCTGTCTCTCTTCATGCAGTAAATAGTACTGTCCTATTTGTCTTTTTATCTCCCAGAATCCTCCATTTAAGTCTCATTCACTGATTTTTCCACTATACCATGCCATTAATTTGAGGGTGCACCTTTTTCTCTCTGTGCCTCACCAACAGTAGCGTCAACTAGCATCTCAATGAGAATAGCCCTAAAGTCTAAATCTGTAAGCTTAACCATTCTCTAATGACCCAGCCCTGTATTGTCAATTCTTGGCTGGTTTTTCCTCCAAAATATTTCTACTGGCACCTTGTCCATTTCTGGTCCAAATCCTTAAGGCCCTCACCCTGAACAAAAGCACCAGGATCCTTGTGAAGGAAATGTGCTGGATTGAGCTTAATATTCCTCCACTTACTTTTCAATAACCCCCTCTTTTGCTTGCTTGGACTCACTTTGATCTCCTCCATGCTTCAGCATATGCTTCTGTGTGATGTGCTGATCTGCATCTTTTTTTCCTCCTCTCCTTTCTCAGAATCCTAGTTATTGGTCTCATCTCTTTTCTTTAGGCAGGCAATTCCATGACAAATCTTATGGGTAACATTCCCAATTGGCTCAACTCTTTTCACCACATTAGTGGAAACATCTATTCCCTTTAACAGAACATGGGCTTTAATTGATGTGTTAAATTTGGGCTTATTATCTTCATCTCAAACTCAACTGCATGCCCATATTTCTCCTTCTCTTCATGGCATCAATAGTCTCCCCATCTCTCAAGCGCAAACTCCAATTCACCTTTGACTGCTCCTTTAATTCTGCCTCTTATAGGCGTTCAGTTAGCCAAATTCTATTTTCCTTTCTAATTCTCATCCCCTATCTCCACTTCCAATCAAGTAAGTCCCTAAAGGCTGATCTTATATACCATTTACACCGGTGTAGACTTCTTGATAACTGTGGTCAGAATTTGGTTTATTCTAACCACAAACATATATCATTCCTTGCATTTAAGCTGCTTAGAAGACAGCCAGATTATTAGCTCTGTGAGGTCAAAAAAAAAAAAAAAATACAGACTCATGTGTCTTTTTTCCCTTTTCAATATTGCTTACTTATGATATAGCAACCCCCCGAAAAATGATATATTGATTATTTTAAATGGTATCCTATAGCTTTGGGTATGTTGGGCTTCAATTGCACAAAAACATAAGCCTCTCTAGCTGTGTTAAGCAAAAAGTAATTTAATATAGAGAATTAGGTTGAATCAAAACTTAGTAGAAGGGCTTGGGTCTTGGGCTGTGCCCTGAATACCTCCCAGAACAGCACGTGGAATCAGTCCACTAGGGGAGCTGTAACCTTCTTCAGAAAGCCACTAGTGAACATGTGAGTTCCAAAATCAACCCAATTTGACCAGATTCCAGGGATCAGGAAGCTATGTCATGTCTCTAGTCATGTCATGCCTACTAGACATCTACTGGGAAGGAAATGAATACCCACAGGCTTTGCATCTTGATATCCATAAAGACAATGAATCTTAATACAGCTACAGAAAAAAATCCGACATCATTCCAATTATATCTGTGCCTCACTTTTGTGTTTCAAATCTCATGGAAGTGAGTCTGATTGTTGAAACTAAAGATTTAGAACTTTAGCTATAAAGAAGCAGAGAAATGTAATTATTGGCTAGTCAGGCTCTACAGTACCCTGGGGTATAGAAGAAGAATAAAATTCTTCTTGAAAGTTAATGCACCATAGCCATCACAAGCATCTATGAAGAACATTTTTTTCCTGATTGGAAAATCAACACATTCTTATTATTGAGAAATGGTAAACTGAGAAAAGTATAAAGAAGGAAAAAAATCTAAATCTCTATACTGAAAACATTTTAATATATATTTTTCCTTGTAGAATTTTTCTAAAACTTTGTCATGAAAGGATCTTACATTTATTTGCTGTTTTTAAGGACTTCGCCATTTGGGGATTTCTATTAAGGATGGAAAAATGATTTTGGTACCCCTTTCCTATCATTCTTCATTGTACTTCAAGATATCACTTAGAAAAAACTTCAATTTTCAATTCATCTGCAGTCTCTAGATATAAGTCAGAGCAACAGTAACCAAATGGTAATGAGATTCCTAACCTAACACTTTATTAACTTTGCTTTGCAAAGTGCTACAAGATACAGAAAATTATTAAATGATCTAAACAGTATTATATATTTTAAATTAGCATATACAATGGATAGTGTGTGATATATTCAAAAATTAATATATATAAGAAAGTCTGTTGCCTAAAGGAGAGGTGGTCTGGGATTTTTAAAATAAAATTGTAAAAAGTAGAGTTTGAGAATCTCAACATAACCAAACCCAATCTCCTAATCTTTTGATTGATATTCCAAAATTGATGCAAATATTTGTGAAAACAAATGTTCCTGTCTCACCAGTATGAACTGCAAAAAAGGCAAAATATCTGATGAACCCAGCATGAGTGAATATCTCTGGACAATCAAGTGAAAAATCTGGTCCATAATTAAAATCACTTGAGACAATGAGATGTTCATTAGTTGGCTGTACCACAGGGGTGGAAGAGTAGGGTGGGGAGGTGGGCTGAGAAAGCAAAGCCTATGATACTAGCTTTCTCAAACTAACTTCCTGTTCTTCAGAAATTGAATGGCTTGCCGCCAGCATCCCCAAACAATACTTTATTGTTCAGGGTAGAGGAGTCTTAATCTCAACTGAATTGTGTCTCCCACCTCGTCCCCCATCTTAAATTTGTGTGTTAAAACTCTAACCCTCCCTCTCACCTCAGAACAGGACTGTATTTGGAGATAAGGCTTTTAAAGAGATAATTAAATTAAAGGGAAGTAGTTAAGGTGGGCCCTAATCCAATCTGACTGGTGTCTTTATAAGAAGAGATGATTAGGATTTACAGAGAGAAACAACAGAGATGCTTATGCACAGAGAAAGGCCAGGTGAGGACACAGAGAATTCGGCCATCTGCAAACCAAGGAGAGAGCTTTCAGAAGAAACTAAGCCTGCCAACACCTTGATCTGAGAC
Source organism: Equus quagga (assembly GCF_021613505.1). NCBI lineage: Eukaryota > Metazoa > Chordata > Mammalia > Perissodactyla > Equidae > Equus > Equus quagga. Next base: position 152,702,183 of record NC_060267.1, on the reverse strand, counting down.
TTTTAGCCTCCAGAACTATGAGAAGTAAATATTTGTTGTTTAAGCCACCCATTCAGCAGTATTTTGTTACGGTAGCACTAGCAACCTAATGCAAGGAGAAAAGTGAAATGTATAATTTAAACAAGTTTGATGCTCCTCTTGGTGGAGAAAAGTTGCTCTCAAATAGAGTCAATTTTGTTCTCCCTGGGGGACATTGGGCAGGCAAAGTCTGGAGACATTTTGATTGCCACATTTATTGGGGGGGTGGGGGAAGTGTACTGACATATGGTGGATAGGAGCTATGGATGCTACCAAACATCCTACAGTACACAGAAGTGTCCCCCTTATCCAGCCCAAGATGTCAATAGTGCTGAGGTTGAGAAACCTGTCTGTAATGGCATAAACTTGGCTGACAGAGTTGTGATTTGGAATGAGAAGTTTCAACAGTTTTCTTGCTGGTTGAGTCTGCAAAGTCATTTCTGCAACAGTTAATTATTTTGTGCCAGACACTTTGAACAGTTAGCTAGAGGATGCTTTCACTAATGATCTCCATCAGGCCAGTTGGCCCTACCTGTGATGAACATCCTGGACTGGGGAACTTTCCACTTTACAATTAGCAGAATAGAACATTTTTGCTATTTCTGTTCTCATAAAACACAGACGGCAGAAACTAATTCCATATGTCAGATGTATCTCCCTTTAAAGATAAAAGACAAACAGACCCATTCTTTTTGCCCACAAGGTACTGGACATGAATTTGTTAAATCAATTCATCATTGAAGCAAATTAAAAAATGCTTTATTTAGTGACAAGGAATATTAAAACTGAGTTAGGACAGATTTTTTAAGACAATGAGTATGCAGTCACTTGAAGCTTAATTTCTATCGTTTGTATCATCGGATGTTATTTTCCTTTTCTCTTGCTTCTTTACCCTCATCTGTATCTAGCTACCAAGAAAGAGCTAGAAAGGTAATGACGTTCAGCCTGAGAAGCTGAATTAATGCAAGGATGCTCCATTTCCCCTTAGGTGAAGCTGGGCCTCTGCAACTGAGACAGGCAAGGAACCAGCAGATGGAAACATGCTTTTTCTCTAATTGAAGCTAGAAGACAGCCCAGAGCCAGCCAGCATTGAAATTGCCATGTCTCATCTGCTTCCAATTTACCAAATTGGGTCTTAACTGGGGACATGGCAATCATTTTGCTATCCCCTCTCTGGAATTCAGCAGAACAGAGTGCAAACCCTGAAACTTTTAAGGTTGGGGATGACCACTGACTTGATTTAGTAGTGGAAATGAGGGCTGTCAGAGCTGCTTGCCCCAGGCTCCATTTTCCTTCCCACAGTTATGACACGGGTTTCAAGGAGGTAAGGATTAAATGTATAGTTAAGAAAGAAAAATGTTCTAAACTTGAAGTAGGTAGAATTTGGTGAACTAACATGATTTACTAGCTTCTTCTTGGAAATAATTAGCCTTCCAGATAAAATATTTAAGCAATTTTCTGATAGAATTTAATGAGATTAAGATTTCTTCTGGAAAGTTAGTTACCCACCCACATAGTAAACTATCAGTCAGAAGCTTTAAAATCTTTAACTAGACATTTCTTTACTACCTCCTTTATTTTCCACAAAACTGAGAAATTTTTGACTTTATCTGCATAGAGTCTATTCTTTTGCAGCCAATTTGCTTGTTATTGATTGTTCTTAGAACTTTTTATTGTAGTATTCCACTCCAACAGAAGATGAATATCCTCTCACAAGTTGGAAAGAAGGACCCATGTGCTATAATGACTTAGCAAGCACTTGACCGTACTGCACAAGAGACCCAGAGAGATTTTCACTTCTAGCCATAGTGGAGTAACTGATAGTAAACTTGTTCTCTCACCAGAAATAACTATAAAACTGGGTGGAAAATGGTAAATAACTATTTTCAGATATTGCAAAACAGACAATACAGACCGTGATTCCTGAGTAAAGGGAAAGAAACAATGTGAAGCCTATGATTACCCTGGCTCTGTGACTGGAGACAGTTTCTGAACAGTGGTGCAGGAGAAGGTAAACCCAAATAGAGCATGGAAGTCTTACTGAATTGAAGAGGCAGAGATCAGAAATAGCAGAAAGTGAGGTAGTTAGAATTTGTGAGACAGAGTGCAAAAGAGAGTGAGTTATACAGAAAGAGAGCTCCAGAAGCTGGCATAGGGAGTCTTCTTGTATCTTTGGCTGAATACCTAGATGTGTATGCATGAAGCAAGACTCCAGAGAACTGAACAAGAAAAAGGGATCTAGGAGGTGAACAATCTTCAGATCTTACTTGGAAACATAAGGAAAAAAAGAATGAAGAAAAATAAACAGAGCCTAAGAGACATATGAGATACCATCAAGTGTACCAACATATGCAAAATAGGAGCCCTATAAGATGAGGAGAGAGAGAAAGGGACCGAAAGAATATTTGGAGATACAATGGCTGAAAATCCCCAAATTTAATGAAAAACATTCATCTGTACATTTGAGAAGCTCAACAAATGTGCAGTAGAATATATTCAAAGAGATAAGCACCTAAAAACAGTATAATTAACTATTATAAGCCAAGAATAAAGAGAGAATCTTAAAAGTAGCAAGAGAGAAATGACTTATCACATATAAAAGACCTACAATAAGATTAACAATTTTCTCATCAGAAAGCATGGACGCAGGAATGCAGTGAGATGTGTGTTCAAAGTACTGAAAGAAAAAGATTAAGAGAGAATTCTATACCTAGCAAAACTATCCCTCAAAAATGAAGGAGAAATTAACACATTTTAAAAACAATAAAAATAGAATATTTATCACCAGCAGACTTGTCCTATAAGAAATACTAAGGGAAGTCTCTCAGGTTGAGATGAAGGGCCACTGGACAGTAACTTGAATCCACATACACAAAAAAATAGTACCAGTAAAGGTAAATGCATAGGCAAATATAAAAGACAGCATAAATGCATTTTTGTTTGTAACTTTTTGATCCTCCTATCTGATTTAATGACAACTACGTAAAGTATTAATTATAAAACTGTGCTGATGGAATCTAAAGTGTACTATTTGTATGGCAATAATAACACAAAGAAGGTAGAGGAATGAAGATATATTTGAGCAAAATTTTGGTATACTATTGAAATTAAGTTGGTCTTAATTTAAACTGAATTGTTATAAGATGCTCATTGTAAGCTGCAGGTAATTATGAAGAAAATAATTGAAAAAATATAGTAAAAGAGACAAAAAGGGAGTTAAAGTGTTACATTCTACAATATCAGCAGAAATGGAGAAATAGAGGAACAAAATAGCTATAAAACATGTAGACAATAAACAGCAAAATGGCAAATGTAAATCTTAAATACTCCAATCTAAAGGAGTGGGAGAATGGCTTCAAAATGAAACAACAACAAAAAGCATGATCCAACTATACACTATCTCCAAAAGACACACTTTAGACTCAAAGACACAAATAAGTTAAAAATAAAAGAATGAAAAAAGATATGTCATACAAATGATATCCAAAAGAGAGTTGGAGTGGCTGTAATAAAATCAGACAAATAGATTCTAAGGCAGAAATTGTTACTAGACACAAAGGATGCTTAATAATGTTAAAGCATCACTCTATTAGAAAGACACAACAACTGCAAACACATATGCATCTAATTGCAGAGCCCCAAAATACATGAAGCAAAACCTGACAGAAGTGAAGGGAGAAATAAACAATTTAACAATAACTCATAAAGAGTCAGTTACCTCACTTTCAATAATGGATAGAATAACTAGGAAGAAGATCAATCAGGAAATAGAAGATTTGACAACACTACAAGCCAATAGACATCTGCAGAACACTTCCTTCACAACAGCAGAATACTCTTTCTTCTCCAATGATTATGGAACATTCTCCTGTATAGACCATATGTTAGGTCGTAAAAGAAATCTCAATAACTTTACAAAGTCCGAATCATACCCTTGTTTTCCAATCATAACAGAATGAAATTATAAATCAATAACAGAAAGAAATTTGGGAAATTCGCCAATATGTGGAAATTAAAATAATACTCCTAAATAACTAATGGGTACAGAAAAACTACAAAGGAAATTAGAAAATACTTTGAGGTGAGTAAAAACTAAACAGTGTATCAAAACATATGGGATATAGCTAGAGCAGTGCTTGGAGGGAAAACTATAGGTGGAAATGTCTATATTAAAAAAGAAGAAGAAAGATCTCAAATTAGAAATCTAAGCTTTAAATTATAAAAACAGAACAAAGGAAACCCAAGGAAGCAGGAGGAAGGGAATAATAATGATTCTGATGAAAATTAATGAAATAGAGAATGGAAAATTAATGGGCAAATTCAATGAAACCAAAAATTGTTTTTTTGAGAAGATCAACTACACTGACAAAAAAAGATACTCAAACTACTAAAATTAAGAATGAAACACATCCTGCTTTTATGGAAGTTAAAAGAATTACAGAGGAATACAATGATTATATGCAAACAAATTAAGTAGCCTAGAAAAATGAACATATTCAGAGAACAAAACCCCCACAAACTAACAAAATTGACTCAAGAAGAAATAGAATATCTGAATAGACCACAAAACATACAGAGACTGAGTTAGTAATTAAAAAACCCACAGCTGACATAATATAATGATGAAAAACTGAATGCTTTCTCCCTAATATCAAGAACAAGATAAGATGTTTGTGCCCAAGAACCAGTTATCTTCTCCCCTGGGGCAACATCTCTCCTGTTGAGACTGCATGCCTTAGAACCTCTAATTCACAACTTTCATTTTAGTAATCACAGCTAGCTATAATTGAGACAGTCTGTCAGGTACCTTACATGGATTATCTAATTTAATCCTCAATATCAATTCTATTTTACAGATAAGGCAACTAGATTTAGAGACCTACAATATGTTGCAAGTTGTAAAGTAAAATTAGGTGAACTTGAAATCTGGCTCTGCTGTTTTCTATGTGACCTTCTGGCAAGTTGCTTAATTTCTCTGTGCCTCAGTTTCCTCTTTTGTAAGGTGAGGATACTCATAGTACCTACCTCACAGGATTGTTGAGTCTAAGGATGTGAAGCACTCAGAAATAGTGCTGGAACACAGTAAGTCTTGATAAAAATTGGTGATGATTATTATCACAAGTTACACAAGTAGCAAATAGTTAAGGCAGGATTTGGAGTCACAAGTGGTGGACACGGAGATGCATGGCCCGTGTCTCGCTTCAAGGAAGAAGTTGCTTTCAGCTGTGGAGAATGCACCCAGCAGAGGCCTCCAGCTGACATCAACATCAGGGTCTACCTCTGTTGCTGAGAGCTGTCCTGCCCAAGACCACACAATTCCCAAGACATTCCTAGCAGGGACTGAGATGGGGGTATAAAAGCCTGGCCATTTTGACCACAGGACAATTCTGGTGGGTAATATTTATTCTGAGTTCCTTTCCTGGTCTGCCAAGGCTTCACCAGGCCGTCATTCCAGTTCAACTTGATCCTTTTGCCCATCCTGCCTCTGCCGCCTTCCTTTCATAGGTGTTGACCCCTAGTAAATATCTGGCACCCCAAAGTCTGCCTCATGTCTGCTTCTGTATACCACACTAACACAGCATTCAGAAACCATGCATGGAAAGAAACTAAGTGGCATGAGATTTAGGGTCATTTTTAAATGAAATAAGTGGGAGAGAACAGATGTTTCTTGAACTATCATTATACACTAAGTGCTTATTGTTTCATAATCTCAAAAAATACATCACAAAAATGCAATCATCACATTCATCATTGGAGGCATAGGGTGGTTAAGTAATTTCCCCTAAGTTGCACAGCTAATAAGCAACTTTGCAATGTGAATCAGTCTGTTTGACTTCAAAGCTTGTGATTGTGTAATATATTATGCTGCATTTGAAGTAGTCCTTAAAGTACTATATAGTGAAGAAATTTCAATGCAATAAATTAAATCAATAAAATTTGCATTAAGTCAAGTAAAAATGCCTTATAGTAATCCTGACTATTGTCTTGAGAAACTTTTCCAAAGACCTAGTAAAATCTTACAGCTAAATACAATAGATCTTCCTGATTTGGGTGGAATACAGCAGTGTCAGGTGGGGACAATTCTTTCGGCTTCCTTTTGCCCTACAAGGACCATTTTATTGAGATTATTTATCATTCAAGAAAACTGAAAGGAAACCTTCTGAGCTCACTTTTAAGCTTTGCAGTATTCTCAACTCCAAAACAAAGGGAATTATATTGGTGAGTAAGGATGTTGATCTGAAATCTGAAAAAGCCACTCTTGTCACACTTCATCGACTTTAGCCGGTCAGAATCACCTGGAGGGCTTGTCTAAATACGAATGTCAGCCCCACCCACAGAGTTTTTGATTCAATAAGTCTGGATGGGGCCTCAGAATTTGATTTCTAACAAGCTCCCAGGCATGCTGATGGGCTAGGTTAAGGAGCCCCCCTTAAGAACCACTCCCTCCTTCAATCCTTTCTCCATGATCTGCCTTATTATGCCATTCCCCACTCCTCCACCACCCCTACTTTAGACACTATAATAGATTTCCATTATTCTTTGGCTAAAGCAACTTAATATGGACAATAAGCCTGAAAATAGTCTGGCATGAGCATAAATATTCATTGAAAAAATGAATAAATAAATGAATAAATGAGCAAGTACCTAGAGCTTTAGGATTATGTTTCTCAGTTGTAATTTTCTGTTATTATTTTTGCAAGTATCAACGCCCAACTGTGGGACCATTGTGATTAAGATGCTTTTATGGGCTACTGTGATGTTTTTTGGCTAGAATGAAGCATGCAAACAAAGATAGAGAACACCTGGCTGGGTTGATCTCCCAGAATTCTGCAGTGTAAGATTAAAGAATGTATATCCTCTAGGATCACAGGACCGCAAAACAATGGAAGGCTCAGTGAATGCAATAGACACAGTAATTACAGCTGGCCTCCTCTTTCTGACTTTGACTTGGTAAGGTTTATTGAGACAATTTTAGTGATGAGCAAATCTGCAGATCACCAGCTCTGCTTGTCTTCTGCTTCTTCCCCTCATCAAAGTGCTTGCCTGAATCAAAACTTTAAGATTCACAGTTTATCAAGATCACTCTGTGAGTGCATCATAAATTGGGCAGATTAGGTTTTGTATATCTTTAGCTCCACAAATCATCATTTATGAGTCTCCCTGTTGGATGCAGAATGATAAGAGAAATATGGGGAACTCTGGGGACCAGGGTGAGATAATCTTATTTGAATTAGACAAATGAGGCCCTGCTGGAGAGGAACACCCAGTGTCTCTGGATGAATTTATGAAGTCAAAACAAAAAATAATTACAGTGCAGAAATGGCTGGAGCTAGATGAACTCACTTCGTTCCTAATGTTGGTTGGCAGCTCTTCATCCTGATTATTCCATCTGGAGATAATTGTGTGATATCATCCATAAAATTAAATCTTAAATCAACCCATCTAGTGAACAGGCCAGCAAGCTGCTGAGAAAGCCACATGTAGGGGAGGTGAGACCTCCTCTTAATGAGAGATATGGGGGTGAAATTAAGAGAAGAAGACATGAAGAGGGTGACTCTCAGCAGGTCCACAGGCTCGCTTGCTGACAGCTGCCACCAAAGTCCGTGCCCCAGTAGTACCAAGACAGCCAACATATTGTGTACTTTTCCCATTTGCTGATGAGGAAAGAATGTTCTGTTGGAAAGGAACCATGCGTTGCTTTTTAGGGATTTCTGGTTTGAGTTGTGGATGTCTGAAATGAAAGCACTTTATTTCCTTTCCTGATGAAATGCTAACAGTGATAGAAAGTCTATAAATGCAGTGAAGTTCTTAAACAAGAGCATGTGGTTGAACATCCTCTTTAGGCTTAGTTTTTGGAGATTTGAAGAGTACAAAACGGTCTTTGACTTTGTTGGTAAGTGAGCTGTGGTCAATTTGCAGGTTATATTTGGAAAAGGTTTTTCAGGGTAGTTAATTATTAATTTTTTAAAGAAGTTGATTATGATGCGTAAAAGAGTAAAGTCATTAAGGTAAAGACAACTGTGTTGTTTAAATGGCTATTGTTGATTTCCACAAGTGCATTTCTGTGGCCGGGAATTTGGAGGGTCAAAAGTCAAAGATCATCACAGACTCCCTAATAGCTCAGGCTGGAGTAAATGACCAAGGGCATACACTTCTTTCAGTGGAAACATTTGAGATGATAAATCCCATTGGCTTTGGAGATTCCATTTGCAACCATAACAAATGCAAAGTCCAGCTGTACATCAAGTTTCCGAATTTTCAAAGTGGCAACAGTAACAGATGTTGAGAGGCTGGCAGCTTGTGAGCATCTGCAGTAGGAAGGTCACTGAGCCACTCAGCAATGACACAAGTAGAAAAACAAGGATGAAGATAAATTCTTTCCCGTCCTTTTTATTCTCCCTCTAAATAGTATTAGGACCAGTAGAGTGAGAAAAATCACCAGCTCTAAAAAATGCATATTCTTTCATTTCATTTTCAATTGTGTTGAGTACATAAAATGCATATGTATTGAACCCTATATACTTGTAAGTATAGGAGTCTAGCTGGTTTTAGATAGTTCTTAAGTGTGGGCAAATTGGAAAACAAAAAACCCTCATAGGAATAAATGCTATTTACCTGTCCTTAGTTATCTTCTTCCCTCCATCTCCCGTTCCCAAGAATTTGTCGTCTGCTCTTCATTTCGGCCAAACTCAACCAGAAACCAGAAACCCACGGATACTAATTGCATGATAATGAACAACACAGGGATTCTACTTTGTTAGGTTTATTGCACTGGTCAGGGGTCTTTTAGTTGAAAACTTCAGAAACCCAACTCAAACTAGTCTATGTAAAGAGAAGGAATTTATTGTCTTGTGTAAAGCTATATATCCATCTATATCTAGTGGTAGTCTGGTTCAGATATGGCTGTATCAAGTCTCAGATAGTCCTCTCCTAATCTCTCTCTCTCCCTTGCCTATCTCTATCACCATCTCCATGTTTATCTCTTGATTCTACTGTTTTCTTTGGCTTTATTCTCAGTTAGGTTCTCTTTATATAAAAACAAAGTCCCAAGTGGCTCCAGGCCTATATATTCCTTGGGATCCATGATTTGCCAGAGAAAGAGAGTTTATCTTTCTCAATGATTTCAGCAAACATAGTACAAAGTGGCTATGGTATATGTAGGGAAAATCATGGAAGATGAGTCTAGGTAATCTGATGGAGCCAGATTGAGTGCCTTGCATTTAGCCCATAACAGGAAGCTTTCTAAAGTTTCAAAGCTATAAAATGAATTGACTAGATCTTTGTTTTAGAAGGATTACTTCGGCAGCAATGTGGAGAATGAAGTGGATTTAGAGAAATTTAAGTTCTAGAAGTGGAGGGCAGGCAGCAGAAGGTGAGGGTTTAGGGCAGAAGAATTAGAACGGATAAAAACAGATCCAAAAGCTTCTGAGGAATATAACTGAAGTAACTTAGCAACCAATTGAATGTGGACAAGTGAAGAAAAAGGAAAAATTAATGACAGCATCGAAGTTTCCAGTTTGGATAACTGAGTGGATTTTAAGGTCATTCACTGATATGTTGAGACATCTCAGAGTAGTGAGTTTAAATGCGTTCTTCCTTTGTAGATATTTTAAAGTAACTTTTCTATCCCCAAGAGAGAAATACCAACAAATCTGATACCTCTTGCATTCCACTTAGAGCAGAGAAATTGTGGGACAGATTTTCGGCAGCATTCAAGATTGGGAACTGGGGTAATGTTCTTTCTCAATGGGGTCATTTATTCAATCCTTCAGGCTAACTCCATTAAAAGACATAAAAAGTTTAAATATTTCTTCTCAGCTTTTAAGAAATCAGAGTATTGATCTTCCAGATATTTGATTTTTCTCCAAATACTGTGTACCATGACTTAAAGATTTTTTTAAAAAAAATTGTTAGTTTATTGAAGGCTGCTTTAAACAATTACCTGAAAGAGGACATTTAGGAAGTGTCTGATATAGCCCAAAGGTACTGCAGTGTGCAATGCCCAACAGGGTAGGCCGGAAGAATATTGGGCCCAATAAAACTTTATTTCCAAAAACAGATGGCCAGCCATAGTTTGCCAATTTATTTTTTTTAAATATATAATTGTAAAATTTTCTACCTTGAATACTGAGTTTTTTGGTACCTCCTTAAATTTTTTTGCCCCAAAATGATGCCTTACCCTAATCCCAGTTTTGTTGGTACTAAGCCAACAGGAATTTGTTACCAAACACAAGCTCAAGGCGTTGTATTCAGGAGGAAGCTTATGGGCAGGAAGATTGAGAGCCTAAAGAGTTTATTCATCAAGTCATCAGTCTAGAAGCCCAGATTTTGGGGGGACCAGACTCCTTTCCAGGGATTGGAAGAAGCACAGATCAGTTTCGGGATATTCTCTTCCAAAGCCAGCCAGCCTAATCACAGCGGTATGTCTAGGAATTGTTTGGTAGATTTCCTTGGGCCAAGAATGTACTCTTAAATTTTCTGAAATGTGTTAAACATGAGGAAATAATTTAGAAAATGTGATATTTGATTCTGAGTTTTGCTACTAAAAATGTAGTCTATGGATCAGTCACATTAGCCTCATCTGTTTGCTTGTTAAAAATGCAAGTTCTCAGGCCACTTTCCTGGCCTACTGGATCAAAATCTGCATTTTAACAACAACCCAGGGGCTGGCCTGGTGGCGCAGTGGTTAAGTACGCACGTTCCACTTTGGCAGCCCGGGGTTCGCCATGCTTTGGTAGGTGTCCTACATATAAAGTAGAGGAAGATTGGCACGAATGTTAGCTCAGGGCTAGTCTTCATCAGCAAAAAGAGGAGGATTGGCAGCAGATGTTAGCTCAGGGCTGATCTTCCTCAAAAAAAACCCCAACCAACCAAACAAACAAACAAAAAACAACATCCCAGGTGATTTGTGTACATAGTAAAGTGTAAGAAATGGCTCCCAAAGTGGAGTATAAAATTAAAATAGAACTTTTATTTATTATTTTTCATCTCATACTCTTACCATTTTACCATTTCAATATTATGTATATATTTTATAACGTGTTATATCATGACAGTAGTGGATATATCTTACTACTGGGGAGATATTAACAAACTTGTCTTTTTTTAATCAACAGAAATTCATGACCAAAAATTTTTGGAGACCACTTCTTAGAAGATTGCAACTCTAACATGCAAGTCCTTGGAGAGAGGAATAAAAGAGGAAAGAACAAAGCTTAGAATATTCTAATCTTCTCGAGTGACCTTAAGGGTTAGTCTGTTATCCCAAGGTCATGATCACTAATTACTGCATCTATGAAGTAGTTAAAATACTCATAGAGTCATCCAGGAAACTTTTTTACCTGTCACCCTCAAGTGACTTATGACTTTCCTTTAATATCTGATCCTGGAACACAAAAGCAAGTTGGATTCACAAATCAATGCTTAGAAAAGTATCAAGAGACAAAGAACAATGCAAATTCAGAATTTTGCATAATCCTTTCTTATACTGATAAAGGGAGTCATAGCTATCCATTTAAAATTCCTTTTATTGCACTATTTTTTTCTGGGTAAACAATGAAATGCAAATACCATGGTCATTAATGATCTGATAAATGTTGCATCCTCTTGAGACAGGCAAATTCGTCCCGAGGTACATCTCATTTCTGAGATACATCTTTCTATGTAATTAGTAATGCTTCAACTCAACCTCGTAGGCCCAAGATCAGTTTCTTGTTTTCCTTCTTGCTTCCTATGTCTCTAATGTCCCTTTCTTTCTCTTTTCTCCGTCCTCTTTGCCACACATTTCAAGTTATAGGTGACTTGTGTTAATAGAAGAAATAAAGAAAAATCAGTCAACGGCTCTTGGAAAGATATTAATAATAACATTTAACTTGAGAACTACCTGAGGATTAGATAAGTAGCCATTTTCAAATAATATTTAAATTTATTGCTTTCATATACCTGAATATGGCATTTGGGAAAAATCCAAATGCTAAATCCTAGGTGAAATGATTTTCTTTTCAGCCTTTGTACTCAAGCTGCTCAAGAATTTACATTTCTAGTGCAAAGAAACCACATTTAGAAGATTGCCTCTGCTTTCCCTTCCAATTTACCATATTGTGCTTTACTCTTTCAGGAGTCCATCTGGGTCCACACATGAATCTTGTTTATGAATGCTTCCCTTTGACTTTTCAATCACCGCTAGTAAATCCCTTTGGCAGGCATCCAAGATTGCCCCAACTCATATTACATTCCAGTTTTTAGTGAATTATATTACAGTGATTGTTATTAGCAGTTGAATGCCACAATTATGGGAAATTTCTCCAAGAAAACATGAAAATGAAAAAAAAAGTAATTAGTCTTCGAAAGTTAAAATATGAGAGGCAGTGTGACACACTGGAAGAAAACAAGATTTGGAGTCAAAATTGGTTGTCCAAAGATCTTGGACAATTTAATCTCTTTCGGCATCATCTGTAAAATGGCAACATGTTTTCTTTATAAGGGCTATGGTGATTTTTTTGTTTGTTTGTTTGTTTTTTTTTCCATTCTTTCTTTTTTTTTTTTTTAAGATTTTATTTTTTCCTTTTTCTCCCCAAAGCCCCCCAGTACATAGTTGTATATTTCTCGTTGTGGGTTCTTCTAGTTGTGGTATGTGGGACGCTGCCTCAGCGTGGTCTGACGAGCAGTGCCATGTCCGCGCCCAGGATTCAAACCAGCAAAACACTGGGCCGCCTGCAGCGGAGCTTAACCACTCGGCCACGGGGCCAGCCCTATGGTGATTTTTAAATGAGATAAATATTAAAAATGCTTCTTATGATGCTAGGAACATGGAAGTTATCTACATGGTAACTGTTGATAATATTGTTAAAATCAACCCATTGACTCTGAGCCAGATATGTGAAGTCTTTCTGAATAAGCCTGGACCGCTATAACCTGATTGAATGGATCAGCAATACCTAAGAAAAAGGCTATGTCAGGTAGGAGGGCGTTCATCAGATATGGAAGCATAGAAGAATGAAAGTATCAGAAAAAAAAAACACTGGCAGTGGATTTCTTTGGGTGGTGGAAGGAAAAAGGAGGCCTTAACCAAACTCAGGTATTTCAGATCCCCAAAATGAGTTGGATGCATTAAGGTATCATAAACTGATGTTAATTAACATTTCAATATTTGAGACATTTAACTCAATAGTTCTCAGCCTTGGCTGCTCATTATGATCACCTGTGAAATTTTTTAAAAAATATTTATTCCTGGGCCCTACCTGATAGAGATATTGAACTGATTGCTCTAGGGTAGGCCTGGGTATTGGTATTTTATTTAATTTATTTTTTTATTGAGGTCATATTGGCTTATAACTGTGTAAATTTCGGGTGTTATCATATTTCAGTTTCAGTATAGACTGCACTATGTTTTCCACCAATAGTCTGGTTTTTATCCATCACCATACATATGTGCCCCTTTACCCCTTTTGCCCTCCCTCAACTCCCTTCCCATCTCGTGACTGCTAATCTGTTCTGCTTATCCATGTGTGTGTGTCTCTTCCACATATGAGTGAAATCATATAGTGTTTGTCTTTCTCTGTATGGCTTATTTCGCTTAGCATAATACTCTCAAGGTCCATCCATGTGTGGCAAATAGCATGATTTTGTCATTTTTATGGTTGAATAGTATTCCATTGTAGATACATACCACATCTTCTTTACCTATTCATCCATTGATGGGCACTTAGGTTGCTTCCATGTCTTGCCTGGTGTGAATAACACTGCAATGAACCTAGGGGTGCATAAATCTCTTTGAATTGTTCATTTCATATTCTTTGGATAAAGGTATTGGTATTTTATAAAATATTCCCAGGGCAGCCAGGGTTGAGATCCACTAATCTAAGCACTCTTGTTCTAATCTGTTGCCCAACAACCATTTCTTTGGTTCCTGTGTGGGGCTTGTCCACATCAACAGATACAGAAGACTTTTAAGTATTTCCAGGCCTGTGACTATTTCCCATGATGAATTACTAACGTGACATTTGATTATGACTTGGTTTCCCATGAAGGTTGACAACCAAAAGAGTATGTGCCAATCATGCCAGAATAAATGTTCCTGGTCCCTCTGATAGTTATAATTCTTACTATAAGTTAATAAATCAACAGTTTGTGGCTCCAGCTTGGTTCTTCTATCTCCTATTTCACATGAGTCAATTCCCTGAGGTCTGATCACTTCTAATACTAAAAGATCTTTTTCCGTTTGTCCTTTCGGGTCTCCTTTCCTTTGCTTTCTGTTTTATTACTTCTTAAATTATTTAGTCCAAAAGCAATTAGAAGCAAACAAGCTAGGTTGGCATCTTTGAGGGGGCGGGGAGCCATAAGTGCCCAGAGCAGGAGGTTGGAGCCCAAGCATGATAAGGAGAACATTTACATAGGGTAAGGGGTGGAACATGGCCCAGTGGAGGTGTCAGAGCCCACATAGAATTAGGAAGAAGTCCACGTGGCCAGGGGGAGAGAAGATATGGCCAGAGCATGAAGTGTTAGAGGCCACTTGGGGTAAGGAGAGCATCCCATGGATGAGTGGACTAGTGTCTGGTGTCACAGCCCGATTAGAGTGAGGAGCGTGTTCATGGAGACAGAGACCACCAAGGGATTTTGAAGCCCGAGAAATGTGAGGAGGACACTGTGAAAGGGATGAGGCAGTGGTGGTAAGGAGAGGTTGGTTACGTACAGGGGACTGATAAAATAAGTAAATATATTAAGACTTAATAAGAGCCAAGCTGATTACTGTCAGAGAAGAAAGTTACAAATATAGAAAGGGGGAAAACTATAACGATCATTGTGGTGTTGACTTGGAATTGGAAATATTGGAGTACATAATGATTTGTAATATATAGATTGACGGATAGATGACAGATGTCTGCACATACACACACACACACACACACACACACACACATTCTCTAGCTCTGTCCACTAAGAGCAGCAATATCCAAATAATAAGGGCACTTAGTGCCCAGATTTTGTTTCCTAATATCATTCTCAAATAAAATGAAACAAGAATCATGGGATAAATGACTGATTCCAGAGATGGGACAGGGAAAATACTAGAACCTAGAACATCTTGTGCCAGAACATAAGGAAATGCTCAAAGAATGATGCGTTATGTGAACAGGACATTAGAAACCAGATTGCAAGAGATTCCCCTGGCCCGATCTGAGAAAACTTTCCTTGGAATAAAAGGAAACCATGAGTTCATAGAATGTAAATAAGCAAATAAATTATGAGTCTACTGAAGAACAGGATATTTATATGGTCTCAATGCACTTCCCCACAAAATCCTTATTGCTTTCAAAGAGAAAAAAAGTAACTTTACAATAGGGAATCTGGCAGATATCACCTTAATCAAAAGATCACAGTTAATCTCATCAATAAAGGTACAAATTGAAATTGTGTACCAACTGATAATATACAATGAAAAGAAGACAGCAACACTTCTGTGATATTCTTCTCAAAGAGGCATATCCTAAATCCAATCATAAGGAAACATCAGATAAACCCACATTGAGGGATATTCTATGAAATAGCTTGCCTGTAATCACCAAAAATCATCAAGCAAAGACTGAAGAACCATTCTTGAATGGAGGAGAATAAAGTGACATGGGAACTAAATGCTTAAATGCCTGTGTTCTAGACTGAATCCTTTTGCCATAAAAGTCATTATTGGGACAATTGACAAAACTTGAACATGACCTGAAGACTGGAAGGTAGTAAGGTATCAGTGATAATTTCCTGACTTTGATGGTTGCATTATGGTTACATAGGAGATCCTTGTTTGTAGGAAATACACACCAACTTAGTGGTGGTGGGATGTGGGGAGAGAGTTTACTCCTGTTGGCAACTTACCTCAAATGGTTCAGAAGAAAACATTCTTGATAACGTCTCCACAAATTTTCTGTGGTTTGAGATTGTTTAAAACCAAAATAAAAGACTTTCTTGTCCTTCAGAGGAGGGAATCAGATTCTGTAAGATGATTCTCAATGGGGATCTCCATCTTTCAGCCACTTTTCTTTTTTTTTTTTTTTTTTAGGAAGATTAGCCCTGAGCTAACTGCTGCCAATCCTCCTTTTATTTTTGCTGAGGAAGGCTGGCCCTGAGCCAACATCCATGCCCATCTTCCTCTACTTTTTTATATGTGGGACGTCTACCACAGCATGGTGTGCCAATCGGTACCATGTCTGCACCCGGGATCTGAACCAGCAAACCCCAGGCCACCAAAGCAGAACGTGCGCACTTAACCGCTAGCGCCACTGGGCCAGCCCTCAGCCACTTTTCTTTTAGATGAAAAAGTTACCATTTTGAACTTCTTGGTCTTTCTCTATCTTCTCTTGCCATAACTCACCCTATTATTCTCACTTCTCTAAGTTGGACAACAAGATCCGGGGTACTTTGCTGACACCATCTCACAGATTTCTATACTCAGAAGTGCCTCTCATGCTTGCCAATTGGAAATTACATGATACATTTCACCAGTAAAGTCTATGTGAGACACCTGTATTTTGTAACCAGGTGCTCAATACGGTGTTTAGATGTTCAAAGTTCAAATATTTGAGAGGCAAAGTATAGTGACGACAATGTTAAAGGTTGAATAAGATCCTATTTTATAAGCTCCCTGAGAGCTTTGTTTACCTCTCAATTATCAGCGCACTGAAGAGTGGTTGGCATCAAATACAGGTGCTCAATAAATATTGAACGAATAAAATGAATGAATGAATGAATGAATTCACTTAGTCTCTCTAAATGTCAGCTCTTATAACACTGTAGTCTAGAATAGATAGCCTCTGAAATAAGTTCTCCTTTAAAATATGATTATCTATGACCTCAGAGATTGCAGCCAGAATGTTCATTATTTGACCAGGCATTAAGCTTCTCCATCTCAGTTCAATCTCATCCTCTTAGCTAAGACTGAGGGTCTAATTAACAATACTTCATAAACTCAACACCATCTATTGAAAGGAACCCTGAATTGGTTTTGAGAGAGCACAATTCTAGTCCCACCTTCTCCCACTAACTGGCTATATTTTCGAACAAGTCACCTCTTTGAGCTACTCTTTGCTCAGGGTTCTTCAGTATATAGAGGAGATTGGCTTAGATTCGCGAAGTTTTCCTCTGCTTTAAAATTTTGGGTCATGCTGCTTTGCAGATATAGAGAAACAGCAGCTGAAATTGTGAATTTGGAACCAAATTAGCTCATCTTTAAGACTACTCGAAGGAAGAACTTAACAATACAGAAAGTGATAGAATAATCCTGCAAAACAACTATAAAGAGAAAAATATATTCAATTTCTCTAATTGATCAGAGTGGCATGTATCCCCTATGGCGTGCTGTGGAATTCATTGGCTGATCATATATAGAAATACTACCTGTAAAAAGTACACATCAATTACCTATTGGTTGATAGGAATCAGCTGATAACAAAGTAGGTGTCAAATTATATGGACCAATTATGATCCTATTTTCCAGAAAATCTGAGGGATGTTTCAACAGTCCCTAAAGAACTTAGTTCTGGGCTTATGGATAGAAGAAAAATATTGAAATAATGTCAATATCAGCTTTAAATTTAGCTCTAAAAACAGCCGCCCTGTCAATGTTTTCCTTGCATCACTAATCTTATCCATGAAGTGAGAATATCCATTCATCCAATTGGCTTTTACTAAGCACTAACTATGTCATAGCCACCATGTTAGACTCTGGCTATACAGAATAAAAAGATTCAATTCTTCTTATTTGAATTTTCCTGGAAGCAGTGCACTAGGAAAGGACTTGGATGCAGGCAACGTTTGGAAGGGTTCCCAGGAGGCACAAGTAGAGGAGTGGGGAAAGTGAGACAAGGAAGTTAGCAAAGCCAGCCATGTGTATATTTATGAATGGGTTATAGCTGTGGTGAGTTGGGACTCACTCCTACTGGGGACACTTGAAAGAATAATGTAGGACGTACCTCAGAATTATCCTAGTGAGGGATGAGGGAGCTGAGTGTGGCATATTTTCCTTCCAAATATGACCACAATAGCATCTCCCATCCCACGTGCTCTTCTTGCAATGTGACCCTGAGGCTCATTTATTCAAGAGCTTGTGTCTATATTCCCTGGGTAGACTTGCTACGTTGGTGGAAGTGGTACTATATGACTTCAGAGACTGGAACACAGAGGGCAATACAACTTCTTCTTGTTTCTCTTAGGATGTTCTCTTAAAGCCGAATATCCATGTCATGAGGAAGCCCAAACTAGCCCTGGCAGAGAAATGACATGGGAGTGACATGCAGGTATTCAGCCATCAGACCTAGCTGAGCACCCAGCTACAGCCAGCAGTGACTGCCAGAAATGTGAGTGAACAAGCCTTCTGATGATTCCCACCTTTGATCATCAAGTCACTCTGAGCCTTTGCATCTTTTCAAATGAGGCCCAAACACCACGGAGCAGAGACAATCTGCCCTCACTGTGCTCTTTCCAAATCCTTGATTGCCAAAACTGGTAGGCTCCCAGGTAGATTAGTGTTGTCATATGATTCTAAGTTTGGAGTGGCTAGTTATGCAGCAGTAGATAACCAGACACTGGGGCATTTATCCACCAATATCCAGCCCTTGTTGTCTGTGAAGTATTAAATCCCCAGCACATTCAGGCTGCTTTGCAAAGCCAGTTCCTGCAGCCTTTGAAGAAAGCCCACAGGTCAAGAATGACAGAGATTTAGGCACTCAAAGTGGGAAGCCATCATGGGGCACAGTCCCTGCCCCTTGCAGCTACAGATGAGCACAGAGGAGGACTGAGGGCAGAGGGCCAGAGCAATGCCACATCTACCTCACCTCTGGTCAAATTGCATACATTACAGGTTGAAAGATAAACGTGTATACTGACAAGCAGAAATATGCTAAACCCAGTGATAGAGTTAGCATAGAGCGCTCTGGCAGCTCAAAGGAGAGCCTCCTACCCACGACCTCAGGGCAGAAGATTTTCCAGAAGAACAATTAAGTGAGTGCTTTAGCCTCCGTGGCTAAAAATTGGTAACCTTTCCAATGTGCCAAACATTTTTGGGGGAAAATCTTTACAGAGACATCTGGTTTTAGGATAGCATTATGTTGGCCTAAAAATGAAGGCCTGGTAGGTTGCTATTAAACGTGTGATCACCATTGGCTTCCTTTTGCAAGAGAACAACGTCTCAGCCTGTGCAAAATCGATTTAATGACTTGCCTATCCTTAAGATAGGGAGGGATACTTCTGCTGTTTTGGTAAGTGAAGAGAATATGCTCTTTCATATTGATAGTCTGTAAATTTCTGCTTAATTCAAGAAGGTATATTTTCCAAAATTTGAAGATAGAGAAAGAGAAATAGAAAAAAGTCATTATCCTCTGGCTTTTTATCTGAATGTGAGCACTTTGTTAAGTACCGCTTTCTTTAACTGAAATTCTGACCCCCCCATATCCCCAATATTTCTAGCAATTTCCACAATGCTGAAGAAACGCTTCTGTGTGTATATCTTTGTGTGAATAAATTTTCTTGTGTTTTTTATTTCTTAATTCTTAGGAAACTTTTTGTTAAAGTATAACATTCAGGGAATCATTTTAGCTCAATGACTTTTTACAAATTGCTCACGTTAATGTCACCAACACCCAGATGAATAATTAGATCATGACCAGCACCCTAGAAACTCCTGTGCTCACTTCAAACCCCATCTCCGCAATAGTAACTACTATCCTGGTTTCTCCCCATGGATTAGCATTTCCTGCTTTCAGCGCTAGATAGATGGAACCATACTGTGTGTGCTCCTTTGGGGCTCCCTTCTTTTCTCCGTATTGCTGTAGTGAGATTCATCTATCTTGTGTGTAGTTGTTTATTTTGATTGTTTGATTTTAACTGTTATTTATTAAATTTTTCTTTCACTGGCAAAAAACAGGAGGTTCCTAGTTATCATCTGACATCCTGACATTCTGCTCGCAACTGAGGAAAGCCTTTATTAGAAGAAAAAGAGAAAACAACTTTCTGAAACGCACTGCATTACACTTAGTGTTTCCTCCGGAAGTTAGACAAGGGCGTAGGAAGAGGATCGTATTAGTCATTCAGAGGACTTTGTCCTCAGATGTTCTTAATTTGAGGCTGAACAATTCCCATCGGATAGTAGGATTAATGCTGTTATGTGGTCTCTGTGTATGACTCCATATTAGAAATATAAAAGCTAGAGTTTAAATTCAAAGTACCTCCAGTGATGTTTATTTGCTTGCATTATCGTAGTTCAGGTTCACATCTCTGTTAGGGCTGGGAATTTTGGGCCAAGGATGACTGGGGAAGCTCCTTCCTATATTAAACATGTCAGTGCCTCTTTAAAAAAGTTGATGCAGAAAGATAATTTTAATTTAGTAATTTTAGTAGTAAATTCTGCCACACTGTGGTAAAATTGCAGAAAACCTTCATCTTCCTTGCTCAGAAAGTAGCAACAGGCTGGGTTGAGCCTACCTCTACAGGAGAAATAAACTGTCTTAAGGTGTGCAGACAATTGAAATTGCTAAGGCAGTTCCTGTAGGAAGTGGACTGTCTCAGGAGAAGTGGGCGATCACCTGCCAGAGAGATGCAAGCAAGACCTTAGTTTAATTACAGCCTGGGAAGAGCAGGGCTGGGTGGCTCTGGCCACATTTCATTGTTTCTTTGTATTCCCAAATTCCTCTTTGCAAGGAAATACCAGCTAACTGTAGCCTCTGTACGTATATAAAGTATGATGTGATGTTCTGAAAAGCTAGAGTGCTCTTTGGCTGGCTTACTAAAGGAGGTTGGAAGACAAGGAGGGGATTGAATTGCTCCTTTTTATGCCCCTGGTATACTGTATTTAATTGTTGATGCCCCACTGTAAGACAGTTACTAACAAAACTGAGTAACTTCGTGAGTAATTAACCACAATAGTGAGAGGCCTTGAGATGCCCAATAATGGTCACTAACATTTATTATGCACTTATGGCATGCCAGATCTTCTTCATGGATGATGGTATTTAAACCTTCCATTCACTCCCAAGATGATTATTATTATTATGCCAGTATTTTGATGCACAAGAAACTGAGACTTAGACTGAGTAGGTCAAAGATCACAGAGGTGGTAGAACTGGCTTTGAATCTTAAGTCTGACTCTAGGGCCAGTGCTCATAAGCACCAAACCAAATGCCCTGTAGTTGAAGAACTCCATCACTATACAGTAGGAGTACAATCATACCTGTCTCGTAGGGTTCCTGAGCTATTTAAGAGAGATGATCCATGTAAAGTGCTGACCAGAGGTCTTGACCATAAGAAAGCCCTCAATAAATGTTGGCTGCTATTACGGTTGACAGTAATGGTGAAAGAATGATTAACCTGGAGAATTTAGTGAGGACACAGCTGCAGTCTTAGAAATAACATTCTTGTGGGTGGTTATGTGTAAAATAGCAGACAGCAAGGTGTGGTGGGAAGGGCATTGCTTTGGAGACGGGGCACTGTCATTTCTTTTTATAACTGACTTTTGGCAAATCATATAACCACCTCAAATCTTTTTCTGCAGCTCCACGATGGAGACAATAATTGCAACCTTTCAGAATTTGTATGAAGCCCATGTAAAAAGTGCACTAAAAATGTCTGGCTCATAATGGAAACCTTGCAGAGGTTAATTTCCTTCTCAACAACCTCTGTGACTCTGGACTAGAGGATGGAATTGTGATTGACCAGAGGAAGTTTAGCTTTGGTCCAAAAACCATTAAGGGAATGAGCTTCCTCAGGAGAAAGTGCTGGCTCATGGTGGAAGTTGGCCAAGTAATGCAGAAAAGGGATGGCCGGGTGAACTATTTGACCCTTAATTCCTTAGCTATCATGGAACCAAGAAAATATTCACACAGTCTTTCAGAAAGTTCCTTCGAAAACGTTTAAGCCACAAGCAATTTTTAGTAACTCTCAGGATCCGCTAACCTTGTTGACAGCAAACAGCAGTGATGGGAAGATGCAACACAGACTCATAGGTCCTATTCATGAGTCTGCTCTGGCCATTTTTTTGGCTGAGCCTCGTTTCCTCTGTAATTTGAGATGGTGATGGTCTGTGTGGGTTTTCTTAGTGACAGCATCTAGGATGATGATTTATTAGAATAAGTTTTAAGATAGTCTATTCATTCTATAATTTTCCTTTCTCCTTTTCAAACCAGGAGCCAAGGCTTACACATTTCTTTTCCTTAGACTTTTCCTGAGCAAAAGATAAAGTGAAGGAGGAAGGGAAATAGTGAAATGACTTTGAAGGTAATAAAAGAAAGAAGAAAGATTTTTCCCATACCACGAAGGGGTTAGAAAGCATGCATCTTATGAGCAGGGAGGACGTACCACTCGCTTTGCTGAGAGCGGCCCTGGGGAGACAACGAGACCTCAGAGGGGGCTGCTTGGTGGACATAGGGAAGCTGAGGAACTGAGGTTTCCAAAATCAGCCAATATTACCATGAGCACAAGCATTAGTCAGCAGGCCTGGAGGAACGAAGCAAGCTCTGCCAATGGGCATTTCACTGTGAATCGGCAAGAACAAGTGACCCTGGACAGTGACTGGCAGGTCCCTTCAGCACTGCAAAAGACCCTGGGAATTCTTCCACTCTGATAGGGGGCGGCATCCATAAGGGCTGAGAACAAATTTTCTATCAGCCTGGTGAGATAAAGGCCAGAGTCTGATTTAGGTTGATCATTAAAAAATAAGGAATTGTGATTATTTCCACCACACCTGATTTTGTAGCTGTAAATTTATACCTTCCACAAATATAAACCCATCTGAGAGTTTTCAGTCTAAGGTCATAGCATCCAGGTCTTTCATAATGATTAGACGCGTTGCCATGTTAACCTGGTCAAAGGTGAAGACAGAGAGACCCTCAGAGATATTAAGCGATTGATCCAGCCACAGCACCACCATCAGTGGGGTTTAGGTGAGCGAAATCCATAACTCTAGATTTCCTAGCTTATAATTGCTCCCTGTCCAGGTTTAAAAAATGCTGTTTCAATATGATATCCATTATTTCAAGCAATATTTTATTTCGTGATATTTCTGGAAACCTAGTGGAAGATGGAAATGCAAGAGTGCACCCTTGGTGCCTTTGGAGCCCTACTCTTGCCTTTGCTTGCACGGCCTCCACATTGCTTCTGCCTGATTCTGAGAGCAGGGGCTGAAAGAAAGTGATTAATGATTGAAATGGACCTTAGAAGCTGAGATGTAAGCGCTTGGTGAAGCTGAAGCGCCACTCCTTGAAGGATTACCTCTGTTTATGCTTTGGCTGCCACTTGCTTGTGTTTAAGCGAGAGGCTGATTTCAGAAATTGATCCCTTTACCCTTTGAATGAGCCAAAGTGGGCAGAATTGAAAAGGGATTTAAGACTGCTGCTGTCGGCTTTGTTGTGGAGGCCTGTTGTCACCCCTGCATGGGGCATGGGGACAGTCTCCTGGGCTTGGCTGGCCTCAAGCAGTTAATGAAGGCTCCTGTAGAGTCACCTTAATCTCTTTCCTCCTACAGCTTGCACACTTAAGCAGAGGGGAGAGAGATAAGCTCCCGAGAAGGAGGGAAAAGGGGCAGTTGCCCAGCTGCACACTGTCAAGCCCCCTGGCCTGCCTTCAATCAGGGTGTTCTCAAGCCTCTGACAATCAGGCAGTGGGTGCTCACACTGTGGGCTCTGACGGGATGGCGATTGGCCTGGATTGGGTAGGGGTGGGGAGAGGCAATGGGAGGGAGAAATGGACTCCAGGAAGATGCTCGTGATCTCTGGTCTCTGCAGGGTGACGAGCCTGTCTGCGGTCCTCACCAGCTGTGATGTCCGGCAGGCAGCACCTACCTGTCTTTGTTCTGCTTTATTGCCACCCATCATCTCATGCTGACTTCCTTGACTTTGATAGCCTTTCTTTTCTTATAAGTTTTATTTCTTCTTCCTAATGTCTCAATAGAAGCAGAGATTATTACAGCTTGAAAGGGTTTCAGCAATCATCTTGTTCAATATCTCACTTTATAGAAGGGGGAACTGAGGCGTGTGAGAGACTAGCCAAGCTGATGACAGAGCCGAGAGCACGAATTCAGATATTCTGACTCATCTCTTGGGCTCGTTATAGGATTTCCCACTGGCTTCCCCCATCTTCTCTCCTCTCTTTCCTTCCCTCTCCCCCCATACAATGGTGTCAGAAAGCAGGAAACCAGAGTTCTTTGTCCTTACTGTCACCACAAAGCCTTGTGACTTGCTGAGAATCACAGTCTTAGGCCTTCAATTTGCCCATCTGTACAATGAAGGATTGGATTAAAGTGTCTCAGTGACAGTGACAATGCCTTGTGCTCACCAAATCCAGCTCGTTTTCCTTCTGGGCGTATGGGAAGACTACATTTTACAGCCTGAGCTCTGTAATTTCAGACCAGATGACTGAGACTGGGCCAGTGGAAGGGTTGTAAGTAATGCATCTCACACCAAGACTTGGTCATAATCCATCCTCCTCACTTTTGTCCTCTTGTGGTGACTCTGGAGGCCAGGTGTGGAAGGCGGTGGCATTACAAGATGAAGAACGACTGTACAGAGCATCGTGCTCTTCCCACCGTCATATACCCCTTCTTCACATCTACTCCATTGGACCGTGACATGAAAGCACTAAACCTTCATTACATTGCTGAGAATTAAGGGTTGTTTGTTACAGCAGTTAGTGTACCTGACTAATAAAATCTCTCAGGTCACTTTCAGCCACAATGTGCTAAGATTTTATTAATCATTGTTAGTTTATTTTATTCTTCTTCGTTCAACATGTATTAAGCACCTGCAACGTACCAAAAATTATATGAAGACATAGGTCCTCAGGAGCCTACAGCCCCAAATCTAATTCAGACACGATTAGGGGGAAAGTCAGGGTGTGAAGCATTATCTGCCCTTGAGTTCTCTAGCTTTCTTTCCACCCCAGTGGTAAAGAGGACACTGGGAGGAATGGCTTTCAATTGCCGTTATCCAACACCATTTTAAGGAAGTCTCAAAGCAATTATTAAGTACCGACGGGCCAACTTACAAAGGCATGAGAAGTAGAGGTATTTCAAATTAGGGGCTGGTGGGGCCTATTTGAAATGATTCAACACTATCCACTCCAGGGGACTGGACTACATGACCCCATTTAGAAATACCTGTATTGGGCCTTTTGGGTTCTTTTGAAAACATCTTTAAATCAGGCCCATTGGCAAGTACTGTCCATCCTCATTAGTACTGTCAGTTCCCTACTGACTGTGGTGTCCACTCCCACTCTCAAATTCTTTAGGTACATTTTTCTTCTCAGCATTGCAGCTGAGCACATCCATCTGGCCAGTGAAAGAATATAATAGGGCATATTTTCAGCATGACCAATTAGATGTGCAATTCCCATTAACAATAACAGGACTTACGCTCCAGATTCTTCCTCAATAAATCCGGTCTTTCCCCTTATGAGCAACAGATGGGTTTTCCACAATGGCTCATTACCTTCTGGCTCAGCTCTGCTGCCAGAAGTGAAATATAAAGTTATTTATGGATGGAGAAAGATACATAAGTCACTGTGGATTATTTTCTGCCATCCTTTTTCATTTATTTAGTTAAAGTTTTCTATCGCTCAAGATGAACAAGTTAGAGAAGATGGTGGTGTCCCCACTGGAAATGGAGATGGATGTCCCTTCAGCTTGGTTACTTTTCCTGATGGCCACAGATCTCTGGGGTGATGCTGTGTTTCCCGCAAGAAATGGTAATTGGGATATTTCCATAGAGAAGATACCCATTCCTCAAAAGATCCTCTAGCCTCAGACAGGCCATCTCTGTGAAATTTGGTCAGCTGGGGCACAAGTCAGTGCCACTTAACTGCACGTGATACATTTGAGAAAAGAAAACAAATTGCTTCTTTAAGGAATGCCAATATTTTTCAGCGCTTGACATCTCAGCCAGATAGAGATTATTCCTCTGCCAATTGGGGGAGAAGGACAAAGAAACAGGCAAAAAGATTGCCGTGCTGGACGTTATATGGGAAAGTACACAGTAAAAGGATAAAAATCCACGAAGAAAAAGAGAGAGATGGGAAAAGGATTTAGAGAATCGCAGAGTGGAATGTTCTCAGACTGTGAATGCTGAGCAGGCTGTGCTGTATGAACATCTGCCTGTTCTGTTCAGTTCTTCTCTGTGAATTCCTTAGATACTCTGCGCCTCAGTCTCCTCACCTCTAAAATGAAAATAATAATAGGTTACCATAGGATTGACATGAGGATTAAATGAATTGATATTTGCAAAGCACTTACAACAGTACCTATCACGTAACAAGAGCTGTAACTATTTTTTATATAAAGAAACTCAAACTGGCAATGGAAATTAATTGGTTTGCCTTTCCATATGGTTCAGTGGTACCGCCAAGCATGGGAACTTCCCTGGACCTCAGGTCGCAGAAGTAGATACATTATCCAATCCAAGTTCTTCCTTAGAATGTTTTGAGTGGTTACAAAGGAAAGATGGCCAGTCTCTCTCTTAAGGGTAAGGCTAGGAGTTATAAAGCCAGATGCTTCCCGAAGCCATGTGACCTACTCTGTAGAAAAAGCTGATTATCAATAGGAGAGATGAATCCAGCACAGAGGGAAGCAGAGACAAGAGATGGAGAGTCCTAGGCAGTGTTTCATTTCTTGTTTTCACTGGTTTCTAAGCTAGCCATAACCCTGCCCTTTCTGAAGTCTGTTTACATGAATCAGGACACTCCCCTTTCTGGGACAGGAAGAAGGGCATAATCAGTTCAAATTGGGTTTCTGTCATAACAACAACAAAACTCACTGGAAAAAGACCAACATTTACTGAAAAATACAGCTCCCTCTGTTCCTGCCCTCCCCCTCTCCAACTTGTGCCAACGAGATAGAGGTAGAGATAGAGACAGAGATAGAGATAGAGATAGAAATACAGATTGAGATCATGGGGTATGGGGAAGGTGGAGAGTCATTTGAAAAAGATACCTGAGGAGATATAATCCTAGGGTTATTTCTATAGCCCAAGCATGCAAATCACAGACTCACAGAGTCCCAGAGCTGAGAATTACCTTCCAGATTTCATTCAGATGATGATTTCAGACTTTGCCTAAACATTACTGAGCACAGGGAAGCCCTTTCTTCAGAAGCGATCAATAGCTGCAACGATGAAGATAGCTATTCCTCATATTGAAGCAAATCTGACTTAGCAAAGTCCCCCCGTCATTCCTATTCCTTCTCTCTGGAAAATTGTAAGTTTCTTTCTTATTCATACGAGAGGATTACAATATTTGAACACAGTTTTTATTTTCTCATAAGTCTTTTCTTCCTTGGGACAAACATCCCTACCAGAAACATTCCATAAAATAGTATAGAGAGGTAAACTTTAGGATACTTGAGTGTCAACAGGGTTGGTGGGAAGAATGTTTGCTTAAAGTCAGACCAATACAGTAATAAAATGTGGCAACACTGATTAGAGCATATCACTAAGTGAAAAAAAGAAATGATCATAGGCCCAGAACCAGGTACTGGTGACCTGACTTTTGCAACTACTAAATCAGAAACTAACTGGTAATACGTAAATCCCACTTTATTCTTTCATAGGTTGATTTCCTTTAGAACTGACAATAATTAAAACAGGTATGATGCTAAATGGTACCCTATCATTGGTAATTAGAGATCACATTTCAAACAACATAGGCCACAGGGAGCCTGTTGAAACACTACCTACCTTCCCTTTGCAATAGTTTTAAATGAAAAGAACTCATTTTTGAAACCTCATTTCCCTGGAACTGTGAGGGGGAAGTTAAACCCTAGAAGAAAGAAGCCGTTTCTTCTCCCCACCTCAGGTTTCATGCCTCTGGTCCTGCAGGTTTGATTCTAGCTGGGATTTCATTCCTGTTTGGAAAGCGGAAGTAATGAAACAACTGTAGTTGGTCTTGAAAAAAAAAATACAGTCAGTGAAACAGATAGGCCTTAGTTACAGCTTTAAAAATGAAAAAAAAGAGAAAGAACAATAACCTATAGCAGTTACTGTATTTCAAAGGACTGATGCATTGTCCCTGTAATATTGGAGGCTACAGGAAGTACCACCTGACATTCTGGAAGCCCTAGTAGATTTTCAAATTTTTCTGAAAGACTGAATCAGAGATAATTCGGGCATGGGTTAACTTTTGCCATTTTTATTTAAAAGCAGTAGTAACTGTGAAACACCTGGAAACATTGTACCTGGATCATATTGGCTTAATTTTTTTGTATCACTTAAACGTTGCCACAAAAATGTTGCTAAAATTACAATTAGATACCATTGCATCTATTTAAATGGCTAAAATAAAATCTGACAATATCAAGTCCTGGTGGGGATGTGGAGCAACCAGAACTCTCATAAAATCTTGGAGGTAATGCCACTTTGGGGAACAGTTTGGCAGTTTCTTATAAACACATACTTCCACATGACCCAGTGATGCCACTCCCAGGTATTTGCTCCAACTTAAGTGAAAACATACATCCATCACAAAACTTCTGCATGAATGATTGCAGCACTTTTATTCATAATCACCAAAACTGGAAACACCCCAGTATCTACCAGCTGTGGAATGGATAAACAAACTGAGGTGTAGCCATGCACCGTAATTCTGCTCAGTAATAAGGACGAATTATTGATACATGTAACAACACGGATTGATCTCAAATGCTTTATGCTAAGTAGAGATAGACGTAAAATACTACATACGCTATGACTCTATTTCTATGACGATTTGGAAAAAGCAAAACTATAGAGACAGAACAGATCAGTGATTGACAGGGGCTGGGAGCAGTGGAGGGGAATGACTGTCATGGGGAATGAAGGCGCTTTTTGACGTGATGAAAATGTTTTATGTCTTGATTGTGGTGGTAGTTTCATGCCTGTATGCATTTTTCAGAATTCATAAAATGGTATACCTAAAAAGGGTGAATCGTATTGCCTGGGAATCATATCTTAATAAAAATCCATTTAAAAAGTGCTACATGACAAACCACATCAAAACTCAGTGGCTTAAAAATACCACTTAATTACAAAAACAGGCACAGAGATCAGTGGAACAGAACTGAAAGCCCAGAAATAGAACGGCACATCTACGGACAGCTAATCTTCTACAAAGGTGCCAAGAACATACAATGGAGAAAATGTAGTCTCTTCAATAAACGGTGTTGGGAGAAGTGGGCAGCCACATGCAAAAGGATGTAAGTAGACCGTTATCTCACGCCATACACAAAATGGGTCAAAGAATTGAAGATAAGTCCTGAAACCATAAAACTCCTGCAAGATAATATAGGTAGTACATTCTTTGACATCGAACCTTAAAGGATCTTTGTGAATACCATGTCTTCTCAGACAAGGGAAACAAAAAATAAACAAGTGGGACTCCATCAGACTAAAGAGCTTCTGCAAGGCAAAAGAAACTAGGATCAAAACGAAAAGATAACCCACCAATTGGGAGAAAATTTTTGCAAATCATATATCCGAGAAGGGGTTAATCACCATAATATATAAGAAACTCACACAACTGAACAACAAAAAAACAAACAGCCTGATCAAAAAATGGGCAGAGGATATGAACAGACATTTTCCAAAGAAGATATACAGATGGCTAATAAACTCATGAAAAGATGTTCAACATCACTAATTATCAGGGAAATGCAAATCAAAACTACACTAAGACACCACCTTACGCCTGTTAAATCATATAATCACTAAGACTAAAAATAACGAATGTAGGAGAGAGTGCGGAGAAAAAGGGAACCCTCATACACTACTGGTGGGAATGCAAACTGGTGCAGCCACTATGGGAAACAGATGGAGATTCCTTTAAAAAACTGAAAATAGAGGGCGGTCTGGTGGCGCAGTGGTTAAATGCACATGTTCCGCTTCGGTGGCCCAGAGTTTGCCAGTTCGGATCCCAGGTGCAGACATGGCACTGCTTGGCATGCCATGCTGTGGTAGGCGTCCCACATATAAAGTAGAGGAAGAAGAGCATGGATGTTAGCTTAGGGCCGGTCTTCCACAGCAAAAAGAGGAGGATTGGCAGCAGTTAGCTTAGGGCTAATCGTCCTCAAAAAAACCCCCCAAAAAACCCTAAAAATAGAAATACTATATGACCCAGCTATCCCACTACTGGATATCTACCCAAACAACTTGAAATCAACAATCCAAAGTAACATATGTACCCGTATGTTCATTGCATCACTATTCACAATAGCCAAGACATGGAAACAATCTAAGTGCCCATCGACTAATGATTGGATAAAGAAGATGTGGTGAATATATAGATACACAATGGACTACTACTCAGCCATAAAAAGAGACAAATTCATCCCATTTGCAACAACATGGAAGGACCTGGAGGGAATTATGCTAAGTGAAATAAGCCAGACTGAGAAAGACAAACACCATATGACTTCACTCATATGTGGAATATAAACAAAAACATGGACAAAGAAAACAGTTCAGTGGTTACCAGGAGAAGGGGGTGGGGAGTGGGCACAGGGGGTGAAGGGGAGCACTTACATGGTGACAGATAAGTAATAATGTCCAGCTGAAATTTCACAATGATGTAAACTATTATGAACTCAATAAAAAAATTAAATCTAAAAAAAAAGAAATACTACTTGTTGTCAAGGCCCTGTGGGTTGGCAGTGTGATGGTGGGCAGTTGACTTGGCTGGACAGAGCTGTGGCAGCTCTTCTTGCTGGAGATCTACAGGTCTGGGTCTGAGCTACAAGTCTCTCACCTTTCTTGCACCTGCAGGATGGCTGGAACATGTTCTCGTGCTGATTGTAGAGACACAACAAAGCAAGTCCGACCACAGAAGAATATTTCAAGCATTTGCTTGCATTCCACCTGCTAAAATCCCTTTGGCAAAAGGAAGTCATATGACTTAGCCCAGATTCAAGGGGTTGGAAAGGAAACATCTCTAGTGGGAAGAACTATATGTGGAAATGAAGTGTTGGAACAATAATCCAGGCTAACAGAAGGCTCTTTACTGATTTACAGCTTAATAGAATGCCCCTATGTCTTTATGGATGGTAAGGAGAAATGGTGACATGAAGATCATTTTTGCTTTTTCTACATTATCACTGTTGAGGATTTGTTTTTTATTTTACTTAGTGCTCCTATTATGAGGAGCCTCACTAGAAAATCTTCTTAGAATTTAGACCAAACATTCATACTCTGTTTTCTAAAAAACAGTATAGTTGATTTTATCAGACAATTAGAAATCTATAATTCATCTTGATTCCTTTTCATGCTGGTAACCAGGAAGCTCAAAGTCAATTGTATTGAGACAACCATGATATTCCAGGTTCCTTGCATTTTCTCCTCACTCTGCAGAATTATAAACTCTTTTTAAATCTTCACGTGTATCTGCCTTAATTCTCTTTGTGCTTTTGTTGTAAAATTCACAAATATCTTCTGAAAATAGGCAGAGATACGAAAGGAGAAAGATCATAAATAATGCAAAGAATAGTGGATGGGGAGGTAGAATATTTACACTCTAATCATTTCCTTGGAATATACTACATGACCTTTGCAAATCTCTTGATCTCTTTATGCCTTGATCTGTTAATCATCTTATAAGGCTAATTATGTCTCTCTTGACTTACTTTTCAACATAATGAAGAAAACACGTGAAATTACAATTCCTTTTTTTTGGGCACAATTGACTCTTTGGTTATAAGCCATTTTCATTAAGTGAATACACAGGTGTGACTTTGGCCCTAGAGGAAGCCCATATTGTTCTATAAATGGAACAAAAGCCTCTGCTTGATTTCTTGCCAGGGCTTTGCCTGCTGAGTGGTTTAGGAGATTTGTAATAAGCAGGAGGTGCAACTTCAGCTCACTTGCAGTTAGTTTCAAACCAGTAGAGAAGAATGACAGTCAGTTGCTGACAGTCGAGAAATGAGCTTGTGGTCTCGGTGATTTTAAGTAGAAGGCTTGCCACAGTCCCAGTGCCATCCTAAGGGATTTGCAGTGTCAAAGCCAAGGTTGAATGAAGTGCAAGGATAAAGGAGCTCAACTGGCCACAGAGGGGTAGCTTCTAGGTCAGTGAGTCATTGAAATGGTATATATGACAATCCTTTGGTGAGAAGGTAGTGAGGGAACTCCCGGATGAGTATCATAAGTTCTCTGACCCATTCTCACTCTCCCCCTGACCCACATTGTAACACAGGGCAAATGTCACAACTTCTGGGAGTCATTTATTTTCACCATCAAAAGAGAGAAGAAAGTGACTTAAATGGACAATTATTTAGAATCTGTAGAGAAATTCAAGCCACAAGATTTGTAATCTACACAAGCTCAGAGTACATGTTTGATTTTATCAAAATTTTAAGACCCATATGTTTCCAAGAAGGCTTGAGTCAGTGCAAAATTACTTGAAGCTCATTGCAAATTATACCCTTGGGCTCTGGTTCTCAAAGAGCGGGACACATAGAAAAGTATCATTCTATGTATGTCAGGTAATTTGAGTGTTAATCAACTAAAAGTCTCCCTTTGTGGAGAGACATATGTAAAACCATAAACCTGTATCAGAATCTCCTAAATTGTGTATTGAAAGTGCTAACTGGGGGCACTCCCTCCAGACATCCAGAGTTAGAATTTCAAAGGTAGGGCCCTGCCTGGAAGTTTAATTTTAAACAGGTTTCCTCAGCTGATATTAAAAGAAGATCTCATGAGAATTACGACATATATCAACAAAGACTTCCCTACTTCATGTTTCACAAACCTAGCTTCTTGTTTCCCCAGGTGGAGCAGCCACAGAATAAACGTGGAACATCGCTCCATTTTTCTTCCCTTTTAAAGTAGTTTAACTTGGTACCATTAGGGATTTTTATTTTAAAATATTAAATAGAATGCAAAAGTCGCATGACTTTTTCAGATGTAACAAGAACCGGCAGAAAACATCTTTGCTTGTGGGAGGCTATTTTCGGGTACGCTTCTGAGTTTCTTTTGCACTCTTTGCTGCTTTTAAAAGGATTTGCTTGGCAAGTTTGAAAGACATAGGGGAAAATGTTGAAGGAGAAAAATCTTTCCGGGTTACAACAATAAATGCACCTATTTATTCTCTGTACAAACGTTTGTGGAGCACCCACTACATGGGAGGCACCTGGAAAATATAACATAAGGTCCTTATCTGAAAAGACCCTGGACAACAAATCTAACATGAAGTGAATGGTGCACTAGTGGGACCCACAGTAGAAGAGAGGTGAATCCGGAGTGTGGAGAGAGGAACAGAGAAGTAGGGCGTTTAGGTAGTTGTTCTGATGGATGATTATGGGAGGTTCAACTGAAAGAATAGTATTTGTGCTGGGCTGTCAGAGATGGACAGGATTTGGAACAGTAGGCATGAGAAGGATGTCTTGGACTGAAAGAACACTCAGGAGCAAAGAGGAAATGGAAGGAAAGCAACATTTATTGAGCACCCTCCCCAAGTTCCAGGTACCACATGGAGTACTTCAGAGTGATCTTTTGGCATTTAAAATTCAGTTTAAGTGAAGCCTCCTCTTAAAATGTCCCATCCCCACTTTTCTATCCTTTAACTTTGTTATATTGCTCATATTTTATTTTAAATCCTTATCATAACTGGTGCAGTATTTATTTGTTAGTTAGCTTAATCTGACCAGCAAATAAATATTGCTATTAATTTTGCTTATTTATCAGTTAAAGTGCTCTCATCAGGAAAGCAGACTTGAGAGGTGGGTGGTTAGTATTTAAAGGCTGTAGTCAGAAACATGTTTTTCAAGGACTTCTGTTATCAACTATTTACTTTGGATCAATATCGTGGAGATTGGGGATTGTTAATCTGCTTAATGAATGTCAGAAATAATTTTTCATCAGTGAAAGAGTAGGTTTTCTATATATGTGGATTGATTAGAAATATTACACAAGCAACTCTGACTTTGCATGGATCTAGAAAATTACACCCTGCTAGGCCTATAAGCATGGTCGTGTATGTCACCATTTTGGGGGAATTCTGTTGCCTGAACAGATTAAGGTCAGCTGAATCCCACTATTGGAATGTTGTTGAGTGATTTCTTCATACAAAGGTGCTTGTCAGAGGGCCAGGGACATCACAGAGCTTGTAAAACACTTGTATGACCACTTTTTGGTGCTGCCTTTCTAATAAATGGCCAAACATTTGGCAGAATTAGATCTCAGACTTGCTGTCTTTTAAGCACACCACTGGATAGTAAGATTGAAGGCAAAGAAACCTACAGCTTTCACCTACTCTGACTATCAGAGCCTACAAATATTTCCCCTAAAGAACTTAATAATTGTGAATAACCAAACAGGCTTGAATTGGTTCTTAACAAGATCCTTCCTTCTTTGATTCAAATATTCCTTCTCTATGCTTTCATGTCTTCTGGTATATACACCTGTAACACTTCACTGTAATTATTGACTTACTCAGCTGTCTCCTCCTCTTAACTATGAGTATCCTGATGATGCAAAATGATCCAGTCAATTTCATAGATGCTTTTTGGTAAATAAAGGCAGGCATCTAAAAGTCTGAAATGGGTAAGATTCAGCTACGTCATCTTCCCCCTCTTCTCATAAGATTTTATGATTATCATAAGATTGTAATAGGCAGATTTTTATTAACGAGACATCTATGGATAAATAAGTAATCACAAGAACAATCCACATAAACCATTCCAAAGGCTCAATCGAATCTCGCTTTTAGTCTTTTTAGGTGTTCTAACCATCGCCTTGCATGGGGAACATCCAACTGAAGCAGCCCTGCCAGTGTGTCAAATGCAGGGTGCTATTACCCTTTCAGCAGGCCACTAGAATCCTCCAATTTCACAGAACCATGTAGAGGTTAACTCTTGGCATCAGTGTTTAAAGACTACACACCTCACTGTATTCCTATACCCTGTTCATGCAAGGTTTGGAAATAGCTCAAAACAGCCAGTCCATAGATCCTGAATCTTTTTATTTCACCATGCAAACATGTTCTTAACATTCACCATGGCATCGAAATACTAATTTCACAAATAAAAACTAACTCCTGATAGTTAGCATGCTCATTTAGAAACATTTGATGTTGGTTGAGGTAAAGATAACAGAAACATTTGTAATAATGGGATCTGAGAACTGGCTATTAGTTGAGCCTGCTAACTGAGCAACGCTGGAGTAACCAGTTTTGAGTAGAATGCAGACTGTACCTGGGTGGTAACTTTATCTAACATTCAAAGAATATCATTCTTTCCATGCTAAACTATTTTCAAGAAAATTATACCTACCCTGAACCTGGCTACAGGGATCTTGGTTAATTGCACTTTGTAACCCCAGTGATTTGTGCTGTGTCACACAGTGGATACCCATTTCCTATTTGTTGAATTAGCTAATAAATAACTGCATGAGTAAATACATGAATCTATCAGGGACCCCATTTAATCCTCACCACAACCCTGTGAGATATTATCACCAGTTTATAGATTAGAAAACTGATATCTAGAGAGGTTAAGCAAATTTCTCAAGGTCTGTCCACTTACAAACAGAGGAACTAATGTTCCGACTGAAGTCTGTCTGCTGCCAAAGTCCATGCTCTTCCCACAGCCAAGTTTACTTCCCACGTGCAGAGTTATGGATGTCCACGGTATGTTTAAGAATGTAAGACGTTCAATTTAGTACAACATCAGACAATGAGAATGATGAAGAAGGTAATCTGGGAAGATACATGTGATTTATCTGAGACCGATATGCTTTATTTTAGTTAGTGGGTGAGTCATCAAACATTTTTCTTTGTAGATTAGTGATTTAATTCCAGCTAGGCTTTAGAAAGATGGATCTGGAAGCAGTTATTGAAAGAATTTGAAGTTGGAAAGAGGTAAAGAGAAGGAAGTCTAAACAGAAAGCAAGTGGCGAGGATAATGGAAAAGAAATAGATGGGAGAAAAATAATTAAACCTAAAAGGACAGATTGTAGTGACTTGTTGACTGCTCGATCATAGGGAAATGGGGGAGATAAAAATAAGTTAAACTTAGGTGTCTGGGTGACTGTAAGAATTGAAAATATGAACAGTGGTTCATACGGGTGAAAGAAGTCTTCTGGGAAAACTGGTCCCCAAATTCCATGCCAAGATGACTTTTTTATTAATTTATATCATCTTGTTCAGACAAAGTCATGTTCCTTTGGTAAGAACTCAGAACACTAACCTTCATATCTCTGGGTTGAGTAGTCACCAAGAGAGGTACACACCTGTTGTGGATTCTCAAAGGCGTAATTTTCAAAACTTTTTAAAAGCCCACACAATTTTTCAAATAGATAGTGAGCATATGTCAAAATTTTAATGAGGGAACCAGCAGGATGACAAAGCCAGTTCAAAGGCAGATAAGAGGAAATGAATGTATATTCATTCACTGTTTCAAAAGAGGAAACAAATGTACAGTCATTGAATTAAAAAAGCTCAGGTAATATTTCTATGTTAAATACGAAACTGAGTTGTGTTCTACAAAACAATAAAACAGCCTTTGTGGTTATCTTCTCTAATAGACAAAAGTCATTTGCATTGCCATCAGGAAGAAAACTCTTTGCATATCTATGAGATAGAAATAATTTGCTTCCATTTTTAAAAGTTAACATCTTTACGGAGTTAGAATATGTATCTGTCCTAATTAATAGTAGGAGTAGGCTACATTCCTCTGGAGAATCAGACAATCCTTAGGCAAGTTGGATGCCCCAGCATGACATCACAAGTCACAATAATCTTTTTGTTTTATTTCCAAGCTTTGGATAATTTTTCTTTGTGGGACACATATTGTTTTGCCTGCTGACCATTCAGATTTTTCTGGCAACTCCCCCTTTCCCCTGACTCCATCCATGTGATTTCAGCACAGCCACCTTGTTAGCAAGAGGCCAAGGGTGGCCTCAGTTCAAGGCTGTGGAAATGGCTCAGGAGAGGGCTGGAGTGGGGGGCTAGCGGCCAGGGGATTACTGTTTTTCATCTTCTTGCACTTCACCCAAAATTTGCTAAATTGAGTGAAATCATGCCAGGTGTGTTGTTTTCAATTTTATCAATTTACAATTTGTGGGACTGGATTTTTGGTTCTGATTATAATACAGATAAATTACACGAATAAATTGGTTAGTCAAACTCAACTGTATTTTATACTGTCAAATATGAACATACAAATTGACATCTTTGCTTTAAAACAGGATTCTCTGTAGTGCCATATCGTAAAATAAACTTTTGCGTTGCAATTGTTTTGTCTTCCATTTTTATTAACATATCTTTGTTTCTGTTTTTTATATGAGGTGTGAGGTAATCAACAATCTTTCGTGAGAGAGATTCTCCTTTATTCCAAGATCATGTCCTACTTTTTTCATGTTAAAATGCACTTCACATGTGTGCGATGATAGTGATAGTGATAGAGTAGATGTTTTTGTTTGTTTTATTTTGTTCCTAATGTTCTTACCAAGAAAAATAAAAGCAGGCAATCCTATGTCTGTTCCTTTTTTGCTTGTTTGCTTGCTTAGAGATTTGCTTTCTTAGGAAAGCCAGGTCTGGAAATCATTCTAGAAAACCTCAGAGAGTAAAGCCACGTTAATGTTTCTATCAGTCAAGAGTCTAGCTCCAAACTTTGTAATTTCAGAAACCAGAATTTTTTTCTGCACATCGGGTGTAAGTTAGTTCACTTGGGGTAGACTCACATTAACCAAGATGAATATAGAAAACCTAACTTAGTATCTAGAACAAAAAATATCAATAGATTAAACTAAAATTCGGGGTCTCACCACAGAGGGGACGAGATAATTAAGCTCAGTACTTTTTCTCCCTGCCCTTTCATCACCCTGGGCGCCAAATTGCAATCAGGAAGCGGCCAGAGAGTAAGTAACGGAGCAGGGAAAGTGGCTCTAGGATTAAAGGACTTGAAAGGTTGATAGCTTCAGGCTTGTGCCTGGAAATAAGGTTGCTGTGCCAGGGACTCCTCTGCCTTGGGCAATGTTTGGGTGGACGTTGCAAACATCTGTATCCATGCATCCTTTATTGGCCACTGGGGTAAAGAAACCTCTTTTTTAACCACATGTCTTTCTTTTCTGATGGATGTAATACCTTCTGTCAGAGTTCTCCAGGGCTGGAAGTTATTCTACTCCTTTAAGATGTCTTCACACACTTCTCCTTTGACCCCTAGGGATTGATGGTAATGTTTGATTCTAAGATGATGATCTTTCTTTCTTTGATATCTTTGTTTTCTAGGAAGTATCACCACTTCTATCCACCCCTCACTGTGTACAACAGTCACCATTCTCTTTGAATATTACAGAGATTGATTGAGGCCTTATCTGATGTATAAAGATAGTATTTCACTCTGTGCCTTCAGTCTCTGTATATCAAACCAAAGATACCACTATGGGATGAATGCTTGTGTTCCCCCCAAAACCTGTATGTTGAAGCCCTACTCCCCAATGTGATGTTACTTAGAGGTTGGGCCTTTGAGAAGTGATTAGGTTTAGATGAGGTCATGAGGGTGGAGCCACCATGACAAGACTGATGCCCTAATAAGGGGACGAAGGGACCAGAGTTCGTTCCCCCTCCACCATGTGAGGATTCAGCAAAGAGCAGGTCCTCTATAAACCAGGGAGTGGGCTCTCACCAGAACCCAACCATCCTGACACCCTGATCTTGATATCAAACCTCTTAATCTCAAATTCGTGTGCCCAATGCACAGAAAGCCAATTTTGAGACATCAGTGCTTAGAAATGGAGAAAGGTTTATTTGAATTGGCCAAAACAAGTATGCTGGGTTCACTTAACTTCGCCTCCCCAAGAATAGAAAGCAAGGGGGTTTTATAGAGCTACAGGGATTGGCAGGAGGGGCTTCCGGGAAACAAAGGGGTCACTCCTGATAAGCCCCTGGACACTCTGACTTCTGGGCTTCACGGGCTGCTGGGGGCCAGCCATGCGGTGATCACAATCTCCTGAAGGCATTCTCTGTCTTCTGCAAAGCAAGCTCACAAATCCTCTGGGAAAAAAGCTCACAAATCCTCAAGACCCCTGAGTTACCCCTCAAGTTAAACAGGAAAAACAGCAAACTGGTTTAATATTTAGAGTAACCCTCAGGTACTCGGCTTCCATCTGAGACTTCCCGCCTCCAGAACTTCAAGAAAAAATTTCTATTGTTTACACCATGCAATGTATGGTGCTTGTTACAGCAGCCTGAACTTACTAAGACACTCCCACCAATACACTTTGCGGAGGCCAGTTATTTTGAAGGCAATTTTTTTTTTTTTTTTTGGCTCTGGGTCCATGTGGAAGTAGCGTGTCCAGATTTTAACAACATTTTGTATTGCACGATCTATTGTTTATCTCACATCACTTTTGAGAATTGTCTTTATCCCTAAAATACTCTTTGCTATTGTACTGATTTTGAGTTTTAAAAATCTTAGTTGAGTTTCCTTCAGTTTTTCTTTCTCAGTTATTTTTGCCCTGTGGCTACTTAAAGACAAAGAGAGAGTAAACATAAAGTTCTGGGCTCTTAACATTGCAAATACATATATTTTTTCCTTTAAGAACTAGCTCAGTCCCCAAATTAAAGCTAACATTTATTAGCTAGCACCCTTACTTGTTACCATCTTAGATAGTCCACGTTATAAACTTATGTGATTCTGAATAATAGAAATGATTCCTAGCTTACAGTAAGTTAGACGACGTGAAATTGCTAAATTTCCACTAAAAATGTTTTGACCTATAAAAAAGGAAATTTCACGTGGTTCAATCTAACAGTTTTCACATATAACAATCCATTCTTATAAGCAGTATTTTCCCATAGCTCCCGAACTGTTTATGAAGCCAAAAAAGTGCTATGTGTTGGGAAAAGGTGAAGTGAGGCAGGGTTGGGGGACTCTGCTGAGTTTGAGGGTTGTTCTCACACCCCAAACCTCTTCATGATCACCATAAAGATGAGAAAGCCATTCCGTCTCAGACTGCTGCTTCATTCCGTGTCCTAATATCCTTGAAAACTCCTTGATGAAAGCCCATATACCTCTTTTGAATTATCTGCCTGTTAGAAACATTCTCTCTAATTTCTGTCTGACTTTGTACATTTTACACAGACATTATGAAGTCTTTTCCCACAACGCCCTGAGTCCCTTTCTCAAAATTCCTAAGGTTTCAGGTACACTTTTAAAAATGGTGTCTCTGAACACCCACAATGCTTTGTTTCTCTAAAACTCCGGAGAGTCTGAGACTTTTGGTCGCTCCCGAGGAGCCACAGCATCCCCGTTTATTCCTCTTCTGGTCCTTCTGATGCCAGCATGTGCTTTCTTTGGTTCTACTGTGCCTAGGATTTCTTTCTTCCAACAGTTTCCTTCTCTCAGAATGAGAATGAATCTCTATTTTTTTTCCTGTCTTGAAATAAAATAAAGCCACACTAAGGAAAAAGGTGACAGCTCTTACTTTCCCTCTTTATTTTATTTTTTTAAAGGTTGAATAATAAATATTTCTCTCTGAGATGGGCAGATCATGTGTGAAATATCATGCTGAATTCTAACTGCTACTTTTTAAGGATACTTATATTCAGTTGACTCGCCTGAAATTTCATTTTTTGTAGGTCCAAAAGGGTCAAATATCAAGAATTTAATTTGGTTCAAAAAATGCTTCACAAAGAGAAAGACTAAGAAATGGAGAAGTCTGGAACTATATCGTGTGAAGACCCAGGAAACTGAGGATTTTATGATAACTATATCTAAAAATGGGAAAGATGTAAGGGTGAAGAGGCAACAGATGTCTGTATTGTTGCAGAGGCTAAAAGCTGAGTTTCAGAAGGAGAAGTTATAATGGACAGATTTTAGTCTAACATGATGAATCAGTTTTAATTTTTCAAAGCTGCATGCCAGAAACTAGAGTTAATTCTAGAACTACAGCGATTAGCACTGCATGGAAGATTCTAGGGCGGAAACCAGTGAAGTGTGGCCTGTGGCTAATCTGGCCCACTGCCTATTTTTGTAAATAAAGCTTTATTGGAACACAAGCATGCCCATTAGTTTACATATTGTCTCTGGCTGCCTCCTCACTTCAGTAGCAGAGCTGACTAGCTGCTACAGAGACCAAATGGTCCGCAAGCCTGCAATATTTACTACCTAATCCTTTACAGAAAAACTTTGCCAGCCTGTTCTAGAGGAAGATACTCTTAGTTATTTTAGATGGGCTAACACTATTTGTGAGAAAAATCTGGATCCAAGGCTTATAAAACTACCGAGAATAAAGGAGAATTAGCTGGCTTACTCAGTATGTGCTGGTATGACCAACTTACCCTGGTTTGTCCAGAACTCTCTTGGTTCTAGCACTAAATATCCTGTGTTCTAGGAAATCTTCCAGCCCTGTGCAAACTGGGACAGTTGATCACCCTAGTATGTACAGTGGCCAGAGCAAAGTCATGAGAGAAACTAGAGAACAAAGAAATAAAGCCCAATTTGGAGATGAGATCAAGTAGGAACACTTTGAAAAGCCCTCATGGTCAAAGTCCACATGGTAAGTTTGACTGATGAAATATGGAACGTGCCCAGTATGTCAGTCAGAATTAAGTTCAACCATGAGTGACAGAAAATGCAGAAAGAAAGTGACTTAAATAAAAGTTTATTTCTCTTTCATATTAACAAAGATGGGGAGTCAGTAGTTCAGGACTTGTAGGGCAGCTCCGTAATCATCAGCGACTTAGACTCCTTCTACACGATTGTATTATCATCCTCAAAATGTTTCCACCACCTTCTGGACCAAGATGGCTGCTTAAACTCCAGTCATCACAGCTACGATACAGTCAAGAGGAAGGAAGAAGAGATGAAAAGGGGAGCATCTTTGTCCTTTAATGATTCTTCTTTTTTTTTTTTTTCCTGCTTTATTTCCCAAACCCCCCCAATACATAGTTGTATATCTTAGTTGCAGGTCCTTCTAGTCATGGGATGTGGGACGCTGCCTCAACGTGGCCTGACAAGCGGTGCCATGTCTGTGCCCAGGGTCTGAACCCTGGGCCACCGCAGTGGAGCACAGGAACTTAACCACTCGGCCATGGAGCCGGCCCAATGATTCTTCCTTAAAGTTACACAAAGCACTTCTTCTGACATGTGGCCATACCTACCTATTAGGAGAGGCTGGGAAACATAGTCTTTATTCCTAGAAGTCAAGTGCCCAACTAAATATAGGAGAGTTTATTACTAATTAAGAAATAAGGAGTGAATATTGGGGAACAACTAGCACTCTCTAAAACATTTAGATAATTATAATTGTTATAAATTTAAAGATAATATTGTTGGGCTGCCTTTATTTATCAAGAACTGTGCCAAATCCTTCATGTAAATTTTTTCATTTAATCCTTCCAAAAACCTGTGAGTTAGATATTATCATTATTCTGTATTTGATAAATGGGGAAATGTAGACAAAAATGGATAAAATTAATTATACTAGATTATACAGCTATGAGGTGGAGCTAAGATTTGAACTCAGATTAGTTTTCTTCATTAGAACCGTGAGCTTAATCATCTTGCAATGTGGCCCCCAGAGGATTCTGTAAGGATTGATTTTTACCAAGATTTTCCTAGTGCCTAGACCAAAATCCTGAGCATAATGGTCACATGAGGTCAATCATTGGATTACTATAGATTTCTAGTACAGGTAGATCTCATATGACTATTATGGCTTCTCAAAAAAGGACAATATATGCATATCTATATTTAATCTATATATATACATATACACTTACTATAAATTTTATTGGTAAAAAGAAGAGTAGCACACAATTTTCAAATAATAAATACACAATACTCTTTATAGTAAATTCTACATAGCCAATTGATTCCCATAGATTGCTTTCTTTGATTTTTGCCAAACTTTTGTATTCATAGCCAGCCTACAGTTGTAATTGACAAACAAGTGTAGTTTTGATCTGAATACTAGTTGACATTTTTATTTCG
The DNA here is from genome assembly GCF_021613505.1 of Equus quagga. NCBI lineage: Eukaryota > Metazoa > Chordata > Mammalia > Perissodactyla > Equidae > Equus > Equus quagga. The sequence continues at coordinate 152,659,249 of NC_060267.1, read as the reverse complement.
TTAACCACTGAGATGGAAGTGAAACAACAAAGATGACGGGAACTTCACTCATTCATCAATCATGTGAGTAAACTCTTTGCCACATTGGATTATAGTTCTCAAATACTGGAAGAATATTTACTAAGTTTTTGTGTTATTGATAATGTAACAGCTAAAGACACAGCATACTTGTAAGTTTAGTCTGCTTATTAACATTTTCTTCATTACTTTCTTAAGTTTAGAACAGGGATTTAAAACTATAGCCCTTTGGCCAAATCTTCCTCCACTCATCTTTATAAACAAAGTTTTACTGAAATACAGTCATGTCCATTCATTTATATATTATCTATATCTGTTTTTATGCTACAATATCTGAGTTAAGTAGCTGTGACTGAGGCCATGTGGCCTACAAAGTTGGAGATATTTACTATCTGGCTATTTAAAGAAAAAGTCTGCCAACCTCTAGCCTAAAAGGACATATAGCAATAAATAAACAGAAGATAGGAGCCCACGTTTTCAGTGAAAGAGATGACTTTCACAAAGATAAGAAGCTGTTTTGAGAAAGAAGGTCTTAGAAGATCTTAGGAACAACAACAAAAGTGGTAACACACCTTTAGTTAATCTATGTATTAATCCTGGAATCCCAAGGAATGTGGCAGATCATTTATCCCAGCAGAAGATATTTATATTTCCCCTAGATGCTGATGAAAAAGAAATTATCAATGGAAAGAGATATCGATGAGGAACCAAGCAAACCCTGGATGGGTACAAACGGTCTCCCTGCCTTATAATTTCATTACATTAGCTTTTGAGCTTCATAGCACGCAAAGAACTAAGCAATTGCCAGAAACAGAAGCATGAAACAATTGCCAGATAGTGTCCTCTCTAAAAGTTCATCTTTCTCTTCTGAAGCACAAAGGCCTTAAGTTTCAAAGATAGCTACAGGTTTATCACATTTCTGCATTTTCAATGTTTATAAGGCCCAGAAAAGAAAAAATAAAATAAGATTGCCAAAGAAAATGAGGACATCTGGGAGCTGCAGAAATAACAGATATCTTAAAAAAATAAATGATTTTACAGGGGAAAATTGACACGGAAATTCTCAAAATGTAAGTCATTAGTTACTTATTTCTTTTCTGGGTATCCAATCCAATTATTGCTGGAATCAGAAACAGAAATCTCTTCATGGTATATTTAACACTATTACTACATGACATATTTAATATTTACAAAGCCATATTTATACTGCTAATCAACTGTTCAAAGGTGGGAAATGAGAAGCCCCTCTTCAAAAGTACTAAAATGAGAAGCCCCCACTGACTCCCCTCTCAGGGTCAATACTGCACACTTGCTACAACGCAGGTTCTTCTGAGGTTAGCATCATCCACTACCATGTGTCTTATAATATCTCAATTCTCTGATCATTTTTCTGTTTTGGAAATGCTGCTAAACTGTATTTTGTTTCGATCCCAGAGTATCATGCCATCTTGGCATAGGCCTGAATTAATAAACACAAATGGAAACATCGACACCAAAATCTTGGGACAGTTGCATCATAAAGAAATGGTATACATAGTCTAGAAAATATAAATTTTTGATGATTTTTAAAATAAAAACATAAAGTTTAAAAATTCTTATAGAGGACTCCCAGAGCTCTGAAATTATGTCCAAGGATCCTGAGAAATCCATTTGAAAAGAGTTGATAGACAATATTTTTCAAATGCATTTGACTTTGAAACCATGTATTTGTGGAGAATCCAGTGGAAATAAACTTTGGAAAATATTGGATTCATGAAAGAGGTAAATTTGGTCCATTTTGTCTCTTCTCTATGCTAGAATGGCCAAATGGAGAAAGAGCCTAGCCTACGGTTTGTTTTCTCAAGATTCTGGGGAAAGATGGTTAAATATGAAGTTGAACCATTACCTTCACATAGCCCAAGACATTTTTAAGCTTGAAAAGTAGGAAATAGACCATTGTACTTTCTGGGTCCTGAGAGGACCCAGAGCTAAAGTGCCGACCTATTGTAAAAGCAGTAGCTCTTTTGGTGATCTGTGATGTGACTGGAAATGGACAGTTCAGAATGTTCTCAGGAGAGAGCCTGTTCTTCAGAAACTCTGAGAACAATTTTGCAGTCTTGGTAAGTGTGGATAAAGTCAGGTCCCTTGCACACTCTTTAGGGTTTTAGTGTGATTATGTCTCTACATTTATGGAACATTTTTTCTCAAAAGGCCTTCAGGCATTTTATCAACAATGAGAGAGAGTGGGAGAGAAGGAGAGAGAGAGAGAGAAGGAGCTTGTATAAAATGAAGTTTTTGTATTAGTCGACTTGGGCTGCCATAACAAAATACCACAAACTGGGTGGCTTAAACAGCAGTTCTGGGGGCTGAAATTCCATGACCAAGGTGCCAGTAGGGCTGGTTTCTCCTGAGGCCTCTCTCGTTGGCTAGCAGGTGGCTGCCTTCTTTCTGTGTCCTCACACAGCCTGTCCTCTGTGCGCACACACTCATGGTGTCTCTTCCTTTTCTTATAGGTCACCAGTCCTATAGGATTAGGGTCCTATTCTCATGACCCCATTTAACCTTACTTACTTTTCCAAAGGCTCTATCTTCAAATGCAGTCACACTGGGGGTTGAAGGCTTCAACATACAAATTTTGGGAGGACATAGTTCAGTCCATAATGATGCATGATCATTACAGAGCATTCTAACAAAATATCAAAGTATGAAAAAGATAGTAAATTTTCAAAAATCGTCTAACTTCCTACCACTCAGAAATAACAATTTTAGCCTTAGGTGAAGGTCATTTCACATATCTCTCCAACCATTTGGATAAATCACTAGCTTGATAGACAGTGAACAGGATGAATAGATTTCAATCCATGTAAATGAATTCATAGTATATAAATGACTTTTTAAGTAAATAACTTGAATTGTTAGTTATGTAATATTTTAATTTGCAGTTGATTGTAAAACCAATGTATAAAGTTACTATTTTTCCTAAAGATTTTTAAATCACCCATACTGTAGGGAATATTTGTTTTCATGTATAAATGTTGTTCACTAATTCTTATGAACATTATACATGAGACCCTCTAAGCTAGACTACAGGAAAGAAAAGAAGGAAAATCTGTGTGTGTATGTCTAGTCATCTAAACCATTCAATAGACGTAAAAGAAAGGGTGGAAAATTAGGAAGGGCTCCTAGTTGCTCACAAGGAGCATTTCTGTCTGTTTTAATACAGTCTGTATAAGTTTATAAGTTGATTTATTGTTTTGATTACTAAACCAGACAATGTAAGTGACACCATCTAGCGTAGAACCCTAATAGCTGTTCATAGTGGATGCTCCATAAACATTTGCTGCATTAGAATCTAAATCTTAATCAGAGCCACAAACATTCTGTTTTTTGAAAAACCAGAAAAGATTGGCCACCTGTCTTCCCAATTTGGCATTTTGTGTTGAAGTTCTGTTGAATAACTGTCACCCTTATGCCCCAGGCACTGGTCTAATGGAGTGGGATTATACAAAGGTGTGAAGTTCTGCAGCATCCATAAATTAAATGATGCAATTATACTATACTTAATGTAGCAGAAAAAAGCTGAAATGCAATAAAACTCATTTAAAGCTTAGGAGCAATATTTCTTAAACTCAACACATATTATCTCCTCAGAAATTTCTTAAATTTTCTTTTAAAAGATTACGAAAACAATTAAGATTTTGATGTCATTTTTGTATTTTTGAAAAGTTTCTGTTTTAGATTCCTTACTATAAATGATGATGGGATTAGGTTCTTATCATTCCTCCTAATTTCTCCTCTCATTACTTAATTTTCATTATGTGCATTTGTGTGCATGGAGGCACACATTCTCACAGTCAGAATAACATACATATTCTATTCTGTGACCACAATTTCCACTGTTTCTTGATTCCATTTCTCTATGAATTTAATGTTCACCAACAGTCTTTTTCTTCATCTTCTGCACTTCCAAGTTAATTTAAAAACAATGTCTTTGTTATTGGGAACTTACAAGGTACTTTTATTCCATAACGACTGTGTGAGGACTGTATGGCTATAGTTCTTGCATCTTTAAGAGTGTATATGAACTTTATTCCGTGAAGACAACTTGATTGGGCATGGTATTCATGGGTCATACTTTTTTCTCTACGAATTGTATAGAATTTGCTCCTGTATTCTAGCTTTGAATGTCAACGTGGAAAGTTTAAAGCCATACTAACATCTCCCTTTCTTGCTGTCTGAATGCCTGAAGAATGTCTTTTTTTCAGTAAATTTTAAAAGCTTAGCCAGGTTTGTCCGAGTGTCAATCACTGTGAATCTATTTTTTCTTCTAAAACAAATTGAGGTTTTTCAACTTGCAGATCAAGTCCTCACTTTTCAGGGCATCTCTTTGAATGCCTTTCCGTTTCATTTATGATCTTCCTTACCTTATCAGGAACATTCAGGGGTAGCAATTTTCCTTATGTTCAATCAGTTTCTCCATCTTCCACAATATTTTTTTTTCCAGAATTGGTTTGAGCATTCTGTCGTTTTCCCTTGCGAATATCTCAAGACTTTCCTTAAGTAAGTAATTCTCTTCTCAGTCGTGTTATTGTGTTTCCTGTTATGTTCAATTAATTTATTGTGTCTATAATGGAATCATTTTTCTTCTCAATTTCTTGCCTCAATTCTCCAAGCTCCATTTTGATTTCATTCCATTGTTTCGTCATCCGGGTTTTTGTTGAGCTCACGTTCTTATTATTCTAAACCATAAAACATTCATGGGAAATTACCTCTCTTTTATAGATTCTTTTTTTTCTAAAATGGTTTCTTCCTCCATTTATTCCTTTTTTTCCCCTGTTCTTTCTTCTATTTTTCTGCTAAATACTTAAACAGTTTCTATAAGGCTACTTTTCATCTTGCTCCTGTTTAATGCAGGCCCTACTCTCCAGCTGCTTTACTCGTTTGTATATAGTGTGCTCAGATTTTCTTGGCCCTCCTTTACTCTCACCTTATCCAAGACATGTTTGTCTTCCCTTTAATCTACAGTTTGTGAGTTGGGTTTTAGGTTTGATTCATTTTTCCTACTCTGAAGATACGGGGGTAATAACGTAAGATCAGCAGCAACTAGTCTCCTTTAATAAAAAGTTATCAATTTTCTACCTAGTAGTAGTGGTGAGGGAAGTAAAAGTTCTCTTATTTCCATAGTTGACAGTTATCCTAAGATTCAGATTATTCTACCAATTGAGCATGGAATCTTAGAGTCTGTACTCATGTCAGAGTCCACTGTGGTTAGATGTTTTCTAATTTTATTTCATTTTTATCCGGTAGAATTACAACTTCTTCTGTCAATTCTCATATAATACAGAAAATATATGGATATTGCCTTATATCCTTTTCATTAGGCATTAGTGATACTTCGAAGGTTTGTCTGGCTCACTAGCACTGTTTCAAGTGGAGGTTAGCAACGATGCTGAATCATTTCAGAATCTTCTTTAAGAACTTTCCGTCCCAAAACTTTTTGATATTTTTACTACTGACCTGTGACCATGGTTGAATTTTTGCTTTTCCTAATCATTTATTTTGCTTCATTTCATTAGATAATTTTGGGTGAGGGAGTTTCTGATCTGACCTCAATATGCCATAATTACCTATAAGTCCTCATCAATTAGGTTTTAATTCTGCCAGAGCTGCTGAATGATAGCTTTGTAGTCTTCATCACACTTCCAGAGGTACTGGGTTTCACCAACTAATAACAAAACATTAAAAAAAACCCACAGAACTATCCTATGTATGCTGGTGAAAACTAACTATGCAAATCAGTTGTTCGTTGATATTTGTTGGTATAAGACCTAACACAGAATGTTGGCACTCCAAGATGATTCTATTTATTCTTATAGCAACAAAAATACTGGCAATTTAAGTGGAAGGTTATTAAAAGGCCCAAGCGGCACTATCAGTGCACATTGCCCTTTTCTGCAAACAGGAAAGCAGATGCACAATTGCAGTATCTTGCTCAAGGTCAAACTGCTATAGAGGCAGCATTTGAGCTCCTGTTAGCCTGAACACTATGCCTTTTAAATGTTCCTTAGGCAGGAAATATTAAACAACAATCACACACTTACCTCCTGACTATGCAGAACCTGAGGCGGGGAGCCACGCAGTGTGGACTTCCAGCATCGAGTAATCAGTCTCCCATGGATGATCAGACACTAGTGTGCACAGAGGTTTGGGCATTTTTCCCCCCTTCTGTTGGCTAATACATTCCCTTCTTTCACTGTGGAATTGTACCAGCTTAGAAACTGCCAAGTTTGTGTCTCTTAAAAAATTCAGCACATACTTTCAGTCATAAAAGCAGAAACCCAACTGATTCCTGCCCTAGCAAATTTTAGGAGTTGATTGAAAATATGCAAAGAAATAGCTCTAAATGTTCAACTTTGTTGCATGGGGATGGAGAAAGGCAAGGGGTTGTCAGGGGCCCTCCAATGTGGGAGGAAGACAAAGGAGTCCCTTCCCCATTCATTCTGAGCTGGGAAAACCCAGCAAAATAGAATCAAGGCCTCGAGACAGGCCCCTCCTGCTCCACCCTCTCCTCAAAGTCATGACCCCAAACGAACTGTTTATGGGAATACTGCACCCTTTGACTTTCACAGTACATTTTCTTTAATCATGTGGATTGTTTTACCAATGAGACTTTAGATACTCTTTGCCAGTATCCCTTCATTGGAATAAGTAGAAGAGGCACTTAAAAAATGGGTGTGGTAGACAGAATAATGCCCCCCAGTCCCAAAGATGTTCATATCCTAACCCTCAGAACCTGTGAGTATTTCACCTATATGGCAAAAGGGACTTTGTAGATGTTATTAAATGAAGGATCTTGAGATGGGGAGATTCTCCTGGGTTCTCCAGTTGGGCCCAATGTAATGACAAGGGTCCTTATAAAGGGAAGAGGGAGACAGGAGACCAGTCTCAGAGGAGGTGGTGTGACGATAGAAGCCGAGGTCAGAGAGGGAGATTTTAAGATGCTACACTGCTGGCTTTGAAAGTAGAGGAAGGTCCCATGAGCCAAGGAATACAGACAGCCTCTAGAAGCTAGAAAAGACAAGGAAATGGATCCTCCCAGAAGGAATGCATCCCTGCTGACACATTTCAGAATTCTGACCTCCTGAGCTGTAAGATAATAAATGAGTGTGGTTTTAAGTAATCACTTTAGTAATTTGTTATAACAGCAATAGGAAACTAATACAAACGTATACATTCATGACGAAATTGTTGACATGCTGATCTCAGAGGAATAAAGCACGGCTACTGTGGGAACTCTGAGGCAAATAGTAAATCTAGTGTCATACAGCAAAATCCAGGGTCCCTGAGAAGTTATAGGAAGGAGACCGTCACCTATTATTAATTATGAGAGAAACATTTCTGAAGGAATAAGAACTTTTTCTTCAGGTGCGTACATTATTTTTCAGGAGCCGGTAGAAAACAATTTTAAGGGACACAAGAATTATTAATAACCATTTCCTGCTGGACTGTATTGAAGGGACAGGTTTCATAAACCACCACTGATTCCATTTCTGCATGAGCAAGTGCCCACTCAGCTTTTAAGGCTTTTGACTGAAGCATGACCCCAACAGAATGCCACTGTTTATGCCTGTGTTTTCCCCACTCCAAGGGGAAGACTGTCTCTTTTCAAGTACAGAGTTACTATCTGTAAGCTAGAAAGAACGTGATGTTATCATGCCATAGAGAATAAAGGCCTTTGTTTCCTCAGAGACCTCTAATGGCTTCTGTGAAGAATCCTAGGGAATTCCCGTACATTTATCTTCCCTCTTCCTAAAAAAAAGCCGTCAGATTAACAGTCACTGCTTGGGGACTGCTGATTCTGATACCAGCCTCTCCGTTGTCCAGTTGTCCTCATGATGCAACCTTTCTGAGAGGTCCAAAAAACTGATTTCATTCTGTCACTTCCATCCCTGGACACTTCCAATGGCTCCGTCTTCCTCCTGCATCAACTCCTCTGCCTGGCCTAGAGGCTGTTTCATAAACAGTCCCATCTGGGCAATCTAATAACTTCCTTCAGAGAGTCCTTTACTTATAGAATTGTGGTTCAGCCAATAGGCCACTCAGATTGCATTTTCTCATAGAAGGAATATTTTACAAGGTGCTGAGATGCCAAAACCAGGCTGCAAGAAGCCAATTAACCTATAAGGTATTAACAGTTCTCATACTATATCCACAACATATTCCATCCTCTGCCCCACCACCTCCCCTTACAGTGAGCAAATGTCAGCAAGAGTTCTCACATGGATTGCTAAGTGAATTTCTTACTCACTAGGATTACTTCTTGAGAGATGGAGGTAAGATTAAAAGCAATGTTACAAATCAATCCAAATTTTCTAACTCAAAAGGAAATTGCAAAGAATACATCCCTCACTCCTCATCAACACCATCTAGGTGGCCATAGTGCTCCTGGACGCTGTGACATTAAAAAGTGGATTTGACTTGAGTTTAGATCGGGTAAGGCAGAGGCCTTTCCTAGGCAAGTGTAACTTTATATCTCACACAAAAAGTCACAAATAAGAACACGTTTCTATACCGTTCTGGCTGCAAAAATGAAGGTGTCATTTAAATCTAATCATTTGCTGTGTGACTAAGAAATAAAGCACTGCTCGTTTGAATCCTCCCCCCCCCCCCCACCCCCCGCCCCCGGCCTCTGTCAGGGAGTGTATGTGGTTGTTCTTATATGGAGGAATTAGTAACTAGAAACAACTGGCACTTCTCTATAGGAAACTCTTGCTCCCCTCAAGGCTGGTTCCCCAGGTTCCATCCTTCCTATCCCTTTGCTTCTGATTTTTGATTCTTCTAAGTCACAGAACATGGGATTGTGGAACTGCCAGATAGTCTCTTTTTTGTACATGTCCAAATGTTCTGCATCTTTAAAGCCCACCTCAGTCCTCCCCGGGGCACTCCCTCTCTTCTCTAGCTGTGGTAGACAATTATTATTCTATATACCCACCACTCTTCTCTTTTTATGGGAACAGCTCTCTTCTCCTTTTTGGGGAACTCCTTCTTTTCCCACCTCCTGCCTCCCATCAGCTGTTACCAATGCGATCTAATAAGATTCCATCTCCATGACCACAGTGAATGATACTTGATTAAGCTGGAAGCATATGGAACTTCTGCACACTCCTCATCACAGTGATTAGCCAACGGGCCAATCTCTTCCCTAAGAATTGTGAACTGGAGCTGCTGTGACGAACCTTTTCCTTCCTGGTCACGTGCTATGTGGATGAGCCCATTCTAGTCGCCAGAGACTAACTGGAGGAAGTCAATCTGCTTTGTAGAGAAAATCAACTACAGGAGAAGAAGATAGAACTGAGAAGCAGAGAGAAGAGAGAAGCCAGATAAGACGCAGAGTCATTCTTGAGGCCAACTTTATTCCCACCCTTCTAATAGTTTAACTAAAGAAACTCTTTTCCTTACACTAATTAAGGTTGAGTCTTCCTCATAAACAAGAGTCCTGGCATCCACTAGCCCCTTTCCACAGACCTTCTCAATTTTTATATGGCCTCATCATTTGCCTTATCCCTTTGCAAACTAATGGCTTCTTTTGCATAGGCTTTGTTCTCTAATTAGATTGTGTGACTTGCGAGTAACTTGAATTTAGCAAAAATGCTTATATCATCATCCTGGAAGGAAGCTCAGGAAATGCTTGGAGGCTATTAATGGAAGAGCTTCCCGAACAGATGTGTTACATGTTTGTTGGACATTATCAAATATTATTAGCTCAGTTGGGTACATGTAAAAGGAAGACAAGAGTCAGTAGATTCAAGTCTTGTCTCTTCCTCTTGGTGGCGCTGTTGAAATTACTTCACCTTTCTGACCAGTTTCCTCTTTTTATTTTAGATAGGGACAATAACAGGTTGGTCATGATACTTTGGGTTGCAAGGCACAGAACTCCAATTTAATTTGGGTTAAATAAAAAAGGACTTTTTAGTCTCATCTAATTTAAAGAGCAGCAAAGTAAGTAGATCTTCAGGTACAGCTGGATATGGGTAAACAAATCATGTCAGTCTCTTCATCTCTTGGCTCTAATTTTCCCCTCTGAGGCCTTATTCTTAGGTAGGGGTCCCAAACTGGCAAAAGCCACAGATGTCACCATAAAATCTGTTGCTGCCCACCCCACACCATGTGACTGCAAGGATTAGATATCTCTAACAGTACTTTGTGTACAGAAATGACCATCTGATATTAGTAATTATTATTAAAATGCCCAATCAGAAATGTCACTGGTTGCTATCTAAAGCATCTTTTGACACTACAGTCTGATTAGAATAGTGGAATCACACATATTGTAGCAAAAATTCCTTGGAACAGATTTACTGCCATCAGGATTTTACATTCTCATTATAATCTGGATGCACAGCCCTTGGATTTTCAAAATACTCCTTTCAGTCTTAGGAACTCAGAACCTTTAGTGACAACACATCTGTAAGGGACTTGCCAATCCCAGTTTAGTAACTGAAGGGCATTGAGATGAAGCTAATTAGATAATAGCACACAGACAAGCAGAGCCAAGGAAGGACAAGGATTGTGGGTTTTCTGCTTTCCAGCCCACAATGTTGAAGGATCACACACTTTTCTCCATCTCAGGGGAGCGAGAAGGGCAATATAGCAAAAACAAGTTGATACAGAGTAGAGAATCTCCTCCTCAGAGACAAGAGCATCAGGTCTGTGGGATTTCTTTCACCAATAGAGCACTCCTTCACTTTGATGCAAAACTTGTGACCGTGTAATTTCTGGAGGAGAAACTTGAACTCAATACAACTTGGGTCTTCATTCTTTCATGCCCTTAAATCTTTGATAACTACCTAATAATAACGAAAATGATACTATTTACAATAATTGCAGTAATTTTTAGAATCCTCACTTCAGGGTTTGTCTTCTTTCACCTTGCTTGGTCTCCCCACTGAAGCACATGCGAAAGTCCCTAATTCGCTCCTGGCAGGGATGATGGTGGTTTGTGAGTCAGGTTTTGCCTTTGCGGAGGTCTGGAACAGGGTGAAGCATTTCTGTTTGCTTCATTTTCACATAAACTTCTGTTTCTTTGAGAAATTTATGAATTTCGAGCTTTTCTGAAGAAATATATCTAGTGTTGGTATTACCATGCAGGGACTGACGCAGTGAGAGGACAGGGAGGATATTGAGGAAAACGTGGAATTCCCTATTTAGGGCAGACTTACGCCCTTGAAATTCAGGAAGCCTAAGCACAAATATGAAGCTATTTCTGCATTATTCTTAAGAAAGCCTTTGCTCCTTTCTTCCCCTGAAATGCTGCTGCTCCTGCCACTGTGCTGTTTATCTCCGAAACCTGTGTTAAACATTCTAATTCTCAAACAAAAGTTTCTGAAATTTTAAATGTCAAAAGTTTCCCATTCTTAGTGACTCGTGGGGGCCAGAATCCAGCTAGTTCTTAGAGATTTCCACCTGGTTGGAGAACTGGCATGTGCTAGCTTATATCATGGTGAAAAACATGTCCTTCTGTTGATTTGCACTTGAAAAATTCTTACAAGTATCTATGACAAATAAAATGCTTGTTTTGAAAGTTTAAATACTGGGAAAGCTATGAGGTTTCCACTTTTTATTAAATCCATCTTAGTCTTCTTTCTTGATTATAATGGGCATACAAATGCACAGCGTTATTAATAGCACCACTGAAAGTAATCCCTGTTACTAAGCACACATTATTTCTGCCTTTCTAACTTTAACCATAACAATAGATGTCAACGTCACTGTCAGTAATAGCATCTTCTCACACGAAAAACAATCATCATAAGTATTTATCTTTGTCATTTGTTTGTTGTGCATTTCAATTCCTCCATTAGCTCTTTTTGTCAGATTAATTATAAAGATCTCTTTCCATTTTTGCTTCAGAGATCTAGGGTTGATCTCTGAAGCCACAGATAATTCTGTCTTTGTAATTGTACCCTTCCCTGTCAGGGACATTGATCAGATGACTCCTAAGATGGGCCAGGAGTGACTATTGCTGATATGAAAAGACTGGAACTCTGTCAAAGCTTTTGCTCAGTGCTTTGGTGGCAATCACATGCCCACACACCTAGGCAGACTCAGAGTGACATGTTCTCTTTTCTCTGAAGCAGTGTTTCTTATCCCGGGTGGAATATTAGAATCACCTTGGGAGCTAAAAACAAGTCAAGAAACAACAGTAACAAAAGAACAATAAAACCCTGCCTAGGTGACCTCCTAGCTCAGTTAAGTCAGAATCTTGGTGACCGAGCCCAGGACTTCTGAAATCCACTGCTCTATGGTTATAAAGAGTCACAGAGCACAGGACTAACTGTGTTTTCAAACACTAGGGTATTTATCAAGATGAATAAGCAGAACAAATCTGCAAATCCCAGCATGACATTCGAAAGCATTTCCACCAGGTATGCTTTTGCTGCAGACTTTTAGTTGTCACAAGACGGGAAGGGGATGCTACTGGCATCCAGTGGGAAGAGGGCAGAGATGCTAAGTAGCCTACAATGCTCACAACAGCCTCCTACAACAAAGAGTTTTCTAGGCCAAATTGCCAATTGAGGTTTCGAAAACTTGCCCTAAAAGAAGGTGACTTTCCCCTTTTGCCAGGACTCTGTCTGTAAGCTCTACTGAGCTGAAATTCAAAGCTCCCAAAAGGTCAAAGGAAGCTTAGTGCATCTCTTTTTAGACTGATTGGTAAAGGATGCTGTCGATTTTTTGAATCATCTTCATATCCTCCTTCACTCTGGGAGAAGGGACATTTAGTGAAGGTGCGGGTGACCAGATTTCTACAAATCTAGTCTTCAGTTGGCTAACAGGAAATTGGTTTCTTCTCCCAACACCAGTACAGAGACATTGCAACACCCTTAGAGGGTTTTCAGACTTGCAGTGGATGGCAGATTTTAAAATTTACATCTCCTAGCAGTTTTGACAACATCTTTCTTGACAACCTTCCCCTAAATAAATATTTTCTTAAAAGAAAGTAGAAAGGAAAATTTATTCAATGCACAAGATAGTCATCAACATGTATGTATAAGTCACATGATTTTAGAGTAAAAAAAACCTCATTGTCAAACGGCAGTTCAGAGAAGTTGATATTGGCTGAAGTCTCACGGATAACAACTAAATTGGGACTGATACTCACATCTCTTGACGGTTTACCCACTGCCCTTTCTACTAGTCTATACACAGCCAAAGATCCAATTCAGTAGTGTCAAGTTTAGCCATTTAAAAATTAATGACTCTTTTGGGTTATTCCCCGAATAGGGCTAAGAATGTCATCTGTTTACTCAAGGACAGTTATATCTCAATGTGGAGAGATGGAGGCATTAGATTCTGACAGCCTGATGTAACAGATTGTATTTTCCAGAAATGACTGCCATTGATATCCCATCCTACAAATTCTTTTTACAATGTGACTGTAACACTGCTCCCAAAGAGTGATAAGGTCTGCATCCCCTCCCCTTGAACCTGGGAAGAACTTCTCAACTGCCTTATCCAATAGAGCACAGTGTAAGTGATGTGTGTGACTTCCTAGCTCACTTCATAAAAATGCCATGCATTTCTGCCTTTTTACTCTTGGATGTTCTCTCTTGGAACAGAGCCATCACACTATGAGAAAGCCAAGTAGCCATGGGAAGGGACCACGTCCAGGTGCCCCAGCCAAAAGCCCCAGCTGCCGTCATGATAGACAGCCAGCATCAGCTGTCAGACATGTGAATGAGTGAACCCACAGATGATTCCAGCCCCCAGGCGTCGAATTCCCTCCAGCATTCAGGCTGTTCCAGCTGATACCATGTAGAACACAGACATGCAGTGCCTGCTGAATCCTTCCCAAATTACAGATTTGTGGGCAAAATAATGACCATTGATGTTTTAAACCACTAAGTTTGAGGTGCTTTGTTACTTAGTAGTAGATGACTGATACACCTGGCATCATTAAGCTTTTGAATTATACAACGAAGTTAACTTCTTGTGATCATACTTGGTTCACAATAGACTTTCAATAATTACTTAGTTAATAATTGATTGAATTAATAGAATTGAATTGAATTGATTGAATAGATTAAATAGAATAATCTTCTATGCTCAGAAGGAAGCTCCAGATCTGGCTTGGCAAATATCACAAACCTTGTAACAACTGTCAATTAATAAATGGACATTCAGTATTATACATCAGTCTTTGTGGACAAGTTAAATGTGAATCAGTTCCTCAGAGATAAATCTACTGTTTATAGCTGAACTTACTGGACTTCTAAGTCTAAAAGGGCCAGAAATTAAAGCGTGGTAAATTCATCACTGTAAGGAATCCTACCCTTTCAGTACTTAGCAGTGAAATAGTCTCTCTTTGATACATGAACTTCACTGAACTACTTAAATCTCAACTTCAATTATCTCCTTTTCTTCACACAATTTCATGTCTAATGAATCATTATGTATGGATGAAAAAGTGAAAAACAAAGTAACTTTGACATGTCCTTAAAGACCATCCTGGGATGCAGCGCTATGAACATTATTTTCCAGACCCTAGTTCTGTTTGTGAACCAGCCAAATCTCTTCATAATCAGCCATATGTTTTTGTGAGAAAAAGCACCATTCTTTGTGTTGGCTGTCCTCCATAAAGCAGAATATGTGTCATATAAACTCATCAAGGGACTCCAGGCCAAGTGTTTGTGATTTATGGAATCTTAGATGTGGTATACAACGAGTTAATTACACTTGGGAGCAAAACGCTATCTTATAGATGAAAGTAGTCCTTAAGATTTATTGGTGCTAGTGAAATAATTCACAATAATGTGAGATAATTTCTTCTAAGGCCATGATCTCTCAGAGTTAAGAAATAATCCCTTTTCTTGGGAAACAGCGATAGCAATTGGTGACAGCTTTCTCGAGAAATAAAGTTTCATAAAGCAAGAATTATTTTGAAGTGTAGAAACAGGCTGAATGAAGAATAAAAAGGTAGGAGAAAAAATATGGGAATGCTAGCCCAACCAGAAATGAAAACTTAATATTATTCTAAATTGAGACAACTTGATATTGGTGCAAGGATGGACAAGCAGACTAACAAAACAGACAGCCCCCAAACAGATATATTATCTGTAAACTGGATATATGGCATAACCGATGCTGTGGATCACTGGGGAAAGGATAAAATGTTAATTATGTTGGGACAATGGGTTATCCAAAACAAACAAACAAAAAAGAAATTGGGTTCATATCTCATACAATTAATTAATACCCCAAAATTAATTTCAAATCGGTTAACTACTTAAAAGTGAAGGGCAAACTTTAAACTTATAGACAAATACAGATGAAAAAGTTTATCACCTCAGGGTAGAAAAGGATTTCATAAAAGGATACACAAAGCACAAAATTTAAGGGAAAAATTGACTAATTCTATTACCTTAAAACTGACACCTTAGGAAAAAAACAGAAGCCACAAGATAGGAGAAGATATTTGCAAGAAGTATAATTCACAAAACTTAATAATTAAAAATACATTAAGAATCCCTAAAATCAAGAAGAAAAAGATAAACATCTTACTATACAATGGGCCAAAGATAGGAACAAACATTTCAAAGAAAAGATAACACAAATGACCAACGAAAATAAGGTGCTAAATTTTATTAGTAATCAGAAAATGCAAAATTAAACTCAAAACAATACACCAATTTAAACCACTTGATTGAAAAAGGGTAAAGTCGGATGATACCAAGTGTTGACAAGACAGTGAGTGAATGGGAAATATTGTACACTGATGGTGGAATGTAAATGCAGAAATCACTTTGGAAAACAATTTAACCTAATCTAGTAAATTAGGGCATCTGCAGATCCTATAACCCCAGCAATTCTCCTTCTAGAGATAACTTTGTCACACTTTACAAAGAGACATGTACAAATACGCATGATAGCATTGCTTGTGACAAAAAACCCCATGAAACCAACTTAAATCTCTTTAGACTTTAGTATGAATAAATGCATTGTTTATACATTGATTATAGAGCAGTGGAAATAAAGGAGTTATACGTATTCATACAATACAAAGGAACCTCAAATACTTAGTACTGTATTAAAAAAGACAAGGAAGAATACAGTCACTATGATTTAATACTTTTTAAAATGTTAAAAACATGTAAAACGAAATGATATATTGTTTACAAGTAACTACATCAATAGGAAACTCCGAGAAAAACACAAGAATGATTGGCAACTTTCAGGATATTAATTATCTCTAGAAGGAGAGAGTAGGAGGAACCAATCAGGTACAGATACGCAGGGAGATTTAAGGCTATGTTCTCTTAAAGTGGATGATTGGTTCACAGTGTTCATTTTATTATTATTCTGTAAATTATACTTATGTTATATGTACTTTTATCTAAATGATCTATTTAAAAATACAAAAAACAAAGAAAGCAAATCATGCTGTCAAACTTTCTGATATCTTTGTAAACTAGGAAACTGGACTGAATTGATTAAATTTCATTTCCAAGTGACATTCAGAATTAACTGGCCTGTGTTAACACATGAGGAGCTTGGTTCCTGTTACCCAAGCTATAAATAGATAAGTAAAGGTTATTTAGAGAGGACAACAATACCCAAGATTTGGAATATTTATTTTAAAAGGCGTTCCCTTGGTGTTTGCCCTTTCGGCGTAACTTTGTTCTAAAAATTCCCCGGAGGATAAGTCCTCACCAAAGCTTTCCCAACATTCTATGCACTTGGCTATCTCACCTTTTCACCTTGCTGAGCATCATGACCCTTCCGCTTTCTCAAGGCCAGTCTTCAATGAATTGTTTAGTTCTTATAATTAATATCCTTAATTTCTTTTTCTACATTAGACAGAATCAAAGTTAAAAGACAGTTTCAATTTTTTATTCAATCAACAAACAAAGACCTTCTAAAGCAACACCCATAATTCTGTTTTAAACATAGTAAGGGATCAAGTATTATACCAATCTTTGTCTCAGGGACCACAGGTAAGGGGACTCCATAAAACAATCAAAAATGGTAATAAGGGACCGAACTGTGAGGACAATTCAAGTGCAAAAAATATTAATTTTTTAAACAACTTTATTGGTTATAATTGATGTACAACAAATTACACGTTTAATGTGTAAAATTTCATGTATTTTGACATATGTCTACATTCGTGGAACAAATACCACACTCAAGGTTAGCATTTTCATCACCCCTAAAGGTTTCCTCGTGCCTCTTCCTTCCATCCTTCCCTTCACCGCTCCCTGGGCAGTCATTAACCTGCTTAATTTGCATTTTATGGAATTTGTATAGATTAGTTTGCATTTTTAAGGATTTTATATAGATGGAATGATACAGTATCTATTCGTTTTTTTTGTGGGGAGGAAGTCTGGCTTTTCACTCAGCATAATGATTTTGAAATCCAGCTGTCTTGTTTCATGAATCAATAACTTCTTCCTTTTCTATTCCTGAGTAGTATTCCACTGTATGGATATATTACAATTTGCTTACCTTTTCAGAAAAGATATAATATTAATCTAGATTTCCCAGGTCTCAAATTTTTAGGATAGAGGGGAGTCACATTAACATTAATTACACAGATGAATCTGGCTTTCATCTTTACTGACTCATAAAGTGATTCCAAACTCTTTACCTCTCTCTTTCTCTATCCATTTCTGGGTGTCTTCAGAGGGTGCCTTCAATGAGCTCATGAACATTTCCATTTCTGTTAAACATCTTCTACAATTCTATCAGATGTTCCTAGTGTTCCATAGGGCAGTTGCTCAGCACAGTTGAATCACTGGAGATCCCAAGATGACCAAACTGGATGAAACTCCACTGTGAATGTGAACGCATTAGAGTCTGCTTGAGGGATTCTAAAACTAAGCTGCTCACATAAATCTAATAAACAGGGGCCGGTTCCGTGGCCGAGTGGTTAAGTTGGCGCGCTCCGCTGCGGCGGCCCAGGGTAGGATTCTGGGCACGGACATGGCACTGCTCATCAGGCCACGTTGAGGCGGCGTCCCATATCCCACAACTAGAAGGACCTGCAACTAAGATATACAACTGTGTACGGTGGTGGTGGTGGTGGTGGGGGGGGGGGGGGGGGGGGGGAAAAAAAGCAGAAAAAAAAAAAAAAGATTGGCAACAGTTAGTAGCACAGGTGCCAATATTTAAAAAAAGAAAGAAAGAAAGAAAAAAGAAATCTAATAAATAACTTTCCCAGTTGTGTTTTCCCCCTCCTTAGCTTGTAGGTATTCAATTTGAGGTCATAAATTTAAGTTTACAAAGTTTTTTTTTGTAGCGGTAAGCTTCTACAACTGAAATCAATGTCTGATTGAGCTCACATTTCACCTAGTAGAAGAAACTTAAATTTAGTCAACACATTCACAGTTAAAGGTTCTGTTCCATCACCTCCCCACCTCCTTTTTTGTTTGTTCGCTTTACTTAGGCTTGCATTTAATTTCCATAGGGTGTATGTGCACACAGCAGTAACAGTCTCGAGAAGGAGGAGTCTGGTCTTTGGTATGCTGACACCTGCTGAGATTCATGTTTTCCCATCTGGTCTCCAGCTGTCAGCCCACGCAGCTCACTCTGAGTCCTCTTTGCACCATCTTCAGGTCCGCCACTATCAGTGACATGTGTCATGAAAAACATTATTTTTCTCTCTTTTTTCTCTTCTGAGGTTGGCTGTCTCGGTAGGTCTCATTAGGTCTGTCTCAGATCCATCTGGAATGAGTCAAGAAACTATTTCTCATGCCCCATTTCCAAACTATGTGAGGATATGTATGAATCTCCGCAATAGTGCTGTTTTCCAGTCTCTCTTCTGCTCTCAAATCCCTATATTATCTGGTAGTACCATTCTTTTCTGGGACAAAGTCTGCAGAGTGGGTTGTCAGAAGCTTAAGGATTATTCTCAGAGGCTTAGAATTGTTCTCCCCTGCTGATGAAGGCTTCATCACTAGGTTACACTTGTCATGCAAAGCTCCTTCGTCCTTTGCTACAAATTCTAAGAAAAATCTCCTTGGTTCTCATTCACATGGGCTTCTAGTATACAGCCCTTCTCAGTTTGTCATATATACTCAGATATGTACAATTCCAGTGTTGAGTTCCTCAAAATATCATCAGAAACCCGTTAATAAAGTAAAACTAAACTCACTGGAACTTACTGTAGTTGGAGAGAAGACCACTTTGATAGGATTTCAAAAGCAACTCAGAGGGGAAGTTGGAAGTGGGATAGTCATAGCACTTTGAGGTCTGGGCATAAGGAGTCTGAGGTGGGCCTTTCAAGGTGCGTAACTGACTAGAACTGGGCACAATTCATGCTATAATAGTTTAGCATTGGTTGTCAGTCAGGCAAGACTCTTGAAGTATGTGTCGATAGACACATTTTTGTTTGCTAAGCAAGCTGTTTGCTGAGGTGAAAAGACTGTTGTCTCTGATAAATTGATCTGTAGAAATTTCCTCAAGCAAACAGTGAAGTTATTTATTAGTTTACAGTTTTAGCTGCCTGGGCAAAGTTTTCCTGGAAAAAACCACTAAGTCATGTTGACATAGGTGATCAAAAGTCTTATGCAAGTCGTATTGACATAGAAGTTCTCAGACCTCACCTACTTAGACCCAAACTCTGACTCATACTTTGCAAGTTATACTCCCCAAACACTTCAGAAATTCCAGGAGATATCTCTGTGTAATGGGGTATCAGAGACTGATTTTCAGAGGAGATGACGTCTTCAAGTAAGCCTTGAAAAATGAACAGGATATAGAAAAATAGAAAAAAGCAGGAAGACAATTAGGAAGAAAAGAGAATATGAGCAGACGTGTGAATGATGACACTGGCGAAGAAAAATGAGAAGGTCTATATTTTTTAGTTTTAGTGAGTAGCTTAAAGTCAGATTATGATGGGCTTTGTATGCCATATCTCTATTTACATATTTATCATTAGGACTTCCCAAGAACCTCTAAGCTCACTGAATCCCATCACTTGCATGCTTTCAAATAGACCCCAGATCACAGTGAGAGAGTGCCATGTTGCAGGGACAGGGTTGGGGATGACTCCGGTGGTCCAATTAAGAAAAGCGGTAAAGGGACCGGCCCCATGGCCCAGTGGTTAAGTTCATGCGCTCCACTGCGGTGTCCCAGGGTTTCGCCAGTTTGGATCCTGGGCATGGACATGGCACTGCTCCTCAGGCCATGCTGAGGCGGCATCCCACATGCCACAACTGGAAGGACCCACAACTAAAAATACACAACTATGTACCTAGGGGCTTTGGGGAGAAAAAGGAAAAATAAAATCTTTAAAAAAAAAAAAGCAGTGAGTAAATCACTTAACACAGTATCTTGCACACAACAAGCATTCAATAAATAGTAGTTGATAGTGTTACTAAATTGCATGCAGAGATTTTGATGGTACTGTAATCAGGCATGCAGGGATGGTTGAATCCTGTGGACACAAAGAACAATAATGAAGTGAATCACAATTTTATTAATAGCTGATTATGCACTTGATGAACCAATACAGGTCTCTCTGTTTAAAAGTTAATTTGGAGGTGAAGCTTAGGTCATTCTATGAAAAGAAGAAAAAATGGAAAATAGTGAGACGAATTAAGTTTATTTACCTACTTAGGTACATAGTCTCAGAGGAGAGAACTAGAGTTTGCAAAACCCCTGCTGGAAACCCTCACTGACATTTTTGTCTTTCCACCTGAAGAGGAAATTAGGCAAAAGCAGCACACGAATCTGAGTTCCTTTTGTTTGTTTGTTTGTTTGTTTGTTTGTTTAGAGCACAGTGACTGCCCTCTGGCAATTGTGATCTAATCAATGTCTTGAAACTCTGACCAGCCAGGTTAACTACTCCCATGGTCTGGGGAAGAGCTAAGAAAGTGGTAGGCAGGGGCATGAAAAGGGAACAGGATACTGCTAAGTTTCTCACCCCTACATTCTCCTATTTTTGTCCTCTGTACAAATTTACTTCTGGTGAGGATGTGGGTTTGGGGCTATCTGATGATATTTTCCAAGAGACCTAGGAATTCCTACTCCTGCTCTGTGTATCAATTTCCCTTCCATGGGACTCCCAAAGGAGGAATATCTGTAATGCATAATACAAGAAAGGGAACGAAGCTTGCTTTATTAATAGCTGTGTAAGAATCTAATACCTATAGTGGAAAATTCCACATTAAAAGCTGGACTGGCACATACAATTTAGGTTGAGGGTCTTCTACCTCTTTCTAAGTCTACATCCTGGGATTGTGTACTATTTGTTTGGTCACACAGAGGAAGGAAACGGAATATATGGAGAGAACAATATGGCCATATCTACACCAAATACCTGGCTGAAAATCCCCCACACAGCCAAATGCACCATTTGCAGAACCTATTAAGATATATTTTCTTTTCCCACTCGAAGTTGTGATCCCTTAACATTCTAAGCGCTGAACAGTTATACTGGTAATTCTTCTCCCATTGCAAGGAAGTAGGAAAGAAGTGAGCAGTGAGCCCCTAGAGAAGGGGCTGAAATTTCTTTTCTCTCTACCAGAGTTCCAAGCATTTGATTAGAAAGGCAGAAGAAGAGCTATGAGAGAGAAGGGCACTGAGCATGCTGCTGGCATCAAGACACACACACATTCTTCTTGTACTCTCTCTACTTGACCAGCCCTAGGCTACTGACATCATTACACCAGCTGGCCAACCAATTAACACCTAGGTGGCGGGACATCACTGGTGGGACAGTTTAACCTCTTTATCACGAAACTATATCTCTAGTTTTCAGTGTACAACATAGTGCTTGATAAGTATTTATTGAATTAAATGCATGAATGTTAACCTGCATCACTTGCCCATTCTTTAAGAACCACTGACCTGAGGAACACATATCCCTGCTCTTATTTGCAGGCACATACCACCTGGGTCGTCTCTCACATGGTGGAAAGTACGGCAGACTTTCTAACAAGGCTCTTTCTTCCTTGCCACCTTTTACTTAGATGTCATGAAAGCTAAAATCTCCCTTCCCCAGCCTACCTTGCCCAGGGGTGGCCATGTAACTTGGTCACAGCCAATGAGAGATAAGTGGAGTCTGCTCTCATGTTTCTGAAAATTCAGTACTCTAACAATAAAAACGACAGACTTAAGTCATGCTACCCCTCCGTCTTCTTCCTGGCTGAAATGCAGACATTTGTCTAACACTTGGGCAGCCATCTTATGCCCAAATATGAAAGTAAGGCTGAGAGAGTCACAGATGTCAACACTGAGACCTTCAAGCCACTGAACCAATACCAGCAACTGCCTACATCTAACCTTATTGCCGTGTGACAAAAATAAGCCCCAGTACCTTAAGCTAATAGGAGTTTTCAGTTACATGAAACCATTAACATTCTTGACTGTTACAGAACTCATCTGGTAAGGAATCGGAGAAAAATCTTGAATCTAAATCACCCAAATGGAAATTCACATCTGAGTTGAAAAATAATCACCATTTTTCTTTTTGCAATATAAACATTTACAATCTGCATCTGCGTGACACTTTCCCCAGGTGCACGAGACAGGGAAGATGGAAAGTAAAGCTGCTCTGGTTTTCCACTTGTGAGTTCAGGGACAAATACAGAAAAATGGTTCTCCATAGAGAAGAAAAAGCTGGGATTCCAATTTCAAGTGTCTGACTTTTCTCTGTGTCCAGCGCCCCAAGCGCTGAAGCTGGGCTCCCCACGCAGGTCTTAGAAACCCAGATGTGTGATTTTGAAAAGCTACTTTATATTGCAGCAAGGCAGTTAGGTGCTGTATCTCTTTTATGTATTTAAATTATTACATATGTCTTCATTAAGAGTATAACAGATTTACCCAAAAATAAATACGTTAATGAAATAATGCATCTTAAAGAGTTATGGTTTAGCCTAGGACAGATGGGCTAACATTAAAAAATTTCATATTTTTCTAGATCATTATGCTTCCAGGCTATATAGATATACGCATATATATTTTCGATTTATATGATTCATTATTACATTTATGTGTTATATGTATTTATATTTGAGTTAGCTCACAAGCAAAGAACATCAGCAGTGGAGTCAAACAAACTTGAAATTGAATCCTAGTTCTGCCATTACAGTGATATGAGGCACTTGCAGCTAGCACACTGGTTACTTATTAAGATTATAACTTTGGGCAAGTAGTTCAGTCTCTCTGAATCTCAGTGTTCTCAGCTGGAAGAGAAATTACTAATACCTGTCATGAAGGTTGTGGTAAGAAGTGGAGAAATATACCTGATATATAATACCAGTTATTATCATTATTTAATTAGCACTTGGCAGATAAATATCCTCTCCTTCTGCATTACATTTTACAGGAACTTCCCACAGAGTCACTTTTTCGTGATGACACAGGAGAAGGATAATAAACTGAACCACTACTCCATCTTCAGTCCATGATCCTCAACATTCCTGGGCAGCTGTTGAAGCCATTTTGCCCAAGAGCGATTTAGAAAACAGACAGATTCATCGGAGTGAAGATGATCTTTGTTATCCTCTCTCCAGAGTCCAAGGTGTTGGCAAGGCTGAAAGTCAGAGGTGGAGGGGAGGTCAGAACCAGTCTCTTTTGGAAGTCTGGGCTACAGATTCATTGGGGCAAGTAAGAGCCCAGGAGTTCCCTAAAGAGGCCCTATTCTTAATGACACGGAGAGGAAAAGCAGATGTTTACTCACCCTCCTCCTGCACCGCTAGCTCCTCTGCTCTTCTGTAGATTAAAGGCTTGAACAGCTGTACTCTTTGTTAGTCTATTGATCTTGAATAAAAGAACTCTAGACAAGATCTTTATTTGGTACAACTTGTCCAGGAGGTATAGAAATATGTCATAAAAAGATGTCTGCCAAATTGTTTCACTGAATTATAAACCAAGCTGATTTCTTATCATGACAACCATAGAATAAGCTGTTTTAACACTTGTAAACTAGCCTAGAGAATATGAAATGCAAGAGTCAAGTAAATTACAAAGATGATAGATAGATGATGGATAGATCGATTGCTTTCAATGAGCGGGGAAACTGAGGCTTGGGGATTTGCTTGAGTCCAGAATTTACTCTGAATGAACTAATGTTCTCCAGAGACAGTGTGAACTTGAGCCAGACCTCAATTATAATTTGGGATCTGCTATTTAATAGTCATGGTTTCCTGGAGGGCACGCAGCATTTCTAGCTCTTTGCTACTCCATCTGTAACATGAGTTATTCAGTTATTACCAGGGACATTGCCAGATCTGAACACTGTGATTCTTTGATTAAAAATGGTAGCTCTGCAAATTTGGCTATTCACAGTGAGAACTAAATCTTTATTAAGATCTTTCCTGGTCTCTAGCATGACGTGGATGGAATCATGCTGTATGTTCCTGGGCTGGCAGACTGCCTTTTCACGCACATGGATTTCCCCTTTCAATATACACTAGCAATGTAAGAGTCAAACTTTTCTGGTAGCACATTTTTATGGGAGTGGAGAGTGGGGAATGTCTTCTCTACCACAACCAGATTCATTTGAAAGCAGCTAACACATATTTCTGATCCTTGGGGTTTATATCCATTGGAGACCTATTAGGCTATTTCACTGAACCCTTTGTATTTCGAATTGAAAAAATGCAGAGGTGCAGATGTTCTATTACCGTAAAAAAAGCAGAAAAGTCGTTGACTGTAGAGTTGAGTTGCACAGAGCTGCAGCGCCACCTGTTGGTTGCTGTGTTAATAATCACCACAGAGTCCTAAACTTTCATAAGAGAAACAGAGCTTATCTTCAAACTCAAAAAGAAGGGGGCAGGCTATATGAAGGTCAGATTTAACTTATACTCACCTATAGTTGAGAGGGAAAAACGTCTTCATAGAAAATGGGTGGTGCAACTTAATTCTGGACAGCTATACAGTAACTGCTGATTTTCATTCACTTTTAGTGAAGCACTAGAGAAAAATGAAAAAATAATCGCATAATCTCTTCGCTGTAAAGATGAAAAAACCAAGATGCTAGGACATTATATATTCCAT
Source organism: Equus quagga (assembly GCF_021613505.1). NCBI lineage: Eukaryota > Metazoa > Chordata > Mammalia > Perissodactyla > Equidae > Equus > Equus quagga. The sequence goes on along the minus strand of NC_060267.1, from coordinate 152,634,250 downwards.
AGCCACAGAGCTCAGGAGGGTGGGTGCCGGGACTAGAACTCACTTCTTCAGATGTTTATTCAAGGTTCTTTCTGGATAACTTTCTTTAAAGAAAATACACTCTAAGAGATCTTAATATCCTCTAATTTTAATAGAATGCTATTGAGAACCAAAGCCATTTCTCACAGTATTACTTATGTAAATTCACACCATTCAGGAAGGAATTTCAGTAATAACCTCTTTCTCTAGCTACTTATCAAAAACTTTCACCAGCTGTTATGATGCTTACAGGATCAAAACTTGACAAAGAACAACTTCTTTTCTTCTCCTTCCTTATCCTTCTCAGTAGGTCATTCATTTTTTTTTCCACCTAGTTTATTGTGCCCAAGGAGGGGCCGGGGTTCCCTTAAGACAAAGGGCTCCCAGGTTGTGTTTCCCTGAAATGCCGATTGCTCACTTGATCAACTGAAAGCTAATGCAGAGAAAATTCCCAACCTGCTCTCCTATCCTGATCGCATCTTCAGGCCTATCCAAAGGGGATGGAAACTTAGTTGAGAAACTGGTAGTCATAGCACAAGCAAGGTGTGTCAAGGAAAAAGTTTAGTGAGTGCCAACCTTGGTGATAAAGGAAGATCGCAGGAGTCCAGGAGGGCTTGTGAGCGCCATCTTGGACAGAAGTCAGAAAATATCTACCAGGAACAATAATTTTTAGAACTTCATAGTTTTCCAAAATTAAAGAAATTTACCTCTATTTTTTATTTAAAAAAAAGTTAGTGATTAGCAGCACATTCCTTAAAGAGAAACAATGCTTACTCTCCCCTCCTGAAAGCAGCAAGGAGAGAGAGAACTTGAGAGACTAAGTTTTGCTTCCGGGTCACTTTGGAGGGTACATGGTGATGAGTAGTGGAGGCTTTAGGGAGGAAAGGAAAGCAGATTGCATCAAACTGGATCAGTTGAATGCTGCCTTAATGCCTCCAAAGTGGTCTTAAGGACCTTTTTATTGGAAACGTGGATGGATCTCCAATCTAATTCCCCCTTCACTCCACTGCCCAAAGCAGAAGGCTGAAGGTTGTCAATAATCTTCCATCTCCTTTAACCTCCACCAATTGTACCCTTTCCAAAATATTTCTGAATCTGCCTTTCCCTCTCCATCCCCACTATCCCTCCTCAGCACAAGTGACATCTTGCACTGTAACTGCCTCCTAACTAACCTCCTTCCCTTCAAATCCATTTTCTACACTGTCACCAGCTTTATCTATGTAAAATGCAAATTGAGTCATATCATCTCCCTGCTTGAAACCATTGAGCAGGGACAAAATCCAAGCTTCTTAGCATGGCAGATAAAACTTTTTAATTTGGCTCAAATTGCCTGTCCAACCTTATTTCCTGCCTCAACACTTCCAGTTCCCCTAAAAATTCAGCTCCCTTTTGCCGCATACTGGCTGACTTGGGCATCTCTGTCTGTTTACAGTCAATGCCTCCAGCCTGTCAAGTCCTTCACTCCCATCACTGGGCAAATTCCTATTCATCCTTCAAGGTCCATTTCCATTATCACTGCCCCTAAGGAGCCTTCTCTAAAGTTTCCAGGCAGGGAGCTTCTCTTCCCAGTGTGTTTGTACTCTGCTTCCTGATTGCTTATGTGTATTAGAGCATGAAGCTCATCATATTGTAACTCCACTAGCATATTAGTTTTTCTTACATAGACCATGAGTTTCCTAATATAAAGACCCTGATAGATCTTTGTAACAGTTCGAATTCTTAACATGCACTGTTCCACAAATGTTCACTAAAGATTAAGCATGAATTGATCACTGTGCTAAATAAAAGAAATGCAAAGATTAGCCAGGAATGGTGTCCATAGTAATCTCTCTCAAGGTCTGTCTCTTCTGCATCCTAAGTATACAAACAGTTGGAGAGCAGGGAAGAATTTTTATGTCCTCTATACTAGCTGAACTCCTTTGCAATGTGGTGATGCTCTGATACACCAAAATCGGTGGTGGAACATAAAGCATGTAATAGGTACAATTTTAGCCCCTACCAGTACTCTACTCACCGGACATAACAGATGATATCATCTGCATCATCATCCTGATTGTCATGTGTATTGTTTTTTAGAAAAAGTTTGAATGCACTGTCCTATGCACTCACTATCTGTGGACTGTACACCAGGGCTTGACAACCACTGAATTCTCATATCATGCTTGTAGGAGGAGTAAACATTGAATGGTTGGATGCATGGGTGGATGGGTTCATGGATGAGCTACCATTCAGCTGTAATGTAATTGTGTAAGTTTTTCTGTAGTAAATTTCTTCCTATGTAAAATACCTGGAATGAATTCTGAGTGATACAGATTCTTGGTTGGAAAACTGGAATAAAGTGATTACTTAGTCCTATGGAACATTCAATCCAAGAAACTTTATAGAAATATATATATACACACATTCAAGTCTGACTTAAATACTTTCAGTGATGGAAAGTTCATTGCTTCACAAGGTAGCTATTTCCCTTCCATGAGAGTTCTTAATTAGAAAAAAATTTAATCCATCTCTCTCTGTCTTGAAATGATTGGTCCTCATTATCTATTTGTTTTCCGATAGTCTAGTCCCTCCACCTCTATAGAGTTCTCAAGCTGTGGGTGTTGACAGTGTCTACAGACAGGATGGCCTAAGATCAATACCCTTGGATCCTCCAAGTAGGTCTGATGATTAGGGAAGTGGAACAGCAACCTGATTCTGCATGTTTTCTTGGGGTGGAACATTTCAAATTTCAGTCTTGATAATATATCAGGCCATTGGAACATGAGCTTACTAAAGGCAGTGACAATAACTTAAGTACCTTTAAATGCCCAGGATCTAACATGGTGCTTCTTTGTTGCTGAGCTGAACCAAAGAAAAAGGGAAAGTTTTAAATGGGTGAAAATCTAGCATTAGAGGAGATAAAATTGTTTCTCAGATCCCTAAGTGTCCATATCAGTTCACCTCTAAGGAAGTAGCACAATTTCTTTAACAGTTCAGATTCTAGATCAGGATATATCATTTATTATAGTAGAAATTGACACAATATAGAGTTAAAATCACTCCTGTAGGACATGAGAAAACAAAAATACTTAGACCCAATAACTAGCAGAAATCTGCTTCAGATTTTGTGACAAAATTTAACTAGATTTGAATGAATTTTGCTAAAATTTAGCAGCTGTTTATGACAGAACCTTTCACCTTTATCATACCCAAAGATAACACATACTTTTAAAAAAAGTAAACAAAATAAGCAAAAGATTGACATATTATCATATGTCTTAGAGGGTGTCCTATTAATCTATCATAACAATATTACATTCCCATTGTTGTTAAAATTTTGAACGGGACTTTAACTTCTGGCCAAGATGGAGTAACAGAGGCTGGATTTATTCTACCTGAAATGACTTAAAAAAATGGAAAAAATGGGGGCCAGCCCGGTGGCGCAGAGGTTAAGTTCGCACGTTCCGCTTCTCGGCGGCCCGGGGTTCGCTGGTTCGGATCCCGGGTGCGGACATGGCACTGCTTGGCAGCCATGCTGTGGTAGGTGTCCCACGTATAAACTAGAGGAAGATGGGCACGGATGTTAGCTCAGAGCCAGGCTTCCTCAGCAAAAAGAGGAGGACTGGCAGTAGTTAGCTGAGGGCTAATCTTCCTCCAAAAAAAAAAAAAACAAAAAAAAAAAAATGGAAAAAATGGACAAAACAATGATTCTCAAGAGCTTTGACATCAGGCAACAGACAACAACTCTTGAGAGACAGGAAAGAAAAGAGTGCCCAGGATGCGGCTCAGGGAAGAGGAGACCAAGTAAGACCCAGGAGTACTTGTGAGTTGAGGAAATGGAGCTGAGAATACAGGAAGGCCAATATGTCTAGAGTTTGCAGGACAGAGTACCAACTGAGAGAGAGCTGCACAGAGAGATCTCCACAGACCTCCAGGGAGTTCCCCTTGAGTCTTCAGCTGAGTATTGATCAGAACATTTTTGTGAAGAAACCAACACCGAAAAGAATTAGAAGAAACAATCCCCAGAGCTCATAAAGGGCCAGGAATACTTCCTGTTGCCACAAACGAGTGTAGAACGTCATAATTCTTGAGGCATCAGGGAGAATACTCAGAAGAGTTTTACTTATTTCACCTAGCAAAGCTTGAAAACAAGACATGAATAGATCAAACTATTTTTAAATAACTTAACTACATCCGAGAGAAAGTTCTGGAATATTTATAGGAATACAAAAATATCCAACAGCCAAAAAGGTAAAATTCACAATGTCTGCATCCAAAATTTACCACGTGTGTGAAGAAATAGGATAATTACAATCATAATCAATTAAAGTTGACTCAAAATGACAGAGATGATAGTTAATCAAAGAACATTCAAGCAGTTATTATAACCATAGTTCATATGTTCAAGAAACTAGAAAAAAGATGTGAAGTAGAGATATGAGGATATATATTCTTAAAACGATTCAGGGCTGGCTCTGTGGCCGAGTGGTTAAGTTCGTGCACTCTGCTGGGCAGCCCAGGGTTCGGATCCTGGGCGCGGACATGGCACCGCTCATCAGGCCACATTGTGGTGGCATCCCACATATCACAACTAGAAGGACCTGCAACTAAGATATACAACTATGTACGGTGGGGTTTGGGGAGATAAACCAGGAAAAAAAAAAAAAGGAAGATTGGCAACAGTTGTTAGCTCAGGTGCCAATCTTAAAAAAAAAAAAATCCAAATCGAACTCCTAAAGATAAAAATTACATTAAGGGCAGATTAGAAATTGCAGAATAAAAGATTAGTGAATGTGAAAACCTAGCAATAGAAACTATCAAAAATGAAACAAAGAGGGCCAGCCTGGTGGTGCAGCAGTTAAGTGTGCACATTCCGCTTCGGTGGTCCGGGGTTCACTGGTTTGGATCCCGGGTGTGGACATGGCACTGCTTGGCAGGCCATGCTGTGGCAGGCATCCCACGTATAAAGTAGAGGAAGATGGGCATGGATGTTAGCTCAGGGCCGGTCTTCCTTGGCAAAAAGAGGAGGATTGGCAGCAGATGTTAGCTCAGGGCTAATCTTCCTCAAAAAAAAAAAAGAAGAAAGAAAGAAAGAAATAGATACTAAAAAAAAGAATGAGAGGAGTATCAGTGAACTATGAGACAACTTCAAAACTTCACTTTATGGCCTAAAATACATATAATTGGAGCTCACAATGGGAGGGGGAATAGAAAAAATATTTAAAGATACAGAAGTTGAAAACTTTCTAAATTTGATAAAAATCATAAATCCACACATCTGTGAAGCTCAATGAACTCAAAGGACAAGAAACATGAAGAAATTCACTTTAAATAAAAAGACTCAATAGTATAATAAAAAGATGGAAAAAAGATAGACCATGCTAACACTAATTAAAAGAAACTTGGAGTGGCTATATTAAAATCAAAGAAGACATCAGAGCAAAGAAAGTTATGAGGGATAAAGAGAGTCAATTCATAATGATAAAGGTATCAATTCATCAAGAGAACATAAGAACCTTAGATGTTGATGCAACTAATAACAGAGCTTCAGAATACATGAAACAACAACTCATAAAACTGCAAGGAGAAATAGATAAATCCACAATTATAGTTGCAGACTTCAAATATACTTTCTCAATAAGAGATTGAACAAGTAGTCAGAAAATCAGTAAGAGTATAGAAGATGTTAACAAAACTATCAACTAAGTATCATGACCTATTTGATATTTACAGACCACTCCACCCCTCAAAACCACAGAATACATATTCTTTGGAAGTGCACATCAAATATTTACCATGATAGACCATATTCTGGACCATAAAAAAGAGTTTCAATAACTTTCAAAGATTTCCAAACATACAAGTATGCTTTTTGACTACAATAGAATTAAGTTAAAAATTAACTATGGATAATCTCTGGAAAATCCTCAAATATCTTGAAACTAAATAACAAATTTCTAAGTAACCCATAGGTCAAATAGGGAATCAAAAAGGAACTTAGAAGATAAATGAACTGAATGAAAATGAAAATAAGGCATTTCAAAATTTGTGGGCTGCAGTGAAGGCAGTAACTGAAAGAAATTTATGGCACTAAAAGCCTATATTTGAAAAGAACAAAGTCTCAAATCAATCACATCATCTTCTACCTTAAGAAACTGGAATAATAAAAACAGATTAGATCTAAAGTAAGGAGGAGGAGCACCGAGTGGAGCGCTCGCCTGCCTTGGCCGCCTGAGAGTCTCTTCACCGCGGGCGCTGGGCCGCCATCTTAGATGGCGGGAGTAAGACGAGAGCGAGCGGACTGGAAGGCCGCCCTGCCGCTCTCTTTGGGCCCCGAAGAGGGCCAGCTGGCCGGGCTTTAGGGCGTGTGCCCTGAGGCGCGGAGCGCGAGTGCAGCGATGCGGGGGCTGCCCGGGGCCCCGTCCCCTGGGCTGGGGACGCGCCGAATGTGACCGCCTCCCGCTCCCTCACCCGCCACGGGGAGGAGGAGCGGACCAGACGCTGCAGCCGGCCGGCGGGACACGGAGGCGGCCCGGCTCCCTCGGGTTTAAGTATTGGTAAGCTGCATCAATGGAGCACATACCGGGGGCCTGGAAAACGATCAGCAATGGTTTTGGATTCAAAGACGCGGTGTTTGATGACCCCAGCTGTATCTCCCCTAAAGTAGTTCAGCAGTTTGGCTATCAGCGTCGGGCGTCAGATGATGGCAGACTTACGGACTCTTCTAAGACAAGCAACACTATCCGTGTTTTCTTGCCAAATAAGCAAAGAACGGTGGTCAATGTGCGAAATGGAATGAGCTTGCATGACTGCCTTATGAAAGCACTCAAGGTGAGGGGCCTGCAACCGGAGTGCTGTGCAGTGTTCAGACTTCACGAACACAAAGGTAAAAAAAGCACGTTTAGATTGGAATACTGATGCTGCCTCATTGATTGGAGAAGAACTTCAAGTAGATTTCCTGGATCATGTTCCTCTCACAACACACAGCTTTGCTCGGAAGACCTTTCTGAAGCTTGCCTTTTGTGACATCTGTCAGAAGTTCTTGCTAAATGGATTTCGATGTCAGACTTGTGGCTACAAATTTCATGAGCACTGTAGCACCAAAGTACCTACTATGTGTGTGGACTGGAGTAATATCAGACAACTCTTACTGTTTCCAAATTCCACTACTGGTGATAGTGGAGTCCCAGCACTGCCTTCCTTGACAATGCGTCGGATGCGAGAGTCTGTTTCCCGGATGCCTGTTAGTTCCCAGCACAGATACTCCACGCCCCACGCCTTCACACTCAACATCTCCAGTCCCTCCTCTGAAGGTTCCCTCTCCCAGAGGCAGAGGTCAACGTCCACACCTAATGTCCACATGGTCAGCACCACCCTGCCTGTGGACAGCAGGGTGATTGAGGATGCAATTCGAAGTCACAGTGAATCAGCTTCACCTTCAGCCTTGTCCAGCAGCCCCAACAATCTGAGCCCAACGGGCTGGTCACAGCCTAAAACCCCTGTGCCAGCACAGAGAGAGCGGGCACCAGGATCTGGGACCCAGGAGAAAAACAAAATTAGACCTCGTGGACAGAGAGATTCAAACTGTTACTGGGAAATAGAAGCCAGTGAAGTGATGCTCTCCACTCGGATTGGGTCAGGCTTCTTTGGAACTGTGTATAAGGGCAAATGGCACGGAGATGTTGCAGTGAAAATCTTAAAGGTTGTTGACCCCACACCAGAGCACTTCCAGGCGTTCAGGAACAAGGTGGCTGTCCTGCGTAAAACACGGCACGTGAACGTCCTGCTCTTCATGGGGTACATAACGAAGGATAACCTGGCAATTGTGACCCAGTGGTGTGAGGGCAGCAGCCTCTACAAACACTTGCATGTCCAGGAGACCAAGTTCCAGATGTTCCAGTTGATTGACATCACCCGGCAGACAGCTCAGGGAATGGACTATTTGCATGCAAAAAACATCATCCACAGAGATATGAAGTCCAACAATATATTTCTCCACGAAGGCCTGACAGTGAAAATTGGAGACTTTGGTTTGGCAACAGTCAAGTCGCGCTGGAGTGGTTCTCAGCAGGTTGAACAACCCACTGGCTCTGTCCTGTGGTTGGCCCCAGAGGTGATCCGAATGCAGGATAATAACCCATTCAGCTTCCAGTCCGATGTCTACTCCTATGGCATTGTACTGTATGAGCTCATGACAGGGGAACTGCCTTACTCCCACATCAACACCTGAGATCAGATCCTCTTCATGGTGGGCCGAGTGTATGCCTCCCCAGACCTTAGTAAGCTATACAAGAACTGCCCCAAAGCAGTGAAGAGGCTTGTGGCTGACTGCGTGAAGAAAGTTAAGGAGGAGAGGCCTCTTTTTCCCCAGATCTTGTCTCCCATTGAGTTGCTCCAACACTCTCTACCGAAAATCAACCGGAGTGCTTCTGAGCCATACCTGCATCGGGTGCCCCACACCGAGGACATCGATGCCTGCACGTTGACCACGTCCCCTAGACTGCCTGTCTTCTAGCTGACTTCACACCTGCACTCAGGCCACCAGGGGAGGAAGGGAAGCCAGTAGGCACATTTCTGCTCCCTTTCTATGGGGACAGAGAGCTTGTTTCAGAGAAGCTGCTGCTAAGGACCTTCTAGACTACTCACAGGGCCTTAACTTCATGTTGCCTTCTTTTCTACCCTTTCTGGCCTTGGGAGAAGGAAGCCATTTGCAATGCTGGTTTGTCCTACTCCCTCCCTGCATCCCCCATGCTCAAGAGCCGAGCCTTCTCCAGATGTACCAGTGGCTGCTGATGGCAATACATGATCTGGGGCCCCAGCTATTGGTTAAATGAGTATTTTTAGGGCAAGAAAAAGCACTCGGAGGGGAAATGAAGGTAAGCAAACCAGCCCTGACGTGGGGACATGTGGATTTAGGAAATCAGCTCCTATGAGGAATGCTTATCACAGGAAGGACTTTTCTTCAGAGATAGTGGTGTGGCGCCAAACAGGTAGTTTTGCACATAATGCACCAAACAGCCCAGGACTATCAAGACCGTGGCCACCTGAAGGAGCCTGCTTTGGTACTATGGAACTTGACTTTGGGGACACTTCCTTTTCTTGGAGGGCTCCAGTGCATTGAGATGGTTTTCCAGAAGAGGCACTCGGCCTGCCCCTCCCAGTCTCTGCCCTCTCAGGGAGCAGTCTTCCATCATGCTGAATTTATTAGTCTTCCAGGAGCTGCCCCTATGGGGTGGGGCCACCAGGCCAGACTTGTCTTTCTACAGTCACATCATGTGTATACAAGAAAGCCAGGAATACAGGTTTTCTTGATGATTTGGGGTTTAATTTTGTTTTTATTGTGCCTGACAACAATACAGTTGTCCAATGGTTCCTTAATTATGTTATTTTAATAAAATAAATTAAATCTAAAAAAAATAAAAAAAATAAAGTAAGGAGAAGAAAGGAAATAATAAAGAGCAGGGAATATAGCACTGAAATAGAAAAAAGAAAAATAATAGAGTAAATCAATGAAACCAAAAGCAGGTTCTCTGAAAACATTGATAAAATTCTGGCCAAACTGATTATAGGAAAAAAAAGAAAAGAAACATAACTTACCAGTATCAGGAATGAGAGGGGTAAAATTACTCTATAGAGTCTACAACTATTAAAAAGGATAATAAAAGAATATTATGGGCAACTTTATGACAAGACATTCAACAACTTAGATGAAATGGACAAATTCCTCAAAAGACACAAACTACCAAAACTCACTTAAGAAGAAATAAATAATTTAAATAGCCCTATATGCATTATAGAATTGAATTTATATTTAAAAATCTTCCCACAAAGAAAATCCCTGGCCCAAATGGCCTTACCAGAGAATATTTCCAAACATTTAAGGAAGAATAGTATTAATAGTACAGAAATTCCTCCAGAAAATTGGGGAGTTGAGAATTCTTTCCAACTAACTTTGTGAGGCAGCAATATTACTCTGATATCTAAATTAGGCAAAGATACTACAAGAAAAGAAAAATATAGACAAATAACCCTAGTTATCATAGATACAGTGATTGTTAGCAACAATTTTGCAAATCAAATTTAGCAATATAAAAGATGTAATATATCATAACTCTGTAGGAAAGAACTTATCCTTGCCCAAAGAGAGGTTGGGGTTTTACCCTTGATTCCTAGGAGATAATCTCTAAGCCCTTGGAATTTACTACCTGATAAAGTGTCTTTGTTTACTTGAGGGTTGTAAGCCATGCAAAACAATCTGACAATATGATCTGAGGTGGAGGCTTTTGGTTATGTGGTGTTAGTTCAATGTCTGGAGAAGCTGGAAACTAAGGTTAACCATGTGGGCAGTTCACCATGTCTTTGTGACAGAGTCCCAATAAAGACTCTGGACATCAAGGCTTGAGTGAGCTTCACCAGTTAGCAATACTCCAAGAATATTGTTACACATCATTGCTGAGAGAGTAGTGCTTTTTATGACTCTACTAGGAGAGGATGAGTAGAAGGTCCATCCTTGAAACTTTCCTCCACTCTGCCTTGTGTGTCTCTTCCCTTTGCTGATTTTAATCTACATCCTTTCCTCTTAATAAACAACAATCATGAGAATAACAGCTTTCAGTGAGTTCTGTCAGTTGTTCTAGTAAATTATTAAAACTGAAGGTGGTCTGGAGGATCCCCAAATCTACAATTGATGTCAGAATTGAGGGTGGTCTGTGGACTGTTCTCCATTTTACAACGACTAAATGTGATTGATCCCAGGAATGTAAGCTTGATTTAACACTTGAAAGTAATTCACCATATTATCCATATAAAAGAAAAACATATGACCATCTCATTAGATGCACAAAATGTATTTGACAAAATCCATTATTGAAAAAACCCACAGTACACTAGGAATAGAAGAGACATTCCTCAACCTGATATATTTAAAAAACCCTATAGGTAACATCATTCTAAATAGTAAAAGACTGAAGGTGTTCTCTCTAAAAATCAGAAACAAGGAAAAGATGCCTGCTGTCACCACTTCTATTCAACATTGTACTGGAATCTCTAGCCAGTGGACAAAAGGGAGAAGGAAGAGGAGGAAAAATAAAAGGCACCCAGATTGGAAAAAAGAAGTAACACTGTCTTATTTGCAAGATAGCATGATCATCCATGTAGAAAATTTAATGGAATCTACAAAATCACTACAAAAACTAACAAATGAGTTTTTGATGTTGCAGAGTTTAATATCAATGTAAATAATCAACTGCATTTCTGTATACTAACAACAAACAATTGGATATTGGAATAAAAAACTATCATTACAATAACACCAAAATACGAAATACTTGGGAATAAATTTGATAAAAATATGCAACACCTGTGCATCGAAAACTATAAAAAATTTGTTAAGAGAAATTAAGGAAGACTAAAATAAATAGAGAGATATACCATGTTCATGGATAAAAAGACTCATTATCTTTAAGATGTTAATTCTCCAAATTGATCTATAGACCTAACTCATTTCCAATCAAAATCATAATAAGCATTTTTTTGTAGAAATTTACAAGCTGATTCTAAAAGTCATGTGAAAATATAAAGGATCTGGAATAGCATAATAATAATAATAATTAAAACCTTGAACAAAATAAATTTGGAGAACTGATACTACCTGACTTCAAGACTTATTTTATATATATAGCTATAGTAATCAATACAGTGTCATATTTGTGTCCACACTGACAAACAAATGAATGGGAGTCCAGAAATAGACCTACATATATATGATTAATTGATTTTCATCAAAGTTATGATATTGAACCTCTTAATCTCAAGTTTGTGTGCTCAATTCTCAGTAAACCAATCACTGAGCTTGGAGATGGAGAAAGGCTTATTGGAACTGGCCAAAATGAGGAGGTGGGAGGATAGGTTCTCTCAAATCCACCTTAGCAAGAGAAGAAAGCAGAAGGTTTTATAGAGCTAAGGAGGTTGGCAGGAGGAGTTTCAGAGAAAAAAAAGGGTAATCCATGCTCTTTCACTTCTGATAAGCCCCCGGGCAATCTGACTTCTGGGTGTAAATGGCAGCTGGGTGCTTGTTACCTGGTGATCCTTGAAGGCATTCTTTTTCTTCTGCAAAACAAGCTCATAATCCTTGTGACCCTCAAATCACCCCTCTGCTTAAAGAACAAAACAGTAAATTGACAAGATTAACTTCTTTTCATCTATGTCTGTGTTGGGAATAAGGTAAAAAGGTAATCATGTTCTTATTAAATATTTGCAGTAACCCTCAGGTAGCTGACTTCAGTAGCAAAGGCAAGTCAGTGGAGAAAGCATAATATTTTCAACAAATGGTGCTGGAATAACTGGATATCCATCAGCAAAAAAACAAACAAACAAACTTGTTTGGTACTGTGATGTTGTGATTTATAATAAGAAATATGTATTTGGTTTTTGTCCTGTTCTTGGCACAGATTTCCTGTGTTATGTTAAAGAGGTGACCTTTGGATCTTACCTAAGGATGGCGGCTGGTTGCCAGTGGACCAACCATCTGATTAAGGGGTTGGAAATTTCAATTCTACATCTCCTGCTATCTCTGGGTAGATAGTGTCAAAATCCAGTTGAATTGTAGGACTCTCAGCTGGTGTCAGAAGTGCTTGGTGGTGTGTAGAAAAACACCTATACATTGTAATTGGTCACAGAATCATAGATACCTTGCTCCAAATACAGAAATTAACTCAAAATGGCTTATAGGAATAGAAATAAAACTTAAAACTATAAAACTTTCAGAAGAAAACATAGGAGAAGAAAGACGTTGTGACCTTGGATTAGGCAAAGCTTTCTTAGACACAACACCAAAAGCATGATCTATTTAAAAAGATAAATTGGACTTCATCAAAATTAAGAATTTCTACTCAAAAAACTCTATTAAGTAATGAAAGAAAAGCTGCATACTGAGAAAGTATATTGACAAATCACGTATCTAGCAACGGGTTTGTATCCGGAACATAAATATCTGTCAAAAATTACCAATTAAAAAACCAAACAGCCTAATAGAAAATGGACAGTTTGAATAGACACTTCACCAATATACAAACATATATAAATATATAAAAATGTGCTCAACACCATTTCTCAATAGGAAAATGCAAGTAAGACCATATGAGATATCACACAACTATCAAAATGTCTAAAATTAAAAAGATGGATCTACTAAGTGTTAGTGACTATGTGGAACAACTGGAACTCTCATAGATTGTTGGTAGGAATGTAAAATGGTACAATCATTTTGGAAAACAATTTGGAAGTTTCTTAAAAAGTTAAACATACACCTACCAAATAACCCAGTCTTTCCACTGTTAGGTATTTATCCATAAGAAATGAAAGTCTATGTCCACATTTGTACACAAATGTTCATAGCAACTTTATTTGTAATAGCTCCAAACTGGAAATTCTCCAAATATTCACCAACAGGTGAGTGGATAAACAAATTATGGCATATCTATATAACATACTAGAACCAATTAATAAAAAGGAATGAATGGTGATACTTAACAAGGATGAATCTCTATTTTGAGTGAAAATAGCCAGACACAAAAAAGTACATACTGTAGGATCCCATTTATATAAAACTCTAGGAAATGTCAACTATTCTATAGTAACAGAAGGCAAACCAGTGCTTGCCTGTGCTGGGGAGGAGGCAAGAAGGGCCGAAAGGGAAAGATTACAAAGAAGAATGGGGAAACTTGCACTTCTTCTTGATTGTGTTGATGGTTTCATTGGTGTGAACATGTGTCAAAATTTGTCAAGTTGTACACGTTAAATATCTGCAGTTTACGATGTCAAAGTATATCTCCACAAAGCTGTTAAACATTTTCTTTGAATGGACCCAAAATGTTATTTTGTAAAAGCTACAAAGCAAGTAATTGTTCATTGACACAGTCATCGTCATGAAGTTTAAGCCTTATACTGAAAATGAATAACTACAGGGCAGGGCAGAAGGTTTAGTGGGCTGTGCAACAGCCAGTGTGTGGTGGAATCAACAGTCAAGATGCATTTTCTGCTCTGCTGCTCCTTCACACATTCATGATGTATGGCTCTCTCCGCCTGTATTTCCTGTGCTTGTCTCTGGCTACCTTTCTGGGAAACACTCATGTCTCTTCCATTCAACACTAGATCTGTACCTCATGACCTCCGCATCCATTTTGTTCCATTTTCATTCTCTCATGCTCCCTTTGCTTGGGGAACAATTTTGAATCCTTCCTTCTTCTCTCTCTCTGTTCCCTTTGAACTTTTATCTTCAGATTGGCCTTGGGTTCTTTGATCCCTTTCCTTTGTTCTCTCCTGCATTAGCAGCACTCATAGCTTCATCGGTCTCAACCTCTGCACTTTCTTCATCAAAACTTGCTGCTTTCTTCCTGTCGTGGTTAAGTACTTCTGGTTATTTTCCCTCCTTTTTCAAGCTCATTTCAACAATAGAAATAAAAGTACTCCTATCATATATACATATTTTTTTCCTCTAACATAAATATAAAACAAAACCGAGATTGTCCACAAGATATTATCCAAAAACTAGTATATAAATTTGATTCAATCCAATCAAAATCCCTTGTAATTTATGTGTGTTTAGTCATGCAACATCTTATATAATAGGTGTCTTCATATACCGCAGGTGGGAGTGAAAATTGGTCAAACAACTTTGGAAAAAAGATTTCCAGGATTTAGCAAATTTGGTGATCATGCACACAAGCCACAGACTCTATGCACAAGAGTGTTCATAGCAACATTGTTTGCAATAGTCCCAATCAGGAAACAACCTAAATGCCCATCAGCAGTAGAATAAATATGGTAATTGTGGCCTCTTTACACAACGGACCAAACTCTTTGTCTCTGGTCTCATGGTACTCTGAGCCATCTTCCAAATTGTACCCAGAGGACTTACTGTACAGCCTAAGACTGATAACATATCTCCTTTACCTGGAAATCTTTAGTGGGTCTTTATCACTTACAAGGTAATGTCCAAACCATTTAGTATGGCATACAAAGCCCTTCGTGATCTTGCCTCCCTACATCTCCAGCTTCATCTCCTAACCCTCCCTACTACACACACACACACACACACGCACACACACCCCCAACACACACAGTTTGTGCATCATGCTCTACTGGGTTATTTCTATATCTTCATCATCTCCCCAGGCTGTTTCATGCTTTCATATTTTCATGAGCTGGTCATATTTTTCTGCTTAAAATCCCCTTTCTCACTGATATCTATCTGAAAAACTTCCTTTAAGAATTATTTCCCCAACTATGCTCTATGTTATAGGAGTACTTGATACATGTTCCATATAACATGTTATTTTGTGATTTATTTGTTACATATCTAATATCCCTACAACAAACTTCCTTGAGAATAGGGACTGTTTTTCAGTCATCCCTAGTGCTCAGTCAGTGGGATTTGCTTACAAACATTTTGAACAGATGGATGAATGAATGAATACATTTATTAAGTATAGGTGAGGAAGACAGCAAACTAGATGGTTTATTTATATTATTTTATCTAATCCTGACAACAGACATTTAAAGTATTGTTAGAGAAGTACTTCAGATAAGTTAGGAACATGACTTGAGAGCCAGACCGACTGTGTTTGACATATAGCTGGGTTGGAAGGCACTTGTCAGCTGTATAGCATTGGACAAGTCACCTCGCTACTCTGTGCTCCTGATTTCTCATCTGCAAAATGAGAATAATAACACCCACCTGTATTAATTAGGATATAGGCTAAACAGCTATAAAAGGTACTCTAAAATATGACTTAAATACAATGTATATTAATTTGCCTCTCATAACATTCTTGATGTGGTCACTCCTGACTAATCGTGCTCCTCGTGTTCATCCATGGACAAAAGTTCCTTCCACTTTGGTCTTCTGCCATCCCATTGAGTATCGTCCCTATCTACACAGTGGAAGTGGAGTCACTGCTATGTTGGTGAAAATCTAAAGCCAGTGATTATCTCTTAGGGAAGTGACAGAGTTTACACATAACACTTCAGCTTTAATTCCTTTGGAGGGAATTTATTCCCATGGCCACCTATTTCTGTAAAGGAGGCTAGGCAATCTAGCCGCTGTCTGGGTGGCCATTAGTCCATTTAAAACTTTATTACCAGGGAGGAATGAAGGAGAGATATTGGGTGGGCAGCTAGAAGTTTGCCCCACTACTTCGTAATGTTGTTATGGAGATTTAGAATGAACATATGTGAAAACATTTAAAATAGTGTCTGGCACATAGTGTCCATTCTATAAATATTATCTATTAATATTATTACTTTCATGGTCAAGGAAATTGAGATTCAGGGAGGTTTAATAACTTGCCTTGGGAGTCCACACTGAGTAATTGGCAGCATAAGACTCTGAGCTCTGGTTAGCCTGAGTATAAAGATTTTCAGCCTTCCTACTGCCTACAATATGCTGTCTACTTAATGGAATTTGGAAAAGAGAAAAACAGTCCTGTTTCTTGCACTGTAATAGCATTCATTTTAGTGAATGAATCTTCTGTCTTCTTTAAATAGCTTATTAATGTCAATGGGGATCATGAAGACTCAAGGGTCTATCCTTCTAATTGTCCCAAAAGTATTTGGAATATAGTCTGGATTTTGACAATATCCCTTAAATAAGATCATCAAAGGGATTGGGTAAAGGATTATCTATACTCATTAAGAGAAAGTTAGGAATTTTCTGCCATATTTATGTTCAGAGCACCTTATCTATTACATGCAATAGCAGAATTAGCAGGCTTATCTTGGCTTTGAGAAATTCCAATCCACTTTTAAGTTCTTTGCCTATTCTAGTGGGCTGAATGGTGGCCCCTAGAAGATATGTCCACATCCTAACCCCTGGAATCTATGAATCTGACCTTATTTGGAAAAGGGGTCTTTGCAGATATAATTAAGTTAAAGATTTTAAGATGAAATCTTCTTGGATTACCGAGTGGCCTCTAAATCCAATAAGTGTCCTAAGAGCCAGAAGTAAAGAAGAAAAAGAGAGAGAAAAGGCATTTGAAGACAGAGACAGAATTTGGAGTTATGCAGCCACAAGCCAAGGAATGTCTGGAGCCACCGGAAGTAGAGACAAAGAACAGATTCTCCACCAGGGCCCCAGAGGGAGTGCAGCCCTGCTGACACCTTGATTTTGGACTTCTGGCTTCCAGAATTGTAAGAGAATAAATCTCTGTTGTTTTAAGCTACTCAGTTTGTGGTAATTTGCCATGGCAGGCCTAGGAAACTGATACGCCTAGTATAGAAGTTTTAGCTGGTAGCTTATTAAGAAGGATCCAAAAGTAAAGAGTAAGACACAAGGTACTCTACTCTAACAACACCTTCTCTACTCCTAGATCCCAAAGGCAGGAAAGAGTGAAAGAATATGAGAGAAAGAGATCAAGTAAGAGCGATAGAGAGTGAGTGGGAGGGTAAGGAACCTCTTGAGCTGGTGGGAGGTGGGACCCTCAGAGACTCAGGAGAACCAAGGCGCAGTAGTAGATGAGCAGACAACTGCAGGAGGCTCATGTTGGAGTTTCAGGGCAAATGTTCACAGTCACTCATTCATCCTCAGAGGAATCCTGCCTGCAGGCACATCACCTCTGTCTGTCCCATGAGGCTTTCTTCCCTCCTGGCCTATCTGGGCTCTGGGCCACAGATGGTATTTGTGTATTATTATGGATAATCCCTCCAGGAATAATTTTAGCTTTAAAATTTTAAAATAAAATAAAACATATATTGAAGGGCTGACCCCACTGTGGCGACCATCTATATGATTTATCCCTAGAAGTACAAATCACCCAGAAGCCATTACATAAACATCATGCCTATGGAATGGCCCCAGTGAAAGAGGATATTCTCTCTTCACTTTCTGCCCCAAGTCTGACAAAAATTCATTTTTGTCAATAATTATTAGAATAATTAGTCCACATGACATTTCTGTAGTGTTATTAATGTAGCTGTACTTTCACATCAACTGTCTGATTTGATCTTTCAACAGCCCTGTCTGGTAGATGGGGTAGGCATTATGACCCCTACTGTTTTTCAATCCCTACTTTTTAAACAAAGAATCTGGGCATTTAGTGACTTCCCCAGCTCATAAAGATAGTCATGGATGAAGCTATAATTAAAATGTAGGATTGCTCATGTTAATTCTATGTTTATCATTCATCAACTTTATTGGTTTATAAACCAACATTGACTATCTATTATATTTAATGCTATATTTAATGCATTGGAGAAGAAGAGACATAAGACAGAGTCCCTGATGTCAGAAACCTTGTAGTCTTGTCAGGAAGACAAGCATACAAAGGCCTACCTAACTTTTAAAGGAAAATGAAATATATATAGCAAAACCCAGTGATAATACCCCATAATGACAAGAATTTTTATAGAACATGATGGATGACTGGTCTGCTTTCTCCAAGTAGCACCTATACTCATATGTGGGGCTGAGCAAAAGTGGACATGGGGAGGCAGGCAAAGCTAGGCAGAGAGATGGTTTGGCAAGTATGGAAATGCAGGGGATTCCTGCATCCCAAGTATTCTTCCAGCTGAGGATGGGGAACTACTAAATGGGGAATCTGTGACATTGCTGTCACTGTCCTGGATGTGCCAGTCAGCTGCAAGACCCAGAACTGTTGCCATTGACATTTAAGCCAGAACAGACAACACTCACTGGTGCTCAGGATAGGGATGGATTTTGGTCTTGCATTTGGACTCCTATTCCATCTCTTCCCACACCCAGGCAATTCTGATCTGTTTTAGGGCTTAAAAAAAATCACTATGTTGCCCAAATGAAATATATGACAGAAGAAAGAAAATGAAATTAAAATGCCAACAAAAGCTATTGGATGGTTGAAATGCCCTTTATTAAATTGATTTTAAAATTGTTTTCCAGTTAATGAATTTTCTTGTTAAAATAATTCAAAAAATTCTATACCTGAATTATTCATCTTGAAATGGGATTTCAAGCCAAGTTTTCTTGTACGCTCATACTACAGGTAGATGTTTCTCATAGAGATGGTAGAAGGTGATTGCTTTCTTCTCCTGTACGGTTAGTATCAGGACTAGACGTCAGGACGCCAAAGCAGATCGCATCAATGAGACACATTTAGGACTATTTCTACTATTTTATTTGCTCTAAATCTAGCAACAATATCTTGATATTCTTTTAACAAGTTGAACCTGTGTCCATTAATACTCTATGATAATTATTAGCTTGATCCAGATTACACACACTAACCTCATTAGGGTTCAGAAAAGTAAAATAAATGGGAGATGAATCAGGGTATAAAACATAGAAAAGAGTGGGTTTATGGCTAATTGAAGGTCAAATAGCCTTCCTAAAGGCACTCAAATCTAAAACGTTACAAAACAGTGTCTATGGCAAAAGAAAAATCTCTATTAACCTGATTGCTAATTTGCAACCCCTGGTTTACTTATCCAGTTTCCAGACTATACCAAATGTCTTTTGATACACTGACTATGTGTTATTTGTAGTGGCATTTCCATAGATTAGCCTTGAATCTGGCAAGAATAGGTGTTTAATAAATATCCAATGAATGAATGAATGAGGAATCATAAATGAATGAATGAATGGTTGAATTTTTAGAGAAGGAAAAGTGTTCTGGGGAAAGTGGAAGGGGAAAGTGAAGTAAGTTTTACTATGTTCTTGTAATGTAAAAGCATATTTTCTTGTTTATCTTATTTAAATTCTTACAAAATCCTGTGAATGTACATAAGCGTTTTCAGTTATCAACTGAGGAAACTGATCCTCAGAGATGGTAAGTGGTAGGTCCAAGATCATATAGTTATCAGTGAGTGAAACTAATTTCTTTTGGACTCCAAAGTCTTCACATGCTCATTTTACTATATGAGTGTCTTTTCTTGACTGGGCTAAAATGGCACATACAGCCTGACAGTTAAAAAATAGAAAAATTTGATTCTTTTGACCGATTATCAATATGTTATTTCATGGCCAGGGTGTTTATGGCACCAAAGACTAAGTTGGAAGCCTTATTCGCCTGGTTATTAGTCTGTGTCAGTATGCTCAGCCCTGTGATGATAGCAATGTTGGGAAAGTTGAGGTGTGAGTACAATGCTGCTAATTACATGCAGACTGGATTTTGGAATATGCTTCAGGACTCCATGATACGCACCATATCACTGATACCATATTTTCCATCTCTTTTTCTTTCAGCTCTCAGATATGTCTTGGCAAATCATCAGTGCTCAAAAGAAGCATTTGGAAACTGAAGGGAGGCTTCAAGTGCAATGATGAGGATTTCAGGAATCTGAAATGGCAACCACAAAGAAAATTCTTCTGATAGTTTTTGAAGTTTTTAGTGCTTTAGCAAAATGTCCTTCTTGTAGCCTTTGAGAGACTTAAAGTAGTATTAAAATCAAAGAGGCTTCCTTGATGTTTGATAGGAACTTATCATATAAAATGTGTTCTTAGAATGGCAATGATGGACTTTTCCAGTGACTCAAAGGAAATGAGATATTTCAATGTCAAATGGGAAGCTGGGAGGAGAAATTAGAGCAGGCAGCAAACTCACTCTCTGACTTCTCTGCCTGGCTGATGCCGGGCTGGAGGGGCAGAAAGTAACGGAAGAAACTCCAGTAGGCAGAACTGAGCCTCAGGCCGTACTTTGGTCATCTTATATTCCCAAGATATTCCAAGAGATGACTGGATCCCAGACTCACTCTCTGTAATGAGTACATTATAGCATGGTTGTAAAGAGCATGGACTTTAGACCCCGCTTAGCCACTTATAAGCTCTGTGAAGTGGGGCAAGTTTTTTTGCTGCCTATTTTATTGCCATTCCAATTTCCTGTCTTTGGCAGAGACTTGCTCCCACAGTACAGATTGAAAATGCCAATATTAACTTTTCCAGCTTTCTTTGCACCTAACACCTGAACATGTGATTCAATCCAGTGAATCCAGTGGGATCTTAGGGAAAGCCTGCCTAGAGACCTCTCAGATGCAAGGGAGGAAATTCTCCTTTTCTTTGTCAGTAATTGTACCTATATGGTGATGCCAGTATGGCAGCTATCTTGTAACTATGACAGACAAGGCTGAGAAAGAAGCAAATATGCAAAGGACAACACAGTGGAGAGATGAAAAGACCCTGAATCCCTAATGATATTTGTAAATCAGTGCACCAGCTTTGGCCCCTCCCTTCCTCCAGTGATCTGCCATCTCTCAGTCATCTGTTATAAGAGACAACAACTGTCCTTACTGTTACACTCGTTTTAGCTGTGTCTTCTATAATTACAGCTAAAATGATCATAAAAGATACAATAATAATTAGCTATATGTTATTGTGAGGGTTAAAAAAGAGAAGGCATTAAAACATAATGTTTGACGTATATAAATATAGTTAAATAGTGGATAATATTTGTAACAAAAAACTATTTCTCAAGTCCAACCATTTCCTTCCCCCTTGAATACTGGCTCTATTGTATCTCTGACCTTATTGCAACTGGTCAGGATTATCTCTGTCTTAAAATTTCATGCAGTTGACATTAGTAGAATTTGTTTTTCTTTTCATGAACCAATGTTTCTTCTGCCACAAAAGCCCAGAGCACAAATTGGGTATCTAAACTCTTTTGATTTCACTCTTATCCTACCTCCTGATAAAATCGGCAGCAATTTTCCAATTATTTGGGACATTTTCCAGAGTGTCTCACAAGAGCTTCCTTAAGAGTTCTGACCTTCCTCAGTATCAGCTGTGAGGATGTCAGCTGCTGGATGAGCAGCCTGGAAATGGTTGTTACTGCTACCCACTATGGTCACCTCCCTCTTGGCACTGCCACCTTCAGTGGTGGTCCCACCTCCACCAGATACCTGTGGTGTCTGAAGACACTGGGCCAGGCAACATGCCAAAGTGGTGTATGCTAGATCCCTCAGGATGCTAAAGCTGTGGACTGTTTTGTGCAGAAATGGAGATCATGTGTTGCCCTATTTTCTGACATGTTAGGCATATGGATCTCAAGGTAGTCCTACCAAACGCTCAACTTCTTAAAGGAATCTCAATGAAAATAAATTTTCAGGCCTTTATTTTTGGCCTTTCTGTGCCCGCTAACCCTATACATGTTATCTCACTTTTCTAAACTTAAGTCCTTTGGGGCCTGGGCCTAGAAACAGTTAGAAGAGGTAATTGTTATCCTTTTATGGAATCTTCTCTTCATTTCCATTAACTGAATTTTGGCTAATCAACCAAATTTGTCTACTTCTCTCTCTCTCTCTCTCTCTGTCTCCTAATTTCCCAGAGGCAAATATAATTTTGGAGGTCCTTCCAACCAAACTTCTAGATATTTCCAGAGACATGTGAAACCCAATTATGCACAAAGCTTAGGTTTCATTTGGAAGCCTCCCTTCCCACCATCTGCTTTCACCAACTACCTAGAATGATCAAGAAGAAAGAACACCTATCATATCTTTTCTTCCCACCTATGATCGTTGAGTAGGACACATTCCATCAATTCAGACAAAGAGAACATTACTTTTTCCTCAAACTTCAGAGAGTGTTTTCATCCTTTTCCTGCACGGTTCTCTGCAAATAATAGTAAACTCTAATTCACCTCCTTCATCCAATGCTTAAAAACCTCTGTGGTCTGAAAACATCCCAAGAGTTGGCCTAAATCCGTCACACTGCGGCACAAGGTGATGTTCTCCTCATCTGATCCTTTGTGAAAATGGAGCCTGGCTGATCTACATTTCTCTCTAACTTAGCATCACCCGTTAAGCAAATGAAAAATTATCTGTCAAGTCGCTGCTTTTCTTCAGGGTAAGAATTCTAGATTTGTTAACTATTTTCTTCTCCCATAATTCTAATTTCCCAAGAAGTCTATTTAGCTACTTCTTTCAAAGGACTTCCTGTTCTCCCATGTCTCCTGATCAGATAAAGACACTCCTGTAGCTTGATCTTCATTTTGAAGTCCTACTTTCTAGTGCTTTCATAGTCATCATTGCCTCTCTCCTGTACCCTCTCTAATATTTCTGTTCTGAATATAAGCGATTGCTAAGTTTGATGTTGGTCTGACTCACGGAGGATGAGTCAATGCCAACAAAAGCAAATGTTACCTTACTGAGGAGATGATCAAGTGATAACTTAATAGTCGCTCCTGTCCTCCAACCAGACAATATTTCAACCCTCAGGAGAAAACATAGTGGGAGTTTGTATGCAGGTACCATTCTTTAAAAATCTATTGAGTAACACAGTTAGTGCTCGGTCCACAGAGGTTCAAAATCTTTAGGGTATTTGCAAAATCACCCCCGGAGAAAACTCCTTAGAATAGTTGGCTTTGTAACATATTTCTCTTGTTGTACAGGTGGCTTTTTATTACTGCCATGCAGTAATTTGATTGTGACAGTTAAGTGATATACTATATCACTATATCTATGATATACTATAGAGAATTGGTTGATGGAAATATATGAACAGGAGCAGAGAAGGAAAGAAATAGCCAATGCAGGCAAAGCCCAGAAGGTCATATGTGTAGGGATGGGTTTGATATGGGTCAAGTAACCTCTTGAAATCCAGATGTCTGCAGATTAGTAAATAGGGTGAAGTTTTCATATCAAAACACTTTCTTATAAAATTTTTGAGCTTTCCTTCAGAGCTAAAGATGCAATAGGAAGGGACACTCCTTATTCAGTTTTGTTTTCTTCTTCACAAGGCCCCTTGGAGACTTTAGTAATGAAGAAATTAATGACAAAATAAATAATGACTTTAACTAGTAGTGAGGGACCTCAAACATGGAAATTCCGTGAGCTGTCTCTACAGGAGAGCAAATTTGCAACAAATGCAGGACATCGTAAATCCAGAAAAAGTACTTTAGTTTCTTTGCCTTCAGTCGGTCCATCCCTCCTCTATGGGACTCTTATCGTGAGTACAGAGAAAAGTAATAAGCAAAACCATCCAAGTAATAATAATTTGATCATATTCCCTTCTCCAAAATTCTACATGCCTATCTGCATAGGAGCCCAGGCATCTTTGGGAAAAATAAATAATGTTTGAAAGTCAAGTGGAATTTTTCTATCTAGCAATGTCAGGCAGAGAATGAAAAATCACTGCTCAGATGTCCTTTTACAGACAAACATTTCTACAACTTTTCATTATGTTAACAATGACTCACATCTTTATTTCACATAACTATGAGCATGCTGACATTGTTTCATTATATTCTGAGCTATCTTTTTCAGTTAGTTTAAAAGAGAGAGAAAATAAGCCCAATAATTGATGAGGTGCCTCCTGTGTACCAGGCACTGTGCTAGAATCTGGGAATAAGAAGAATAAAATCCAGGGGCCAGCCAGGTGGTGCAGCAGTTAAGTGCACACATTCCACTTTGGTGGCCAGGGGTTCGCTGGTTTGGATCCTGGGTGCGGACATGGTACCGCATGGCAAGTCATGCTGTCGTAGGTGTCCCACATATAAAGTAGAGGAAGATGGGCACAGCTGTTAGCGCAGGGCCAGTCTTCTTCAGCAAAAAGAGGAGGATTGGGAGATGTTAGCTCAGGGCTAATCTTCCTCAGGAAAAAAAAGAGAAGAAGAAGAAGAAAATCCAACCCAGATGCTCCATGGCTCAAAGTTTAACAGGGTAGTCCTATAGACAGGGAACAACCTGTGAAGCACCATAAGAATTACAGAGATGTTATGAACAAGACATTGGTATGAGGAAAAAAACAATTTTCTTTTGCAAAAGGAACAAAAACTTTTTACCAAGAATCCCTTAACTCAGAGATTCAGATTTTTTTAGGCAGATAAGGGGGTAGGTGGCATTCCAGGCAAAGGGAATGGTCTAGGCAGAGGTAGAAATGATTGTAAGAACACAGGGCATCTGGGGAACTGTGAGCAGTGCAAGTTGACTGTATTTGGAGAGTGCAAGAAATGATGAGAAAGGCCAGATTATCAAGGGTCTTAGATGCTCCATTAAGGGAGGATGTTTAACTGCAGGTCATGGAGGACCATGAAAGATTTTAGCAAGGTTCTGGCACAATCAGAGAATATAGTACAGAAGACTTCGGGCTTACATAGAGGGTGGCAGGACATGATACTTGGACTGAGAGAGTGGTAACAGAGATTTGAGTTACTAAGGACTGGTAACTGGATGAGAGGAGGAGGTATGGATGACTCATTTTAATTCTTGAAAATCATCATCCTTGCCCCATCCTTAAATTTCTGGGATTTAATTCCATCTTGTTTTCAAATCTGAATGTGCCTCATATTTTGTGGTTGAGGCAAGTTGCTTTCACCTGAGACTGGGCTGTTGTGTGAGTTTGGAAAGAATTAATGAATGACGAGAGGGATGAGACATCCAGAGATGGGGCAGAAAGAGGTGCCGTGGGACTCTCTCTTTAAGGACTGCTGCAAAAACAAATTCGTGATTAGCTGAGGCCAAAAATGAAGCGTGATTGTGAGTGCAGTATGAGATTAGTTGGATAGACCAGATGTTTCCCAGCTTGCTTTGGGAAAGCAAAGCCCTAGAGAAAGCTTTGGAAAAAGCCACCAGGCACCACTAACCTGTGACAATGGTCATTGCCTTGATAACGATCTTTCCTCTCCACAGACGTTTCCAATGATGGGAAATGTGGAGACGTAAAGGCCATTTGCCTACTCAAGCCCATACTTGCAAAGTTGGGAACAATGCACACAGCATTTTTAAAGTCTCTGTTGTGATTCTCTGACCTTCCCAGGAGGGGATGGGGGAGAAGGCATGTGGTTATCCAATTTGATTTTAAAACCTTTCCTGCTAAATAACACCAGCCTCATATTCTGGTTGAAATTCCTCACCAGGAAAATCCGTCTCACCACCCTGACAAGAAGAGGGTGCTAACAATCCTCCTGCTAATTATTTGGGCCAATGGCACTGCTTTTTGCTTTGAAGCTTCTTAGAGGTATTTACTCTTCTGATGATGAAAAATGCTTGTAATCTGGCTAGCCAGCCAGAAAACACTATCTCTAAAATTTGATGACATAAACTTATATCAGCTTTTACAAATACCATCTGTGGCTTAGTACTAGATGAGTGAAAGAAAATAGATAAACATTCCAAAAGAGAAGAAGCTAAACCCTGGTAAGTCTTACAACCTTACTGCTCAAAATGATTTATGGACCAGCAGATCAGCTTCACCTGGGAGCTTAGAAATGCAAATTTCTGGGCACCGCCTCAGACCTGCTGACTCAGAATCAGCATTTTAACAAGATTCCCGAGGGGATTCCTGTGTAGTCCCTTTGCTAGCCACATTGGAAAGTCTCATATGGCAGGCATTTGGGGCAAAGGTAACCAAGTGGACTGTTCCTTTTAGACTTGTAATCGTATGCTTTTGGGTGTTGTCTCATTCTAGTGTAGTGTGTGTTATTTATTTATTTTTTTGAACGGACCTCTTGAGCAATCTGATAAAGCCTATGAATCTTTCTATAAAATAATTTCTAAATAATAAAAATAGAATACATGCGATAAAGGAAATCAATTATACTGAGATACAGTTATCAAAATGGTTGAAAGGAAATGTGAGGTGGATTCTATCAAACATTTAAAGAACTAATATCAATCCTTCTCACACTCTTCCAAAAAATAAAAGAGGAGAGAATGCTGCCAAACTCATTTTATGAGGGTAGCATTCTCTGATACCAAAGCCAGACAAGGACAGTGCAAGAAAGAAAATTATAAGCTAATATCTCTGATGAACATAGAACATAGCAAAAGTCCTCAAAAAATACTAGCAAATAGAATTCAGCACCACATTAAAAGGATCATACACTATGAGCGGTGAGATTTATTCCAGGGATGTAAGGATGGTTCAGCACATGCAAATTAATCAATGTGATACACCACATTAACAAATGAAGGATAAACATCATATGATCATCTCAATAGATGCAGAAAAAGTGTTTGACAAAATTAAACATCTTTTCATGATAAAAACTCTCAACAAACTGCGTATAGAAGGGACATACTTCAACATAATAAAGGCCATATAGGACAGGCCCACAACCAACTTCATACTCAATGGTGAAATGCTGAAAGCTTTTCCTCTAAGTTCAGGAAAAACACAAAGATGCTCACTCTCAGCACTTTTATTCAACGTTGCACTAGAAGTCCTAGACAGAGCAATTAGGCAAGAAAAGGAAATAAAAGGTGCCCAAATCAGAAACAAAGAACTAAAGCTGTCACTATTGGCAGATGACATGATACTGTATGTAGAAAACCCTAAAGACACCACCAAAAAATGGTTAGAACTAATAAATGTTTCCAACAAAGTTGCAGGATACAAAATCATTGTACAAAAATCAGCTGCATTTCTATACACCAACAACAAACTATCAGAAAGAGAAATTAAGAAAATAATCTCATTTACGATAGCATCAAAAGAATATAATACTTAGGAATAAATTTAACCGAGGAGAGAAAGATTTGTATACTGAATTAAGAGATTAAAAAAAGAAATAGAAGAAGATGCAAATAAAGGGAAAGACATTCCATTTTCATGGTTTGCAAGAATTAGTATTATTAAAATGTTAACACTACCCAAAGCAATCTATAGATTCAATGCAATACCTATCAAATTTCCAATGGCATTTTTTACAGAAATAGAAGGAACAATCCCAAAATTTGTATGGAACCAGAAAAGACCTTAAATAGCCAAAGCAATCTTAAGAAAAAAGAATAAAGCTAGAGGCATCACACTTCCTGATTTCAAACTATATTACAAAACTACAGTATTAAAATGGTATGATACTGACACAAAAACAGACTCTTAGATAAACAGAATAAAGAGCCCAGAAATAAACCCATGTATATATGGTCAATTAATTTATCACAAAGGAGCCAAGAGTACTCAATGGGGAAAGGATAGTCTCTTCAATAAATGGTGTTGGGAATAACTGGAGAACTACATGCAAAAGAATGAAACTGGACCTCTATCTCACACTGGTCATAAAAATCAGCTCAAAATGGATTAAAGATTTGAATATAAGACTTAAAACTGTAAAACTCCTGGAAGAAAACATAGGAGGCAAGCTCCTTGACATTGGTCTTGGCGATGATTTTTTGGATTTGACACAAAAGCAAAGCAACAAAAGAAAAAATAAACAAATGGGACTACATCGAACTAAAAAGCTCTGTACAGCAAAGGGAGCCATCAACAAAGTGAAAAGGCAAGCTACTCAATGGGAGAAAATATTTGCAAACCATATATCTGATAAGGAGTTAATATCCAAAATATACAAGGAACTCGTACATATCAATAGCAAAACCACAAATAACTCAATTAAAAAATGGGCAAACGACCTAAATAGACATTTTTCCAGAGATGTGTAAGTGGCCAACAGGTATGTGAAAAGAAGCTCAACAGCACCAGTCATCAGGGAAATGCAAATCAAAACCACAGTGAGAATCACCTCACACTTGTTAGAATGGCTATTATGAAAAAGACAAGACATAACAAACACTGAGAAGGATGTGAAGAAAAGGGAACCCTTGTACGCTGTTGTTGGGAATATAAACTGGTATAGCCATTCTGGAAAATAGTATGGAAGTTCTTCAAGAAATTAAAAATAGAACTAGCATATGTTTCAGCAATCCCACTTCTGAGTATATATCCAATGGAAACAAAATCATATCTCAAAGGGATGTCTGTACTCTCATATTCATAGCAACATTATTCACAATAGCCAAGGTATGGAAACAACCTAACAGTCTGTTGATAAATAAATGGATAAAGAAAATAAATGGATAAGGAAAATGGAATGTTATTCAGCCTTAAAAAAGAAGGAAATCTTGTCATTTGAGACAACATAGATGAATCTAGAAAGCATTATGTGAAGTAAAATAAGTCAGACAGAGAAAGAAAAATACTGCATGGTATCTCTTACATGTGGAATCTTTTAGGAAAAAAAAGTCAAACTCATAGAAACAGAGAGTAGAGTAGTGATTGTCAGGGGCTGGGTGGTGGA
Source organism: Equus quagga (assembly GCF_021613505.1). NCBI lineage: Eukaryota > Metazoa > Chordata > Mammalia > Perissodactyla > Equidae > Equus > Equus quagga. The sequence continues at coordinate 152,605,277 of NC_060267.1, read as the reverse complement.
GGAAATGGGGAGAGCTTGGTAAAAGGGTACAGACTCTCAGTTATAAGATGAACAAACTCCACAGATTTAGTGTATAACATGGTGACTGTACTTATTAGCACTATTGTATGATTGAAATTTTCTAAGAGTGTAGAACTTAAATGTTCTCATGCACACATAAAAAAGTGAATATGTGAGGTGGTGGATGTGTTCATTAACTCCATGGGTGGAATCCTTAGTAAGTTTCTTACTTATTCCTTTAGAATTTTAAAAATCTCATTTTGATTTTGATTTGGTATTCTAATTCAATCGGTGGTGTTGCTTGTACCAAAACAAAAACAAAACAAAACAAAAAATCTCACCAGACTAAAATAGTGTGTTTGTATATTAAAGTCATCATGAACAAACAGCAGAATATTGGTCTCATGAAAAAGAGGAAGATAAAGCAATTTGATGGTGGGGCAAACATTTCACCTTCGCAATTAATTTTAAATAAAAAGACAAAGCAAACAAACAAAAGCAGAGCCTGGCACATAGTAAGCGCTCAGCAAATATTTGATGAGTGAATCAAAGTACCAGAAAGAAAAATATTCAAGAGGACTTTCCCCACTAACCACTATTCATTTTAGTGATTGCTACACCTAATTGATTTGCAATATTTTGTTTTAGTCAGGAATTCATTAGAATAAGTGAATTGAATTTAACACTCTTTCAAGTTTATTTAAGTTGTAAAATTTCAGAATTTTAGTATAAACGGATGGACCTGGAGGTCAGGATGATCTGACATCATGTTCAGAAAGTGCCTTTGGTGTTGTCAAGTATAAAGTAATTTAAAACCACCAAAGCATTCTCATTGTTAATATTTAAGGAGTTCTGGGAATTGTTTCCATTTATTTCACGATTTAAAATAAACAAGTCTTAATTTGGGCATCTCTGAACAAAGTCATCATCATTAGAAATAGCTTTATATTGTCAATGAATCCAAAACTCACTCCACAATATCAGCCCATCAATTATTAACTCCTTAAAAAAAATCCATTATAACTGAGAGTTGATTATATTCCTGATAGATGCTGAAAATGGACCCAAAAGAGATAGAGGACTCAAGCATCTGCTACCTCGTCTTCATAATATGTCTTCAAATGAAAATTAAGAAATTTGAGGCTATGTTAATTTTTCTTTCATTGTAAATACTACAAAAACAGATTACGCTGGAATAATGTTTACTGTTCCCATCCTAGTTCATCTGAAGCACGCAACAAGAGCTGAAGGAATTCTTTTCTGCAGTAAATTAGATCCCCTATTTGCTAAGAAGTTCAATTCTAAATGGCTCTTTCCTAAGTCCATCTGTTTATATGTCCAATGTGACCCTCGACACAATTCCTAAGCCTACATCCTCATGGTAGGCAGAGTAGCTGAACTTTTGCCCTGGTCCGTGGTGTTGTCATTCATAAATTTTAGAAGAGATTCTTTATTCAAACCAGTATTTCTTAAAACACATAATACCAGGTCATAGGACCTGCACTTTTGAAGTATTTTCCTCCCTAGCCATGACTTTCTGCCCTTACTGTATTTTACGTCGTCCTGATACTAGGTTCCACTCTTATTTTAGTTCATAGTAAGCCACTTCATTCTTTCCAGGACAAGACAAGATACATAAATTGTATATCTGAGAGAAGCATAAAGAACTAGAAAGAACTTGGTCTTCTCGCATCGAATAGATCCAATTTAGATCCTAGCTTCATCACTTTCATCTGAGTAACTTTGGGTGAGGAGCACATACTCTCTCTGTCTCAGTTTAGTCATCATAAAATACACCCATGAGTAATATTGGAATATTAGCTTGTTTCAGAAGGATGTGAAATGAGATGATGTTTCTAACCTTTCTACTATAGTGTCTTGCATTACATAATCATTATCTATCATCGTTATTGTTGCTATGATACACACATAATCACATAGACGCTAATTTGAGAAAGGAAGAAAACAGAATTGAGAGATAGACTGCTCAACTTGGTTTTAAAAAGACAGGGACTATGATAAAAGTCAAAAAAGATCTAGTAGTTAGTCAAAATTTCCAAGAGGTAGGACACATGGGCCACACTCTTGCCTATAAAAGTCATCTCAGTTGGACAACACATCCCTGTCAGCCTGTTAAGCCAACTTCCAATGCAGTGGGCATTGTGATCTCAATGCTGTATCCTATCTCCAGCCCATGTTTTTGCTTAGTCTTGGATGCATGTTTCCAAATATTTCTTTACTCTATTCCTCCACTTACATTCCTTCCTTTTGGTCAGCCCTGCACTTGGAGCTTTTTCTGATTCTCCTCTCAGACTTGGGTAGTTGGTTTTTCTTCACAACTTTTGGCTTTGCATACCCCTTTCACTCCAATATTGCTCGTTGTCTCTAGTGAGATACCATGAAACAACACCTTTTGGTGCTTGTTTGTATGATGGATGCGTAGATGGGTTCAGATAGAACATTGCCCCCTGGGACACACCAAACCCAAAGTTTAAGTTTAGCAAATTGATCACACTGAATAGCTATCATTCCTCAAGTCAACTTTATTTATAAAATCATTTTAACTGAGAGCTTCTTGTACACCCTTGAAAAAAATTACTGAATCAGTTTTCTGTTACGAAAGTCTGTTGTTGCAAGACAAAACAGTACGCATTCAGATTCTAAAGGCAGTAGTAACTGGGGAGCCATAATTAGACACGATACGTAACAGTGTTTCTCAAACTAGGCTTCACTGTCTCTTTGGGGTTCCTGAAATGTCCATTGGATTTTTATCTTAATACTGTGTTTGCATTTTGAGGATAAAAAAACCCCCTAAAAATCATAGTTTGGATCATTTGAATGATCGCCTTGATCATTAGCAACTTGATTTTAGTGTCCACATTTGATTTTATGCTTGTAAGGGCACAGGAACCAAAAAATATCACCTTAATACTCCTCAGCTAAGAACTAAAGAACAAAAGCAATGATGAGTTTGGGCCAAATAAAGGCCAAATGAAGACAAAATGATTTCACAGGCCTCAGGAGCAAAGGCTTCAAAGCACTGTTCTACTACTCCGATTAGACATTAGAGTCCAGGAAGCTTTTCAAACATGCTAGTGCCAGTCCTATCCAACACCTATTAAACCAGACTCCATGGAGGTGAGACCTAAGCATGAATATACTCTAGAAGTCCCCAGGTAATTCCACTGTGCCGTTGGAACTGAGCGCCACTGTTTTAGAGTAACTAAAACAGAGAATTGGATGGGAGACTTGGACTATGCAAGGTAATGTACACAGCTATGTGGGCATGCAAACATAAAAAACCATCTACTTTAGAAAATGGTATCATGCCCATGTAGAGAGGGGAGCAATGTGGTTTCAAAAAAATAGCATACCTATTATATGAACAAAGTTAATACTAATTTTAATTTATGTCCTACTTATGTACTTGCATTTGACTTTAATTTGTAAAGTTTTTATTTAAGAGGAATAAGCAAAGGAAGACATATATATATATATATGTATATGTATATACACACACACACACACGCATATTTTTTTCTTTAAAATTGATCCACACGTGAATTAAGTTTGAAAAAGCACTGATAATGGATTTTGATGTGATGCAAAGATTCTGTAACCTGAGAAGGTTAATGGGTAATAGCATGTGCTGGCATGTTAATGAGGTTAAATATAGCCTAGGTATGCATTACGGTGGGGAACTCTGGGGACTGAGTAGTCAGCCTTGATCCTGGAAAAGATCCTCAGCTGTGGATTCATGAATAGAAAGGAGAGGGTATGAAAAGTAAACTAGGCCACAATTAAGAATTTCTCCATGAGTCAACCTTGGGCACATATAACTACTGTTGATTCTGAAAATGATAAGCTTCTTGCATTCTGGAAAGAGAAATTGGTATGAATTCTGAAAAGAAAGAAAACCTATGGAAAAAATTAAGGAAAAGTTGAGTAGTCTCTGGCTTTCTCAGTCTCCATTATGTTACCTCCTTTTCAAATATTCTAGATTACAGGACACTGATGAAAGGGATTCTTAGAAAAAAAGCATCAAAATGTACAGCAACATAAACCTATAATTCCAAGTCCTTCTTTCTTATGCTTTCATATGGCAGATCAAAGCAGTGGGAACATAGAGTTATATTTAGTCCAATCCTACTATCGACAAAGGTAGAGGACCGCTTTTTAAAATAATAAATTATAAACCCGTCTCTACTGACCAAATCCAGGAATGGGACATGTTTTGAGTGGCACAAATTTAAAGATTGACCTAAGTTTTAAAAACCAGGGTGCAGCTTTACTAAAAATTCTGAATTTTAGACTTCCTAAAAACACCCGCCAAAAACTGATCCATCTTAACAACAATCAGCGCTAAGAAGCATCTTTCCTCTATAGACCAGATATCCAGTCACAAGTGGCCCATGGACTTCACTGCTCCCATTTTCTCCTAGACCCCGAGATTTTCCTTACACTCAGCCCACGTCACTCACGTACGTCACCTGCCTGGGGCCTGTAGTCATATGAGTTAGTAAAAGCTGGTTTAGAACAAATACTTGAAATATTTTTCATTCAAAATTTTGTGAATATAATAAAAGGATTCATGAAGAATGAACTTACATTCTGTAATAAGAATGATATATTTTAATAACAGTCTCACTGAGATATAACTTACACACCATAAAATTCACCCTTTTAAGGTGTACAATTCACCGGTTTTTAGTAGATTCAAGGCGTTGCATATCAATCACCACTATGAAATTCCAGAACATTTTATGGCACCCCAAAATAACCCCGTACTCATTAGCCATCACTCCCCATCCTTTCCCCCACCCCTGGCCCACGGCTCCTAGCAACCACTGATCTATTTTCTGTCTCTTTGAATTTGCCATTCTGGATATTTCATATATATATGAGATCACACAGTATGTGCCCTTTGGTATCTGGCTTCATTCACAAAGCGTAGTGTTCAAGGTTCATCCATGTTGTAGCATGAATCAGTACTTCATTCCTTTTTATATTTGAATAATGTTTGATTGTCTTTATCAGTTGGTGTAGAGTTTCCACTTTTCAGTTCTTTTGATTTCCATTTTTTGGCTGCTATGATTAATGCTGCTATGAACATTTGTGTTCAAGTTTTTCTGTGGATCTGTGATTTCAATTCTCCTAGGTATGGATCTAAGAGTGGAAGTATGGAAGCATATGATAACTCTGTGTTTAACGTGTCAAGGGACTGCCAAACTGTTTTCCAAAGTGTCTGCACTACTTTACTTTCTCACGAGCAATGTATGAGCGTGCCAGTTTCTTCACATCCTTGCCAACACTTATTTTCCACTTTTACTGTTATTATTATAATCATCGTAGTGGGTGTGAAGTGGTGTCTCATTGTGATTTTGATTTGCATTTCCCTAGTGACTGATGATGTTGACTATCTTTCCCTTTATTTATTGGCCATTAATATATTTTCTTTGGGGAAATGTGTATCCAAACCTTTTCCCTGCTTTTAAACTGGGTGACTTGTCCTTTTTAATTGTTGAGTTGTAAGAGCTATTTACATATTCTGGTCCAGGGTAGCTTCTTCTGTCTTAATGTGCCACTTTCCTTTTCCTGTAGTCTGCATTGTTTTCATCATTCTATCTGGTCTAGAATTCATTAGCTTTTGGTTTAAAGGTCATTATTGAATGTTTGGAGAAACAGTGCTTACATTTGTATCTGCTCAAAATTTATTTTAAACACAAACATTTTATTTATCAACGATCTTATATGGAAGATTGCATCTTCAATATCTTTTGCCAAAGGCAAGTGATGCTTTTTAAATGTTTGGCCTTATTTCAAATGTTGTTTGCTTATCCTTTGTGCAACTCACTTGCTAAGAGGAGTGCTCTGCCTTTTGTCTCCATTATCTGCAGTAAAAAGCACTTTCTGCCAAGCAGTAGAGGTTGGAAGGGTCATATATGCTCCCTGGCAGGAAAAGGCGCATCCTGTCTAGCATCTGATCTGAAAATACATTTCCCCCTTCGTAGCATTTCCTGTGTAACATAATTAGCTGTTCCATCTTCAGGTGAAGCACAGGAAGGAGCGTTACCATTTCATTGCTTTGTGCCCTAGAGTATGCAGGTTTTAATTTCCTAGCTTGAAAGGAAAACCTCCTCTGGCTCTCTACTTTCTCCTGAATTAAATCCAAATCCTCTAGCCTGGGATCTGTCCAGTACTGTTTTTTCAGTGACTAGAAAAGTGCCTAGAACATAGTAGGTACTCAGTAAAATATTTGTAGAATCCATTAATTCAGAGATTTTATAAACTTTCTAACTTCATTCCTTCTTATAATCTGAGTTCGATCAGGTTTTCTCCATTTCCTGAACTCTCCATGTGCTTTTCAAATTATTTTTCTTGTGAAATTTCTTTTGCCTGAAATGCCGTGCCATGGGCCCTTTCTCCAGTGCTAATCGTTCCCATGACACAGTATACATGTACTTCTATTACAGTTAGCACCATAGGCTACCTTGTATTCAAATCAATTGTAAATACTATTGCATACATGATATGAATTACACGTTGCTTATGAGGCATTTCAGATCCTCTAAGCCTCACTTGTCCCTTGGTCTTGTCACTGCTGTGTAGACCAGCTCTGCGTCTTCAGACACACACCAGCAGGTGACACCCCTAGCACCTAACTTCCCGTTTTGCCACTTTCTCCTCCTGCACTGGGTCTTCCTTATAGATGCTGCAGCATTAAATACTGTAGGAATTCACAGAGCTTCCACACGTGCACAATCCAGAACTGTGAGCCACTTCAGGCCAAATGGGGCAAAATACACCAAAGGAAGGCAAAAACCGGTAAATGCATTTTTCTATCCTTTTCCTCAAGGATAGACTGTTCTAAAAAGTATCATTCAGACGACCTCCCAAAAGACTGTCTTGTGAGATCAAGGAATCATTCACATTTGATAGCAGGCAGTAACCGGCTCCATAATAAATTCTTTTTTCCTTTCAACATCCCAATATCCCTTTCCCTCATGCTCTTTGAAATTTTACTTCCTAATAAAAATGCACATAAGTTTTTGCCATAGGCTTTGATTGCTGGGAAAACTCAGACTACAACATAATATGTGCCAACTCTCAAGGAGAGGAATAAAAACGTGAAGAAAAATATAGTTCCCACCCTGAAGGATCTAATTGGGGAAAGGAAACATAAATTATTAACCATAATTAAAGATGTCCTCTGCAGTAACTGAGCTATGAACAAAATGCTAAAGAAACACAGATATGATGACATTAAATTCTGCTAGTGGACATGGGTTTGGAATTTTCCATAGAGAAGATAGCATTGAACCAGGCTTCAAAGAATGAAAAGCATTATGCCAGGTAGGTCAGGGAGGTGAGAAAAGGCAAACAAGATCAAGAGAGTGGCATGAATGAAGGAAAAGAGGTGGAAAAGTCCTTTATAGATATTAGATGTTTAATCATCTGTTTTCCATATTTGATTATGAGTTCTTTTAAAAGAGGAAGAGATATCATGCAGCTTGGTATAATTTATTCTTTCTTTCCTTCATTCAGTAAAAACTTGCAAAGTGCCTGGCACTTAATACTTGCTCAATAAATTGGTATTGGTTGGGTCTGAGTTCTTAGCTAGCTTTTACAAACTGAAGAGTAATTCAAATGCTCAAGCGTTGTTTGTTATCCAAGGCAGATAGGAGCCCACTGCTTTGTTATTTTGACAGGGTTTCGGATTTAATAGTGAAAAAAAAAGGTTGTTCACAATTGCAGCTATGCGAGGCAGCCTCATAATAGCTGCTGGGAACATTTATGTGAACAACCATTCGTGGGCAGGCTGCTTTCAGTGCAGCTGGAGGATTTCAGTTGCCAGCATTAGGGGAAACCATTTGAAGGATATGGAAGATTTCAGGGGCAGAGTAACTGTCGAGACACAGGAATGTTACCATCTTAGATCTCTTGGAAATTTGTGGCTATATTTTACTTACCATTCTATGAAAATAAGTTCTATTACTTAAAAATCACTTCATCCAACATTTGCTGGGCAGCCCATCTTCCAGCACTACCTACCATTTTCCTGTGTTAAATGATAGGACAGGAAAGGCAAGTCAATTTATTCTCCTTTGTCAACACAATAAATTGGTGATGGCTGCCTGGGACAATGGGATGAGGGTTTTCAAGCTAAATCTAGGCTCAGACTAGAAGAGTTCTGTGATAAATAAGCAATGTCTGTCCCTGACGGGGGAGGAGGGTGTTGGAGTTCATCTGCCTCGTGTTTGCTGTATCTCTGCCCTAGGAGTACAGGATGAGTGAAAACACTGGTCTTCTTGGAGCTCATAATGTAGTGATGACACTTGCGGATAACCAACTAAAATAGCATAACAAAGTGGTCCTGGAGCCTGGAAGGGGGAGCATCTCAATAATTCACACTTTGAAGGGCAAGGTTGAAGATATTTCAAGGAGAACTGCTTTTATCCACATTATATGTAGTGCTTTTTTATAAGATTACGTTTGAAAAACATGGTTATAGAATTAAAAGTATGTGAAAAATATGACACAATCAACTTTTCCAAAAGTTATTTCCCAGAGTATTAATTTGTTCTCACCATGGACAGCCTCTGGAATAGTGGTTCTCTTTCTGTGTGTGCATTTAATATCCTTTCGGAGAATATGAGCTTCCTGGAGGCAAGGGCACTAGGTTCATTTCACCCCTCACCACACCTAGGAGAGGGTTTTTGAATGAATCAGTAAAGAACTAAGTGAATCTAACCTCATTCACCTCTAGTATGTAACCTATCAGCCTCAATGGTTGAATCACAAAGATTCTGATAACAGGGGTGGTGAAAAAAATAGTTAATTCTGTTTCAACTTTAAGGAAGTCTCATGTCAGCATACAGCAACGTCCTCACCTGGAGCTCAGTTGAACAGTAGTGCTTTTGCCAAAAGACCATTCAAGAACAGAGCGAGTTAAATTGATTAAATTCCAGCCACAGGGCCAATAATATCAAGGAATATTGTGGTTATACAGAGACAGTGAAAGGCTTATTGAACTTGAACTACATGGGTAATTTAAAATGACAACAAAAGGCTCATTTTCCTTGACAGCAGGCAGAGGAATCATGTAGCCTGGCTTCTTAGTCCTCACATTCACTTTGCCAAGGTCACTCAAGCGTCTTCCTGCCCTTTGTTCTGTGTGGAACCTGGTGGGTCGTGTCATGCCTCCTGGCTAGGCAGACAGAATACTTACAATTTAGACCACAAAGCTCTAAGCTCAAGAAAGGACAAAAACTTGGACAAACCCAACAGACAGATGATGGCCTTTGGTTTGATTCCAAATGACAATCAGTGCAGCATGGCAGCTGATGGAAAGGGACTGTACAAGGTAGAGATAAATTGATAAGATAACTACATAATTTTGCAGTCATTTGGCACTAGGCCAGGCCAGCAGAGCCCCACAATCAATCATGATTGTAAGACTGCCGCTGCCAGGGAGGCATGTAAAACTTAGCATTTTCACCCAGCTAAATGAAGGTCTTCCTTTACTTTCCTCTCTTCCTCTCCTGGCCCCCACATGCGGCATGGCATTTTCACAAATACATAGAACAGGCCATGTGAATAGACTTTATTTTCAAATCTGAAATGTTTTCCACAGTAACCTTCACTAGCACATCAACTCTAAAAACTTAAGGATGAAGGAATGTGCTTATAAGAGAGAGGCATGTGACATACTTTTTGAATTCCCAAAGCTTTGACAAAGGTGGAATAAATTAAAAACTTTATAAGGCTTTTAGTTTCAGACTTAAAAAATAATAAGTCAAAAAAACTTTAACACTTTCCTTTTGCAAGTTTGCTTGCACTGAGTTGATAAATTCTTATTTTATAATAGGAGAGTTGTTACCTCCATCCTGTTAAGAAAGTTAAGTGGAAATACTCATCTTCCAATGAACAGGCAGAGTATTTCTCACAAACTGTATCCTCAATTGGGGAAACAGAGAGGTAGGTGGGCAAGAGTGGACCTTTCCAGCTCTAAGAGGTTTTGGAAGAGAGAGATGAGGAAGAAATATATCTATGGAACTCACCGGCAAACTGGTTGTGTTAGATTGGTAGACTGAGTTAATAGCCTCATTTCTTCTCTCCTCCCAGTATTCGTGCCTTTTGCAATGTGCCTTTGCACTTCTTCCCAGTACCTCGCTTTAGGCTTAACCATGAAACTTGCTTTAGCCTATGAAATGTTAGCCAATTCAATGCAAGTGTGAACCATTGCCTAGATGAGCCGAGTTCACTGCAGTCCTTTGTGTTCTGTTTCCCCATTTGCCACTCTTGTGTCTTTCCAGCCTCCCTTGGTGAGTCCTACATCTTGAATTTCAGAATTATTATTATTCAGAATTATTATTTTCAGAATTTTAGTGCAAAAAGTCCCTTCCTCATTTTAGCACGGGAGTTCGTAACAGGATTTGATTGTGTCATCAGTTTCTGTAACTTTTGTAGATTCAGAACAGCTTTTTTGGGCATTTTGTCACATCTAACATGTACTTAAAAATACAAGGCTTAATGTTGAAGTGAAAATACTTTTAAAAAGTGAGTGTCCTGCAACAGCTCCTGTAAGGTCTGCAGCAAGTGTCGGTAAACTTTTTCTGTACAGGGCCAGGTAGTAAATATTTTAGGCTTTGCAGGCCGTCTGGTTTCTCGAACAATTACTCAGCTCTGCTGTTGTGGAGCAAAAGCAGCTCGAGAAAATGCAGAAATGAATGGGTGTGGTTGTGTTCCAAAAAACTTTGTTTTTAAAAATAGGTAGTAGGCAAGATTTGGCTTCTGGACTGGAGTTTGCCAAGCCCTGGTCTAAAGCACGGCCCAATACTTTTAAAATCTTTTAAAATCTAAAGTAAAATATTTACATTTCAAATGTGTATATGAAAAGTTCCACAATAAATAATGCATTTTTTAGCAACTATTTGGTCATGTCAAACTTCTACTCATCTGACTATAAGTTAATTTATGCATCATTTTTTTAAGCTGTTTTACTTTTAATGAATTAAAATTGCCATTATTGAGTACAGGTTACTGTGAAAGAAAATTCAGGATCCTTGAATTTCATAAAGCAATCCATTAGTTCTTGTCATGATGGCCTCATAAAAATACCAAATATTTTGAAAGCCATTCAGTTTCAAATTTATACTTAGATATTTTTCCATTTTGTGAATATTTCTTTCATTTTTTTTTTTTTTTTTGGATTGGAAAGCGAGCCTTGTTTAAATACTGGATCTTTTCTTGAGAATTTCACAGTCATCATTCCATGATGAAGGTGGTAACTAGTTGCCATGGAGATGATTACCAAAGCTCCATTGAGGTTTGTGATTTCTGATGGGAAATGAGCATCAAGAACAAATGAATTTTTTATAGCACTTTTAAATTTTAGAACTAACCTTTAAACTGACCCTGTCATATTATCAGAGGAATTATCTAGTTATAATTACTTCTGCTGGTAATGAAAAGTTGTTGGATATTAATACTAAAGCTGAGCTGTGTGGAACACAGAATTAGACATAGTCATAGGCCATATCCTATGTTCAAACCACAATCCTCTCTGGGGAAACAGAGCTGGAACAATGGCTTCTCAAGGTTTCTGAATGTTGTTAGGTATTTTTGTAAATGGAAGATAGAAAATGTAAATTTAAGAGTTTTTGCCTCCTGACTTGTCTGAACTAGAGATTTTCTGGGTAGAGTAGTGAAAAGGAAGTTGAATTGGTAATTAAAATTAGGTTCTAGTCTCTGTTACAAAATCCCCTTGGACTAAGGTTGCCGCATTTAGCAAATGAAAATATAGGATGCCCAGTTAACTTTTAATTTCAGACAAACAGCAAATGCTTTTTTAGTATAAATAGCTTCCATGCAATATTATACTAAAAATTATTCATTGTTTATCTGAAATTAAAATTTAACTGGGTATCCTGTATTTTATCTGGCAATCCTTCCTTAGAGAAATCATATACTTAATCTTTCTGAGCCTCAGTATTTTCATATTAGATTTGTTTTTATCTAAATACTCTAGCTTTAATAGGGTTTTTTAAGGTTAGGAAAGGCCAACTGCTATAACAAGTGCTCCTCTCTTCTTAGTGGCTTAAACAACATGCTGTATCTTTCTTGCTCATATCCCATCCAGTGGGGTTCAATAGGCTGCCTTCCACATGGTGGCTCAGAGACATGGCTCTTTTGTTTTCTGGCTTTGCCATTTTCAAAATATGATCTCAATAAAATTAAACAGTGAAGTACACCCCACATTGGTAAGAACTAATCCTGGTTTGTGCTTAGACTCAAGGTACTAGTGAATGTTAAATTAATCATAGCTCCAGAAATAAGAAATAGGTTGCGTGGGTCTCTAGCCAGTTCCTGCCACATGCTCTCATTTTACTCATCCGTTCACTCAATCATACGCCTGGCACTGTTTTAGGCACTGGAGATATAGTCGTGAACAAATTGGATAAAATCTCTACCTTTGGAGAGTTTCTCTCTAACGGAGAGAGATAGGAAACAAACAAACAAATAAACATAAATATAGAATACAGCAGGTACCATACAGAAGAATAAAGCAGTGTACAGGATAGAGAGTTAATGGGGGATATATTCGATGGAGTTGTTAGGGCCTCTCTGATAAGGTGATATTTGAGCAGAAACCTGAAGGAAGTGAGAACACCCAGGGAAAGAGAATTCTAGACAGAAGAGGCAGCAAGTACAAGCCCTAAAGCAAGCATTCGCTTGTGTGAAAGAGATGAGGAAGAATCAGCAAAAAATACTAAAAATGTGTGACCAGAGAGGAAGGAGGTAATTCAGGACAGATTCAATTGGAAGCCAATAGAATCAAGGTTTCAAATGCCGTTGGTTTGTTAAGTTGAAAATCCATCAAGGGCCATGAGATTAAGCAATGTGGACATCATTGATGACCTTTCAAGGGCTCATTGACTGGAAGGTTGTAGATGAAAGCCTAACCGAAGTCAATTCAGTAGGGAGCAGGTTGATATTCCTCCGTCATTTAGAGAAGCTGCTTAAGGGGGATCAGGTCTGCACAGTCAGAAACCGCCCCCAATCAACGTCGAGGATCATAAACAGCCGGGCTCACTATGAGTGGCCTTGGGAGGCAGTGAACTATTTTGAAAAGCTTGCCTCTACTATTACTATCCTTCTCTCCACTTCTCATCTTCTCCTCCTGCAGAGCATCCCATACATCTCACAGGTATCCAGGGCCCTTATACTTTACTCCAAATTACTCTCTGGGAAGTAACTAGCAATAACAATAGCTACTGTTATTGCCTTTATTACATTCCAAGGGCTGAGTTAAGTGCTTCAGAAATGTTTTTCCATTCGATCTTTGCAATGGTCCACAAAGTAATTATTATTAGACATTTTAAAGAGGCTTAGGGAAGTTGAGAGAAACTTGCCCATGCTGATCCAGATTGCACATTCAGGTCTATTGAACTCAAAAGCTATGATTCTTTTCATTTCACAAATGCTGCCTCTATGACATGTCATTTTGCTGCATTTCCCAGGGGTATTTGTGTTTAACATAACCTACAATAACAGAATGGGTTTGCACTGCCTTGAAGTGACTCTGGCATTGGTGAGCATGTACAGGTGATACGATCTGGGTGGCCACTGGAGACTTCTGAGATCACAGGTACTTTCCCTGATACAGGAAGCTAAGATTCACAGATAAATATTTGAGAATAACACGGACGTCTTCCCCGTCAAAATGAAACCTGTCTGTGGACCTTTCTCCTTACAAGTCAAAGCATATCTGAGAGACTATTAGAAGCCTCCCTTTTAGAAAGAAGGAATTATTTGCATATATGCAAATATTGTAATCTCCCCCAATTCTATTGTTTTCTAGAGGAAAAATGTGCCTTTCCCAGAAAGTCCCAAATACTCTAGCAGTGTACAGCTGTTAGATGTGAGTAGGTCTAAGCAGGTATGAGCCACCTGGGCTCAGATTATGGGGCACAAAGATGAGACATCCAGGGGTTCAAATCCCAGTTCTACAACCAGGTAGGTCTCTAAACCCTGGTTTCCTCCTTTGTGTAGGAAGATAATACGTCTGAGGGCTGCCCTGAGAATTCACACATGTAAAACACTTAGGTCTCTCTCGCCCAATTAATGGTAGCTTCTAAGATTATGAACATCAATACCAACTAAACCAGGTGTCTAAAAGACCCTAGAAATCACTTTTATAAACTCCTGGGCCCAGAAAGTGTGCTACTAGACTGTAGGTAAAACTGTGACATGTAGGTTAGCATGGAGACAATAAGAGGAAGAATTATTAGTAGTTTTGGAGCATTTACTATGTACCAAGTCCTGTGCTAAGCATTATACAGGCGCAACGTCTTATTTAAGCCTCAAAATGACTCCGTGAGTGCCACAGTCACCCTCCTTTTACAGATGAAGAGACTGAGGTATGATAAGTTAGTTGCCCAAGATCACACAACCAGAAAGAGGTGGAGCTAGGATTTGAACGAAGTGCTAACTCCGGCTGCCTTCTTCCCCAGTGAGGTGTAAGAGCAGATATTTGTAGCCCTCGCTAGAGGTAATATCTCTTTATTAATTCAAGAGAGATTGCTATTCTTGCTTTTAGTCTTAACGTAGTTCTACAAAACAAACACTGAATATTAGCTCACGTCACTGAGATACTGTCTTGTGAGTGAAAAATTTTTGTCTGGATACTCAGAAGAAAGTCTGCCTCCATTCCATTAGTTATATGAATTGTTGAAGGCTGTTACTGTGAAACTTTTCCTGCTCCATTTAAATAGGACAGACTGTTAGTTGGAGTGATCTTATTGACTCTATTTAGATGGTATCCCAGTTTTTAATCAGGAGTACGGAGTGGGGCGGGGAAGGAGAGCAGGGACAAAGGGGCTATAGTCTAACAGATAAATCTATCCCTTACATCAACATTCATTGACAGCTGAACATGCTCCCGAAAAACCATCTGTGATGTAAATAGGGAAAGAGTGGACAGACAGCTTTTTACAAATCTGCTATTTACCTAAGAGAGACATCTTGAGGGCTACCCCACAGGAATTCACTTTCCCGTTTGGTTTGCCACGAAAGGGAAGGAAGATCCGACAGACAGAGCTCTTTGGTTTGCTCAGCTGTGAGATTTCCATTAACCAAACAGAAGTTCGCCTGGGTACAGTGCGGCCTTGCACAGCCCGCAGTGGCATCTTTTCAAGACCCACTGTTGTCTGGAGACCCTTCCAAAGTCCTGAGTCTATAAAGTAAACACTGTGCAGAGTCATTACTGTCACGCTCTGTTTTTATGGTGCAGCCTATGAATGTCTCCAGTCGAGTTAAATTTCAACAAGACCAAACACAAAGCATGATAGCTAAACACGTTCTTGTGTTTGTCAACACATTAGCCACCTCCGGCAGGACACTTTCTTTCCATCAAACTATTGGAAATTTGATTATAATGTGCAGACAGAGAGAAATTCACCCTCTGAATGTTATTGGGGAACTTTTCGCTAACTAGTAACCATAAAGTATTTTTACTTAAGAGTTCAGATTAGGTACATAGTATGATGATATCCATAGCTAGCAGTTATTTATACAGCCTGGCTTTTCAAAAACACTTGCCCATGTATCTACTCATTTGCTTAGAACTAGTATCATTCTTATTACCTCATTTTACTCTTTAGAAACTCCTGCTCAAAATGGGTGAAGGATTTTCCTAAGATTATTCATCTAGCGAGTGGTCAAACAAGGCATAGGTGCCCGCAGTTCTGCCTCCAGGGCCGTAATCTTCCCACTACTCATATTCACATTCACATCTACTACATCTTTGCTACTCAAAGTGTGGTCCGTGGAGGAGCAGCACCTCCATCTCCTGGGTATTTGTTACAAAGGCAGAATCTCAGTCCTCACCCAGACCTACTGAATCTGAACCAGCATTTTTTTTTTTTTTTCTTTTTAAGATTGGCCCTGAGCTAGCATCTGTTGTCAATCTTCCTTTTTTCTTCCTCTTCTTCTCCGCAAAGCCCCCAAGTACATAGTTGTATATTCTAGTTGTAGGTTCTTCTGGCTCTATGATGTGGGACACTGCCTCAGTATGGCTCAATGAGCGGGGCAAGGTACATGCCCAGGATCCAAACCGGTGAAAACCTGGGCCGCCGAAGCAGAGTATGCAAACTTTACCACTCAGCCACGGGCCAGCTCCTGAACCTGAGTTTTTAACAAGATCTCCAATCAACATTAAAGTTTGATGAGCATTCTACTAGTGATTCACAAGTATAGTATCTCTTTTCTCCAGCTAAATAATATGCTAACATGCAATGGCATTTGAAATTATCTATTAAATACCAACAAGGCAGCTGAGACCATGCTACTTCTTAAGATATTCCAGAGGCTTAAAGGTCTATAATTTCACCTTCACTTCTTGAAAATCCTTTTTATTTATTTATTTATTTTTGGTGAGGAAGATTGGTCCTAAGCTAACATCTGTTGCCAATCTTCCTATTTTTGTTTGAGGAAGATTGTCCCTGAACTATCATCTGTGGCAATCTTCCTCTATTTTGTTTGTGGGATGCTGCCACAGCATGGCTTGATGAGTGGTATGTAGGTCTGTGCCTGGGATCTGAATTTGTGAACTCTGGGCTGCCAAAGTAGAGTGCAGGAACTTAACCACTATGCCACCAGGCCAGCCCCTTGAAAATACCATTTTTGATACAAATACAACTGTATCCACAATTGCACATACACCAACCTGAATAAGGAAATGATGCTGTATGTCTCTACCTGGTGGGTAACAATGTCCCTTTACTTTAGCATGGTGGATTGTGGGGGTAAACCATCTAAAGCTGGAGCCAGATATCCCATTAAGAGCTTTCTAGTTGATGCAAACTTTTAAATTAAATGTTCAATGTCGAGTAAGTGCTTGTGAAATAGCAGCCTTCCCACCATATGGTGTGCTGCCTAACAATGGATTATATTTGATGTTCCTAAGACAAATTATCTATTGGAAATCAATGCTATGTCCAATAGCTTTGCTGATAACCAGGTAAATGAGCTCAGATAAGTCATTTAAATTCCTTGGTTCTTATTTTTCTTGCCAACAATGTTAGATCAGGTATTCTTTGTGCATGTCATCCAAGTTTGAGTACAGAGCTGGAATTTTAAAACTTTGTAAAGCTTATAGAATCTGGAGGAACAAAGTGAATTCACAACCCAATACTATCTTTCCTCCTGTATTCTTTCACGAATGGAATCCTCTGCGCCCTTCATTAATTTCACTTAAGGTAACTGTTCCTTTCTTATCCCGAGCATGAAAGAGCTTCTAAAATCTCAACAATGCAGTCCAGCTCAGCCCCAACATGAGGTATGTGTGATTGAATGCGAAGGAGTTGGTGAAGCACTCCAAGGAATTCACAGTGTAATCACAGGGTCAGACGCTGGTCAGCTGAAGTAGGTGGGCTGGGGGAGGAGCTTGTTGTTAAAAATTACACATCAGCAGAAACCTGGATCCTGAGAAGTAGATAAATTTACCACTAGTCTTTTTGTCAGGAGTATTCATTTAAAACAAGCTCCAGAAGAATGGTTCACTCTCAGTTTTTACGGTGTGTCTAGGTCCTACCATTCTGAATCAGGTCTGAGGCTTCCTTTTCAGTTTCCTGCTCAAATGTAGCCAGTCATTTTAGATGAGACCCAGACTCCTGAGGGAGGGAGTGCTGCCTGGCTGGTGCTGGTGTCTGAGGGGTCACCATGATGAGCAGGAACACATGATGGTTCACATGTCGAGCAAGGATGGGAAGAGAACAACAGAGCCAGTAGCTCCCACAAGAAATGGTAAGCAGGGCTGGGGGGCCAAGGCCTGGCCATGGGCCCTCCGGCCTCCCTGGGCTCTCCAGTTCCCACGTTTGGGGGAGTCCACTAAGAGCCCTCTCAGTGAATGAACAGCCCTTAAGACAGAATGATTATACAGCCATTGGCCCAGGTTAACCTTCTTGGAATTAAGGAAAAGCACAGAAGTCTCATGATTTTATAGGAATCCTAAATTTCAGCCTTCCTTCTCCTGGTCTCTTTTCTTTTGTTCCAGACCCACAGTAAAAAAGGCATTTTATATTATATACCAGTATACATGTGCAAACACATGCATAAAACTGAACCAAGTTTTGTAAGACAATATCTTTCCTTACTATATGCGATTTACTCTATTTTCTTCTCTACCTGGTTAGATTGTATTTTGCTATGAAGAAAATAGAAGAATAATTATCCATAGACTTGGCATGGAAGGGGGTTTTTCTCATGGGTGCTCCCAGTTTGTCCACATGGCGGTTGGTTCTTGGCATCACATGCTTCTTCTTGCCAGTGCCAGCCTCTCAGAAGTCCTTTGCTAGCTTTGCTGCTGGTCTTGCTGGAAACACTCAGGGTCACCAAATGCCTCAAGGCAGAACGCCTATCGCTATGCCGGTCTCATCAGAGAGATGCTGTAGACAAACCCATTTCCTGGTTCCTGTTGAGGTCCAGCCAGCAAAACAGAAACTATACCAGTGATTTTAGTAAAGAGAATGTAAAATAGGGAGTTGATTACATACGTATTAAAGGACTAAAAAGCCAAAAGGGAAACTGAAGTAATACAGATACGGTAACTGTAGGAAGCAGCTGCCACCCCTAGGATTGTGAGGGATAAAGAGAGGGAGCTGGGTTATTAGAAGCTTGGGGCTGGCTGAGCTGGGACTCAGAGCTCTGAAGAGGGGCACTGCCAGATGCCACCAATGCCTTAGGAACTTGGAAGAGGTCCCCTACAGAATCAAAGCACAGATCTCCAAGGGGGCAGCACCAGCAGCTGGTACTGATGGCTCGGCTGGGGTAGGGGGTTTTCACCATAAGGCTGGGTTGAGGAAGAAGGAAAAAATTATGGACTGGAACCAACTGCCGCTGCTTAAACCAACTGTCACCGATGGCCAACCACTGCCCAGGTGACACAGAGGAATGGGAGCAAAGCAGGAAGAAACAAGCCTTTCCTTCCTCCTCCAAGCTTGCAGTCCCTAACTCCCTCTATGACCCTCCAATGTCAGAGCCTAACAAGGAACTAGCTGGCAAAGCAGAAATAAGGTGTCCCAGCCCAGTGTCACAGAGGATGGGAGGGTACGGAGCTGAGAGATGATGGCTTCACTAACCAGCATACCCCTTTCTGCTCCATTGCTTAATTCCCCACAGCACCACCGCACAGGCCATACAAGGGTAATCGAGCTAAGAGAATGAAGTAATCAGCAAAAATTAAAGTATAGAGAACATTTACTATTTACATTGAATTTGACAGTCCTGGTAATTCAGCAACAAGTAAAATTAAATTCTTCACCAGGGCCCCGGTTACTATACCTGGTCCTAGAATAGGGGCCCAACCTTCAACTCTGTCCTCATGGAATGTCTCCTTTTAAAAAGTTCCATAGGGCCAGCCTGGTGGCATAGTAGTTGGGTTCACATGCTCTGCTTCGGCTGCCCAGGGTTTGTGGGTTCTAGTTTCCAGTGCTCACTGACACATGGCTCATCAGGCCAGGCTGTGGCGGTATCCCACATATGAAAAATGGAGGAAGATTGGCTCAGATGTTGGCTCAGGGACAATCTCTCTTACCAAAAACAAACAAAAATTTCTGTAATGTGAATCTCAGTCCTCACTTTAGAGAAAATCAGTCCCCGCCACCAGAAATAGTCTGGCTCTATGATCTGTCTCCTTCCCTCCCCCACTCCCACCAGTCTAATCTACAGATCACAAAGCCACCCTCCACCCCACAGAGTGGTTCTGAATATCTGAGTTAAGGCTAGAACAACACATGGGTAGAGGGTGGGGCTTGAGGCAAAGAGGGCATCACAGAAGACAAAGCAAAGTGACCTTTGACATTCCATTCCAACAACTAGTTTTTCAAGTTCTTGCAATCATGTGAGGTCAAGATAGGTCTCTTCACTTTCCCGGTCTGTGAGCAGGTAACTATTGTAACAAACACACATGCACTTGCACATATGCACACAATAATTTTCAGAGACAATAGAGTCTAGACCAATGGTTCTCGAACAAGGGTCGTTTTGCCCACCAAGGGACATGGACAATGTCCAGAGACGTTTCTGAGTGTAACAACTGGGGGCAGTGTGCTATTGGCATCTAGTCAGTAGAGGCCAAGGATGCTGCTAGATATCCTACAATGCACACATAGGCCTCCACAACAAAGAACTGTGCAGCCCAAAATGTCACTAGGGCTGAGGTGCAGAAGCTCTGGCCTAGATGTATATAAGTGACTCTGCAAAGAATCCCTACCCACAAGGACACTGTTTTATGTTGTTTCACAGACGGAGGTGGGACTCATAGCCCCGCACACCAATTCTCTCCACAGAAATGCTCTCCATCATTCTAACCTCATTCTTGCCATCTCTGACCCCTCTGATAGGGTGAGGTGGGTGATCTGTTAAGAGTCTCAAAACTGGCTCGCAGGTAACCCCTTTGCAGTCCTGCTTTGGTGGTCTAACACCATACTTAGAATATAGGAGTATTTGACACAATCACACTCGGATGCTTTACAATCTTCAAAATAAAGCGTGGCCCGTCTCTGGGAGTTTAGAGACCACAGGAGCATCTATCGGGGAAGAAAGTGAGGGGAGTTCTTCATGGCCTGGGGAGCCCCCTCCAAATTCCAGGAGTATCTGACTGCGCTCACAAGAAGTCTATGAAACAAAACGTGCATGTTCCAGTGAGCTGGAAAACCAGTGGTCAGAGGCACTGCTTTTTACTGAGACCAGAGTGTTGGTTCACTCTTGCTGGGGGAATAGAGGCCCTCTCTTCCTCAGTCCTGCCCTCCCAGCATAGGATGCTATCCTAGTACAGGAAACTTCTGGGCTTCTGGGTCTAAAGCTGCAGCGCTGTGCACCACCGAGCATGTTTAAGGCTTGGCAGGACTCAGAGAAGGGTTTTCTGCTAACCCTGCCTGTCTGCCTACCTGAGCCCCCAGCATTCCTGAACACACCACTCTACCTCCTTGCCAATATCACATGGGCATTAAATCAAGAATGTTTTGAGAAATAGCTTCAAAACCAGCCCCAAAGAAATCCAAAGTAAAGTTGATGTCTCTCAGTATGTGACATTCCCATGAAAAACACTATCGCAAAGGTACCTGCCTGTCTCTGGGGCGGGAGCTCATACAATGAAAGTCTTTTACCAGTAAGAAATGAGAACAGTTTGAGGGATGGGAGGAGCCTGTGGTTTCATTTTAGCCCAACGCCACCTTCCCCTCCTTTATTTCTCTGGAAAATAGTTGAGGTTGAGGGTATGTTTTGTAGTTCTTGTGGAATTCAGCAAAGAAGGAAAAAAAGCAGCACTTTAATATGTTCCTTGCACGAAGGAATAAATTCTACTTTCTCTGTTTATGGGGTGGGCAACCTGTTAACACACTGCTGGCCAAATTACCTTTGGCTTAAACCATCTGAAGGCCATAAATTCAAGTTTCATCAGGTGACTCATAGGAAAGGCACTTTCCCCTTCTCTTCCACTGGTTCTTGAGTGAGCATCATACTCACCCAGAGAGCTTATTACACACACACATTGCTGTGTTTCTCGTTTAGTTGGTCTGGGGTGTGGCCAGGAATTTATATTTCAGACAAGTTCGCAGGTGCTGCTGACGCTGCTGGTCTAGGATCACTCTTTAAGAACATTATCATAAATAGTATGATCAGAGTCATTTTAAACCAAAGATATTCATGTGACTCCCTTCTTAGGAACCTTCCATGGACCCCAGCTACCTGCTGAAGAAAGTTCGTAATCTTAGCCTGACTTTCAAGACCATTCAAAATGGACCCATTTCCCGTCACTCCTTCCTCAGTTCCCCTCACACTCGCTTACGAGGCTGCCGCGATTCCCCAGAACGTTGTGACTTTTCAGTGTTGTGACTCTTCCCTTGCAGTGTCTTCTTCCACCTCCCCTTGCCTGAGTTGAGTCCTAGAAATGTTTTAAGAAACAGATCAAGCATCACCTCTCTTTTCCTCCCTGGCAGAAAACCTGGTTTTGTCACACTCATTGCTCTAATCTCTTAGCAATTTGCTCCTAATAGCAAAGCTCGTCTAGTTTCCTTAAAAAAAACCCCACAACCTACTCTGATACTTACTTTACGTAGGACAATGTGTCGGGCCATGTGGAGTTGACAAAGCAATGCAGGGAAAAGAGCAAAGAGTATGCACTGCAGTTGGCATGGTTCTCAGTGAAATGATTCAGGTACACAAAAAAGTCACATTTCTGTATTTTTGTAGTTTTAAAATTTTAATTGAATTCTAACGTCATGCGTTCACTGAGCTGGGTTGGGAGGAAATGTAAACGCAGTCATTTTAGAGCCTTCCCTTCCTCTCAGGCTCACACTAGAATCCAGGAGGTTTATGTGGTGACTGGAAAGCAGGAGCAGGACTTCCAATAGCCGCTTCTCAAATGCACTGACAGCCTCGTTGTCCAAGCCCACAGTGTGGATCTCTGCTTCCATGACAGGCTTGAAATATGGGAAACACCGCTGAAGCTGGAAACTTCACGCCCGGAGTCCTACCTCCCTGAAGACTGGTTACCTCCTGGTATAACTGCCACGGTGTGGGTCATGAGTCTCTGTTGTTCTTGGAACTCTTAGATCTTTTTCCCTTGAAAAATTTTCAGAAATAAGGACAGACAGAAGGGACCTGAATGTACGGGGCTCTACTTACCTGTATGTTTACCTTATTTTCACTTTATTCTCCATTGACTTTCCCTAAGCAATGACAAAGATAGCCAGGCAGCAGCTCCAGGCTTATCTTCTACCAGATTTGCAACCTGAGTGGAGAGAGATTTTCTCCCAGGCAGGGGTCTCATTGGCTGATTTGAATCACATGTCAACCCCAAACCAATCATGGTGATCAAAGGGATTTGGTATTCTGATTGGCCAGGCCTGTTGACAGGCCCAGCCCTGGAGCCAGAGGTGAGGTCAGCCCCACACAGGCTGCATGGTGGACAATGGGGAAGACATGGTTTCCCCAAAAGGAAGAGATGAGTTGTGTTAATAGGAGAAGGAAAGCTGGGCAGTGAAAAACCATGCACGGCCATTACGGTGTGCCAGAACCCATAGACTGGTCAAATTATAAGCTCTTGCCAAGCAAAATGATCAGAAAGAAGATGCAACCTCTTCTCAGGGCAGTGAATGAAACATGCACAGAGAACCTAAGAAACTTGCCCAGGCTCGCACAGGAAGTTAGGGGAAGGGTGGTACCACCTTTGTTTCTTTAATTCTCCCTAATTGTTCTAGCTGCTCCACTTTTGGGGACCTGCCTGAGCCTGTCGTGCTTAGACAAATCCCAAAGTTCAGAACAAGTTCTTTTTTTTTTTTCACCTTTCTACAATCCTGCTCTGTTTATCAGAGTAGATGTGTTAGAGAGTCAATTTCATACACCTTTTTGGGACTATTTGCATAAACATCCTTGGATATTCTCCTTTTCCAAAAAGGTAGTGACTAAAAATAATTAATATTATGATGGACGTTTCAGATGTTGTTGGCAGAAGATGCTACTTCAAAGCAGAAATACTTTCAATCAGTACTATACACTCAACCTCTGCATAGCATCTGTTCTAGTCAAGGAAGATGCTGGCATTTTGAATAAGAGGAGGCAATGTGGAAAACATATCATGAAGCATTATCGAGTAAAAATAGTCTATAAAAGAGTATGTATCATATTATCCTATTTATGCCAATATATGTAGGTAAAAACACAGAGAAAGAGATGTGTATAAATATATTTTTTGAATGTTAATAGTATTTATATTTGAGCGTTGTGATTAAGCTTGATTGTTTTTATATACTTTTTTTTAGGAAACTTCATAATAAACACATATTACTAGTATAATGTATGCATGCATTTCTCCAATTTTAAGACACCGTTCAGGGGGCTGGCCCCATGGCTTAGTGGTTAGGTTTGCATGCTGAGCTTCGGTGGCCCAGGGTTTTACCGGTTCGGATCCTGGGCGAGGACCTAGCATCGCTCATCAGGCCATGCTGAGGCGGCGTCCCACATAGCAGAGCCAGAAGGACCTACAACGAGTGTATACAGCTATGTACTGGGGAGCTTTGGAGAGCAGAAGAAGAAAAAGAAGAGAAAAATTGACAACAGATGTTAGCTCAGGGCCGATCTTAAAAAAAAAAAAAGACATCATTCATTGATTATAAGAACACCACAGAACTAACAGCTTCTCAGTTTAAAAAATTCATTATTACTTTATTACGTATATTTTTTTTATCTCAACCAAATATCTGCCTTGTTCTTTGAGGAAAATAATAAACTTAGGTATTTTTTAAATAAAAGGGAGAAGTAATAATATGAGATCATACCTTAGTTACAAGTTAATGATCATGTTCCACACAATGTGATGTGTCAACAATTTAAAATTTTTACATGAAGATGGACATTTGCCATTAAAAATAAACACAAATCACTTGCCAAAGTTGTAAATTCACAAACACTGAAATAAACAAAAATGAGTATGTTTTAAATTCTGAAGTCTCTCAACAATGTTCACAGACCGACCCAAATGCCAAGTACAAATAAAGTGACAAAAAAAAAATTTGCCATCATCAGCTAATTTCTACTTCACTTCTTCATAACATGGCCGTCTGGGGTTGCACATGGGTATTGCAAAGATGAATGACAAATCACTTTTATCAGCTAAGATCATCAGTTAAGAATCTCAATGATGATAATATTTGTTTGTTTAAAAAAATGGTATTGTATGTACGGAAACTAAAAATTTCCGAATCTAATGGTGGGTGCTACAGGTTTGCTCCCCAGAAGCAGACCTGAGACAAGGATGAATTAGTTGTCTGTGAGCTGCAGGAAACAATAGCAGGTGACAGAGGAAGTGAGAGAGGGAAGGGGTAATTATTGAGACACCTGTCATGTGGGTAGCTGGAGCTTAATTCCATGGGGAGAACCTTGGGGAGCAGAGGAGAACCTTGGAATTATCCCAAGGAACAGGTGGGGAGCCTGGGTATTTGTACATCTCCAGAGAGTTATTGGTTCAGCACTTCTCCCAGGGATTGTTAATTTTCTGGCATTTCACTTGCTACTCATGATTCTGGACAGAGCAGTCTTCTGTGGTTTTGAGAAAATAAGCCCTCAAGCACAAAGAAGCAGAAGACACTGGCTGATGGACTTCGGCATGAGCAAACTGAAAGGTCTGAGGGATACGGCTGGAGCGCTGATAGTGTTTGCCACAATGGGTCCACAGTCAATCCATTCACCTTCAGCTTATAGAATGTAGCAATTTTTCTTCTCACGATTTATAAACTTTTCTTACAGCATTCATCTCTCGGTTTTCCATCTCCTTACTCCAAATGGTCACATCACTGCTAGTTTTCTGTATTATAGTCAGTGTCATTAGTTGCCTGGTAGCTACTTCTGGCAACAAAGATTCAAAATCTCTTTGCAGCAGCTCTAGACATGTTTGGATTTGTTGGTTCACGAAATGGCCCCTGTTACATTGAGGGCGAGAGATCGAAGAAAGAGGCAGACCACTCCAGACCAGTAAGTGGCAGGTTTAATAAGCAAGGGAACTTACTTACAAAGCTTGTTTGGGGCAGCTGCAAGATGAGTATATCTTCATATCCGCCCACCAAAATCTTAGAAGTTTATATAGAGACCTTAAGGAGGTTCAGTCACGGATACAGTCCAGATGTCTCAACAACACATTACTCTCTCAAGTCTGCATCCTTGAAACCAGCTCCCACTGTGAGAACAGTGGGCAGAACACATATGCTAAGGACAGGGGAGGGGGTGAGAAGTTTCCGACTGCTGAGGTCCAGCTCTCGGGTCAATCGTGGCCAACGTCCTCTCAACGACCTCTTCCAACAGGATTGCACATTCTACTTTGGCATTTTCAAAATGAGTTTCTGCACCATTAATTTCTGGTTGTTTTACAAAGCTTCACTGCCCTGAGGTTCATTCACCTATTGACTTTTATTCTCTGAAACTGACACATTCAGGTGAGTGTCGAAACCTGTGTTATTAGGCAGCTGGAACTCTGAACCTGTAGTCCAAGTGGTCCCATATTTTCATCAAGCCATAGTGTTTGAGCACTTGTGTGCAGATGCGATGGCGACAAAAGACTCATTGGAACTGAAGACCCAGCAGTTGACAAAATTGCCATTAACAATCCTCTAAAATAATAAGTAACTGCCTTGCTGGGATAGAGGAAACCAGCCTGGTTCTGTTACAAAGCATATCGGCCATTTAGGACCGAGAAGACAAAAGCCAATTTATTTTTCTTTTTGAAAAATATTATTTGGCTCATCATTACCACCTTCCAGCCCCAGACCCACTTTGATTGTCAAATTAGTTCACTATTACTATATTACTATTGCTATATATATATATATATATCTCTCTCCCCAATCATCTGGATTTCAGGAATGCTAGAATATGGGGAGAGTTGAGCATTTTAGAATAAAAAGGAGGGAAAAAACTATGCAAAGAGATAAAGAATTTTCTTTTATAAGCATGCAACAGAAAACTGTCGGCAGAGAATTATCTTCATCTGGGAAATGCGTTGATAACCCTGAGTGAAAGAGGAGACTGGGTGTCGGTGTGGGTGTGGCCAGATACCAAGACCGCAGAGGGAGGATGGGGCTGGAGTTGCTCAGTGTATAGCAGACACAGTTTGAACTCCTGAGCAATGCAGAAGGGAGAGATTGAAGAGCAAAGCTGAAAGAAGCAGAAGGAAAGACAAGAGAGACTGGGACTGGGTGTGGCTAGTAAAATTCCTCTGTGGAGGAGTGATGCCTGCTTGTTCCTCGAAAAGTTGTTTTTATTGGTAAAAAGCAAATCCTCACTCTTGTGTTCTAAATTATGCTCTCCTTCCTCTGTTCAGGAAAGTCCATTATTCTCATGAATTGCTTGATGTGTATGATTTTTTCTTTGAGATGAAAAAAAGGAGATAAACTGGGATTCAAGTCAAGATGGATGTGGAGGAGGACAGAGAGAGCAAATGAGGTCCAAGGACCTCAGGGGTAGTAGTGGCCCTAAGAATATAAGCTCCACCCTAGAAGCCACAGCAGCGATGCAGTGAGGACCCTGGACCTCCTTAACCAAGGGAAATGGAGGGGATTTGAGCCAGTTTCCCCTATGTATTAAAGGTGTAAGTGACCGTCAACTGAAAGCTGACACAGATCCATGTGTGTGTGCTGCTCACAGACATCTTAGAACATCATGGCAAAACATCTTTTTTCTTTAAGAAACTAGGGTACTTTCTCGTGTACCATACTTAAAACACAACCAAGATAAAACCCACTAGTTAGAAAAATTGCTGGCACGCCACCTTGTTAACAGTAGTTGGCTTAGGGTGGTGATCTTCTGGATGAGAATTCTTTTTTCTCTTTCCTAATTTTGTTCTGATTTACAGTAGGAGACAATTGACTATTTGGGTTTTATCTTGGTTGTGTTTGTTTTATTTAAGTGTGGTATACGAGAAAGTGCCCTGGCACCAGATTTAGAAGAGCTGTGATCTAGTCGACGCTCAGCAACTTAGCAGCAAGTCATCGAAACTTTCTGTGCTATAGCTTAATTAGGACCTTGTCTCGCTATCTTCTTTTTTCTTTTTACTCAACCCTTGTAACCCTAATGCCTAGCACAGAGCCAGGCGTGTGTTTAATAAGTCCTTGGTATTTAATACATAATAAAATAATAATTAAACAATATATCATTAATATGTGATAGAAAATAATAACAAAATGATAAAAATAAAATACATGCTTGGTGTTTAATAATATTTGATAATAAATATTTAGCAAATAGCTGATTCAAGGAATGAGGCATGAATGAGTGTTTTGAACTATTCAGCAAGATATCAAGCCAAGGGATAATTACTATATAGCCAGTATGGAACAGCTCCAATAACTGGACTGCCAGGAGAATCTCTAAGTGGTCACACCCCATTGACAGGAAAGGGTGAGTCATCTATTCTCTGTTAGGAATGCAAGTCTTGATCTGAAAAACTCTAAAGATTTCTCAAGTTTCAAGGCTTGAAGGCAGAGCAATTGACTGCTTTTATTGTTTAATTACTACTAAATATTAGTGCAGAAATAATAATGTTTATAATATAAAAATTGAAAAATAAGCATTGGCATAAGGGAGAAAGTGAAAATCACCCATAATTCCACCACCTAAATGATTTTGGCGTATCTCTGTATATGCGCATGTGCACACGCCTGCAAAGAGGAGGCTGGAGAAAGAGAGAGAGGAAGAGAGAAAGAAAATATATCCGCATGCATTTATAGATCGTGATTTTTACTATGAAGATGGGATCAAGTCAGCCATACCCCTGCTAATTCTAATTTTTCATCTATTATGTGGTTAAGCATCCTTCCATGTAAACGAATTTATTTCTACCACTTCATTCTTAATAGTTACCCTATATGGATGTATCTCATTATCACATTGTATTTAACTAATTCTCTTTAAGGTATTTACTTTATTTCCTGTTTCTTGCAATTATAAGCGATCTATGTTAAAAACCTTTGCACATCCATCTGGGCCTTTGATTAACGATCAGACTCTCAGATCCCTTCTTTGCACATATTTCCGTCCTTAGGCAGGGGCTGTTGCTTGGCACTACTGGCAATTAGGGAATCCAACAGACCTCATGGCAGATGGTCTTTTACGTATCCATACGTGGGGTCAAATGCTATTTGACTAAACTGAATGGCCAATTAAGTGCAGAATTAGATTGGTGTTTCCTCTCATCTATTTGATTTACTATCAATCACTGTGAATGAAACAATCGCTTCTCATTTTTTCAGCAGACTTTGCTTTCTTGGTATCCTCCCTCTTTCCTTTCTCC
This sequence comes from Equus quagga, assembly GCF_021613505.1. NCBI lineage: Eukaryota > Metazoa > Chordata > Mammalia > Perissodactyla > Equidae > Equus > Equus quagga. The sequence continues at coordinate 152,576,434 of NC_060267.1, read as the reverse complement.
ACATAAAAACTCCACAAAAGCAAATATATATGTAAAATTAATATATTGAATATAAATTATAAATATATTCAATATAAATTATAAATGTATTAAATTATAAATACATGTTTCAATTTTGAGAGCTCTTGAAACTTCTCTGCCATTTATAGAGCCGGATTGTGTATATAATTTCTAGTCACTTTCCCAAGGTCACATGGCTAATAGCAGCAGAGCAGAAATAAAACTCAGGTTTGTCATCTGTTTGTTATTCTCAAAGTAACACTACTTGTATTGCGACAAAGAGAGGTGATGATGTCAATATTGTGCTTAGCTTCAGAACCAAGTTCAGTTTTTATTGTTTGACAAAAGTACATAGCAACCTTACAATAAGACCTTGCTTAATTGCAAATAGCCTTTGATGTCTGCAGTGTGTGTGTGTGAATTCCCTTTGGAAGGGAAAAGGAATTTAGCCACATAAAAGTCTTTGCAGTCTAAAACAGTGAGACTTGCCGTTTAACGTGGGTTTCCATCCATCTTTACTCTGGGATGATTCCTCAGGCAACAATTAACTATGTAGACCCGGTGACAACGTTGCTGCCAGGAGAGACTAAAGCATTGATGAGTCACTTCTTATATTCTAAAACAGGTGACAAAAAAATAATGTGATTTTTTAATGGAAACCAGTGGTTGAATGGGATCCCCCAATGGGACATAAGATTGTTGATGGCTTAGACTCTATCATTTCCTGTTAAGAAAACTGCATAGACCTGGGATGAGACGACCTTATTAATTCCTTTCTCTCATTAAAAATATAGTAGACCTCATTTCCTTTTTTATCTTTACCTTTCAAGTGCCAATTAACAGAATTCAACAGTGTCTGGAACATAAAGGATGCTCAAGAAATATATTTGTGATTGAAGAATGAATGAATAAATGAATTTATTGAGCACAAAGTATGTGCCAGACCTTGTTTTAGGCACTGAGAATACGGCAGTGAACACAACAAACAAAGATCCCTGCTCTTGTTGAGCTTTCATTCCAATAAAGAGAAAAAGGCAATAAATGAACCCAAAGTACAATGTACAGCGAAACGTATAGCATGTGAAATATTGATAAGGACTTTAAAGAAAAGCAAATCTGGGAAAGGGAAGAAGCGTGTAGGGAGGGTGTGGATGACGTTGAAATTTTAAAAGTGTTCTCAGAAAAGGCACAACTGTCCCTAATATTTGCAAGACCTGGAGCAAGAATACCAATGGGGCCTGCATACTATATTCTAAATATTCTAAAGTTATAAGTCAAAACAACAAACTGTAAATTAAAACACATTCCATCCTCTTACTTTGAAATATATCTTCAAAATGACAAACTTGAAAACCTGGTACAAAGCTATGGCTTTTATATGACAGAAGACATCAAACATACTGAATTTAACTATTAATGTGTATTTCTGGGTGTCGTGTTGATGGGCCAGCCACGTTCATGTGAATAACCAAATATATAATTCATAACATTTCATATGTTTGTTCCATGAAATTTATTCTGTTTTTATTTCAGCAAAATCCCTATGTAAATAATCACATTTTTTACATCATTTTGTCCTAATCATCCACAGGATCAAAAATAAAATGTAATTGTATTCCAAATAAACAAATTTAAATATTATTTCATCAGAAAAGTAAGTCAAAATAAATACAAAAGATTAAAAAATAAAATTATGTATATGTTTTCAAAAAGATATTTTATTCTAAAATATTCAAAATTACATACTAATTTAAAAAGTAAAATACAAAAATAATTCATGAATATGGACTTTATACTGAAATTTATTTGAAGCTGAATTTTAAAAATTTTAGTGAAAATATAACTAAATATTTTTTAAAAGTTTTTGAAAAATAAAACTTCATAATTCTAACATTCAATATCTGTCTAGTTTTCAATGAAAACAGGCTTATCACATGTCATATATGCTCCATCTAAACCTACATACATACAGATTTAAGAATAATGCAAATTCTTCAATATTATGAACTGTTTTCAATCACTAAAGGTAACCGTTGTGAAAATTATGCTAATTCATGAGCATCGCCAGAATCCTACATTGGAACATAAAGAGAAACAAAGAAATGAATGTTCAACATTATTTGGAAATGATATTTCATTAAGACAATATGCCTTTTATGTTATCCTAGAGGAAAGATTTAACAAGTTGATTAGATTATCTTTACTTTTCCCCAATATATTAATCATCTATTGGCACCTAACAAATTGTTCTAAAACTTAGCTACTCCAAACCACAAGCATTTATTATCTCAGTTTCTGTGGGTTAGGAATGTGGGCAAGCCTAACCTGAATGCCTGTGGCTCAAAGTCTTCCACGAGGCTTGGATGACCAAGGTGTTAGTCAGGCTGCCTCTCAAGGCTCACAGGAGGCGGAGGATCTGATTCCAAGCACACCCACATGGTTGTTGGCGGGCCTCAGGTCCAAACTGCCTAGAGTCCAAACATCAGTTCTTGGCCATGTGTGCCTCTCCATCTGGCAGATCACAACATGGCAGCTGCTTCCTTCAGAGTGAGAGCGAGAGCCCCAGTAGAGAAGGTAGAGTCTTTTTTCCATGTTATAACCTCGTTTCTGAAATGACATCCCGTCACCTTTGTCCTGTCTTATTGGTTAGAAGGGAGTCACCAAGTCCAGCCCACATTCCAGAGAAGGAAATTACGAAGGGACGTGAATCTCAGGGTCTAGGAACCATTCGGGCTCCATTTTGGATGCTGTTAATCATGCCCAACTTCTTTCATGGTTCAAAGCCTCCACACCTGCTGAAGCTTATAGCACAATTTGGAGCCCTCTTAAAGTAAAAGAATGCAAAATCACAAACACAAATTAGGAACAAAAGTATTTATTTAGAATGAGAAAATAAATTACCACAAACTACAAATCTAATAAAATGGGCAACTATAATCATGACAAAATCTGGAAAAAGAAGTGAATTTTATTAATTAACTGTCTGTCACAATACTCTTAATACTCTTACCTGTCTCTGTAATACTCTTACCTACATTTTTGACAGTAGAGTCTTCGATCATTTCTTCTGATGACAGCAATTTGATAGCATATCTTTTTATAGATAGAATGTAAAAATAATATCTTTCATCCAGCATGGTTGATTAAAATTTGTTTATTTTTATTTTTTATAGGTTAGAAAAGTTTTTTCTCAGCTTTACAACTTTTTATTGGCAATGTCATAACATTTTAGAATGTCAAATTTGAGAAAATGTCTATGAACTTTCTTGTGTGAGTTATAAGATTAGGAAAACTTTTCTTTATATAGACTAGTTTTTGGCTCTGGACATTTTAAGCCATGTTTCTCATCTACTAATCACATGTTTCTTGTGCCAGATGCTGTGAGATACCTTCATTTCATAATGTAACCTCTGGAACCTGTGCATCTGTGTGTCCCAGCCCTGGGGAAGTTGGCAGAGTTGAATTAGATGTATTTCTGGAAGCTATTCCTACAATGGGACAAATATCAATAAATATATAACTGTCATAAATTACATGAATATGTTTTACTAAACTTCCTTTTAGCTGGAACCCCAAAATGTCTGTAGCCACTTGATATAAGAGGCAGCATGATGGAGGGGATGTCAGAGTGGAGAGAGACAGTGGTCTAACTTTAGTTAAAATAGAGTACTTTTGAAATTTTAAAAACATGACTATGAAGATGAGGCTTTTCCAAAACCAGTCTTAAAGTTTGAACTTCATTAGTTTCTTCACAAAGCCACCTCTGTTCTTGACAAAAACAAGCTGAGGTAGAAAAAAAATCCCACATGAACTGCATGGTACTATACAGAGCAGATCTAATTTTCAGAATTCAATAAATTTTGAAGTTACTCTTGATTAAGAAGTGTAGTCACTGTGTGGCTTCATCTTTGCTGAGAGAAAGAGCAAGGATATGGATCATTCTATCCCTCCAGTCTTCTCCAGTTCCCATGATTCCATGATTCTTCTTAAAAAATATCTCGGCACACAACTAAAAATGCACAGCTATGTACTGGGGGGCTTCGGGGAGAAAAAGGAAAAATTAAAAACTTAAAAAACAATATCTTGAGTGCATTCAATGTCTCAGAAAGGATGATGGAGACTCTATGCTATCCACTTGAACCTGAACTGGAGGAAGGTTCCCACTGTCAAAAGAGCATTGATGGTGAAGGGGAAGTTGGCTACAGGGCTAATGTCTAAGTCATGCTAGTAGTGATGGCTTCAGGAGGGGTGGCTGTGATGGGAAAGCTGGAGCACCCACCCCCACGCACACACACTGGGGCCTCCAACACAGAGAAACTTCTGCATCGCAAATTAGATTGCACTTAGTTTCACCTCTGAATCATGGGTAGGCTCAGTTCTTCCTGTTTTTTATTTTTATCATTTGTCTCTGTTTGACATGGTATTAATGGATCATTTTCACTCAGATGGTACTATGCTCTGAAAATAAAGCCTTAACTATAAAGAGCAAAGAATTCAGCAATGACATCTGTCATTCTTTAATTAATTAGAGTGCCCCTAATAAGACCCAGAAGAACAAATATCACATCTGAGCACAATTACATTATATCTGCATGATGCCCTGCACGTAGCAGTTCTGGGCTTCCTGTTTTTCCATATGTTACAGAAATATAGATAACTCAGAGCATGTCACAAATTTAATCAATGTTAGATTATAGAAACCAAGCCTAAAGTTAGGCTTTAGAATTCAGTTTTGTAAATACTCAGTGGAGGGACTTTTGCTATTTGAGGAGTTTAAAATGTCTCAGTGGAAATTGAAGTAAAGTAATTAGGTGGCAGTCAGGGAATAATTATGTCAGTGTTTTGTAACATGATTGTTTTTACTAAGTCCCACATTAGTCTAAATTGTGGTGACTTTATGTCCAGAATTTTTTGGAACAGTCCTGGTTTCAAATTTGCTGTCTCATCCCGCACAGCACCCCCCCACCCCCTGCTCCAGCTACCCCAGGGAGGCTTATGTTTGTCACATCATGGTGACCAAATCTTTGGTTTAGAAAATATAAACAGAAAAATTTGGCTAAAGAGAATATGTACTTTACTTCCTAGCATCGTTTTTTAATTGCTAAAGCTGCAAAGGTAAAAGAGAAAAGCTGATATAAATACTGTAAATCAAGAGGCAATCCAATAGGATCTCTGTGGCAGAAGGCTTTCATGTTAATAGTGAAATTTGGGAAGAATCTTTAAATCAGCTTTTAAGAAATTCACCATAGCTTGAGCCAAATGTGTGAGTAACATTCGGTGCAGGTTGATTTCTGCTACTTTTACTGGCAAACAATGGCCAACTGCCAAAGTATGGTCAACCCACACAGCTGTTTTCAATGATTCATTTCCCGTGATTTCCCAGCTGACCCATTCAGAAGGGGAACAGCAGGTTTCAAGCTGCAGTTGCTAGCCTCATTGCTGCAAAGAGCCCTCCCCTTCAATTGTGGGAGTATTTGAAAGGCTTAAGCGAGGGGCAGTTACCCTTGGAAACAAATTCCATGCCTGGAGTGTAAGCAGGCAAGAGAGGTTGAGAAGAAACTGAAATGTTGATTTTGTGGTGAGGTGCTCCCCATGGCTCTGAATCATAGCATGCTTACCTCTTCAGCTTTCTCTCACACTACACCCAGACTTTAGCCCAACATTCCAACCACTCTGGCAGTTTCCAAAATACAGAAGGTTCTTTCACCACCCATTGGTACCACTGGCTGGAATGTTCTTTCCTCTTCTTTGTTTGAGAACCTCCTGCCACCGCCAGGGTGCAACCCAAATATTGCAGACTCTTGAAGCTGCTCGAGAACCCTCCAAGGTAGGTTAGAACTACCTCATTCTTAATGGGGGATATTGCCCACAATGGGGTGAAAATTGGCTCTTGAAAGGTAAAAAATCCTACTTCTTTAATGTATAAAGCACAGATATACATAAAGTACCTAAACAAACATGCAATTTATCTGTAGTATGACAATTTCATTTCGGGGGTAGCGATTAGAAGAAAATATGTAAAAAGGCTCCTTAAGTGAGCATTAATGATAACAGTTTTGAGAAACCCTGGGTTACACGCTCCTTTGTGTCCCCTGAGCATCCTACTTAGCTTGTTTTAAGTCACTGATTTTGGATGGTGTGCTGCTCGGCATTATTGCAGCAAAGGCTGACTGATACCCCTTTTTCAAAGGCCTTCCTCCTCCCACTCTCTTGAGAGCTGGGACACTGTCTTGCGCTCCACTGCCCCCTCAGGACCAGGCAGAGTGCTGGAATGTAGCGGTAGCAGGTACTAAGGAGATGTTTGCATGACAGCTTTGACAAGATCGTGGCTTCTCAGGCCTGCTCAGGACTTTTACACACATCGTGCTCTATACAGGAGGCGTCGGTCCTTTCTCACTCTTTCAGCACCTATGATTTGATGTGATGAAGTTCCATGAATTTTTATTCCATCTGCAATAGCCAAAGGACTGACTCAAATTTGAACATAGAGTGGGGATGTGTCCTGTTCAAATATCCAGTGGGTGCTTTTAAAGCTCAGCCGTGTGAGGGTGTTTGACATGCCCTATCTCCAAAAGTCATGGTGTACCCCTGGGTAACCATGTCTCCGTCAAGGACAGCATTTTCACTGTAACATTAGTTGATTCAGAAGTACTGGGTACCAATTTGCAGCCATATTTGTAGCTTTCTGTAGCAGCGGCACAGATCCCTGTGACTGCTTTAGATTACTTGAAAGTCAGTATTGGAAAACTCTCCTTAAAATGATTTGTACATATCATTCTTTTATTTTATGTAGCTCTTTTATCAATATCCTGCATTAAAATGATGATGAAGCAGCATAAGATAATGACGGAAGATAGCCAACTCTATGGAGCATGTACTATGTCCCATCCATTTTGCTAAGTATTGTCCATCCGTACCCTCATTTAACTCTCCCAATAGTCCTATGAGACTGGTGTTACTGTTTTCCTGAACAACAGATGAGGAAACTGAGGATTAAGACAATGAAGCAATCCTCCCAAGGACCCACAGCCAGAAGGGGGAAAGCTAGAATCCAAACCCAGGACAATCTGACTCCAGAGCCTAAGGTTTTAAAGCACGATGCCAGTACAAAACAAAACAAAACAGAAAGTTTCAAAATACATAAATAAAATGCTGCATTCTAAAAGCATCTAAATGATGGTGATCATGATTACTGTTAACAAGATGAAATAAATGGACAGCACATTTCAATCTGCAGAGCAAGATGAAATTTTGGCTTGGGATATGTGCACAGCATTCCAGTTTCAGTTCTATATGTGGAAAATTGACTGTCCCCAAAGGTCAGAAGTTGAAAAACAGATTCCAAGGAAAATATTGCAATGTGTTAAAGAATTTGCATAATGAAGCTTGTTTGAAGTTATTGTTTATAGAAAAGTGTGGGGGGGGGGCGGTTGGTGAAAGGAGACGAGAGAGTAGGGAGGAAAAGACTAAAAGAAAAGGTTCAGTTCTTTGCCTTTGAGCCTCCACTACCCCCCACTCCGATTGCTAGCATCAATCAATTTTTTTCATAGAAGTTGGCGTCACAATAGGACATCAGTGACTAAAAAAGAAAAAGAAAAACCCAAATGTGGAAAGTGAGTTCATGGCTCAGAGAGTTAAATTAGAACAGACCTTTTCCATTTCTAGGAGACATTGCATTTTCCATGTGGCAACATTTCACCTGGTCCCTTTGAACGATTCAGCCACATTTTGTAGGCTTTAAAAGCAATATGGAAGAGAATGGTACTCCTTAAACTTAAGTGGCATAAATTTTTTTAAATTATGGCTCTGAAACAGAGGGGAACGGTGATAAAGGCAAAATAGAATTCAACTCTTTCACTAAGAAATGTCTCCCAAATGAAATTTCAGATTTTATTCTTATCTGAAAACTCCTTACTGCCCAGGAAGATTTTGTGAACAAAAACTGATTTTCTAAGACTTATCAGTGATGCTGGTTTACTCCTATTTTTCCGCTGTTTTGTTACTGGAAGACAAACAGTCTAGTTGAAGGTATGGTCTGGAGTAAGGCTTACTACCACTGTGTTCATGGGCAGATGACTTACCCTCTCTGACCCTCAGTTTCCACACCTACCAAATTGGGCAATAATATATACTTCCACGGGTAGTGATGAGTTGAGCGAGGAAGTATATATAAAGGGTCAGCTCAATATTTTTTTCCCTTCCTTCTTGTCCTACCTTCTACAGTTGTAAAGTAATTCGGTTGGCAATATTTTCTCTAACGTTTCTTCCCACTTTGTAGTTCTATGTTAGTTAATTCACGTCGTCAGAGATATTTTTTATACTCCTTGGCTTTCCTGGTTGAGTTTCCTGTAAAATTTTCACAGGTAATCAGAGAACAGAGGCAAACAGGAAAGAAGGTGTGGAGGAAATATCACGGTGTGGTTTTGTGTGTACAGCTGACCCCTGCTGCTTGTGGTCCGAATTAAGAAAAGCTGCACAGTCACCCCAAAACCGGAACTTTTAAAGTCACTCTGCAAGTTCTAGTTGAACAGATATTTCTCAAGAATGCCAGCTGGGAAGGATGATGGAAGGCTGTGAGGGACACAGAAAAAAGATACCAAGGGTTATAAATAAATAAAAAAAATCATTTCTTTAACTCTTTTTTTATTGGGAGGCATTTATCAAATATATCATGTGCATTACATTATATAATCCTTTCGATAATTTAGGACAGAAGCATATTAACCCCATTTTGCAGATGAGAGAACTGAGGTTCTCAGAAGCTAAGTAACTTCCCCAAGTTTAATCAGCTAGTTGGTGTCTCGGCCAAGATTCCAAGCCCATCTGGAGGATCCAAAGGTGGTCCATTTTACAGACTGATTCCAAGTGATATATGAGCCAGGATGTATAATTCAAACTAGTTTAAGCAAAAATGGGGAATATATTAATTCTCATAAGAACCAGTCCCAGAAATAACTAGTTCCAGTGGATATATACACCGTTGGCTTGCCTGCACGCCTTCTTTACCTCCCTCATTCCACACCCCCTCCCTTCTTCCCTCTCACTTCCATCTCTCTCTATTTCCCACAGTTGGAACCCATGGCCACAGGCAGCTTCAGTGTCATATCTTACAACTACATGACAGGGGAAATGGAAGGCTTCCCTGCCTTCTCCTGAGATAAACTGTAGTCAACCTTCAAAACCAGAAACCAGTTTAAGAGGCAAAGTGTTTATTTGAGATCAAAGAATTGCAACTCAGGGAGCACAGATTTAGGTAGAAACCCAAATAGTGTCCCAATTACAGGGTAAAAGAGGAGGACTTTTATGGGGAAAGGAAAGAGGTAATTATATGAAAAGAGGAGGAAGAGGGAAAAAAAGTCTTCTACAGGTGTTAATAAGCTAGTTTATTCTTTAGCTATATATGGCTGGTTACAAATTCTGTCTTCAGAAAGAAAGTCCATAATCATCATCTTTGTGGTCAGGATGTCTGCTTTCCTGTTAGCCTTACAAACAGTTGTTTGGAAGACCGTGTTGGTTTGACCCAGTCCAAAGGTCTGGCCCAGTTCAAACAGTCCAGAGGTACAAGGGGTAAGACATACAGGCAGTTCCTCTGAAATGGCTGCTCCGGCTCTATTTTAAAATGGCTCCGCTTATGTCAACTTTTCACACTGTTTAGGAAAGGGCTATTATTGTTCTGGTTCAGTTGCCTTTCCATTTCGGAAACAATAAGAGTATATGTGGAGATGGCTACAATGACTGGTTCAGGCTGGGTCACGTGCCTGCATTTGGGACCTGGGGTCTGTGACATTGGAATTGGAAACCCCTTGCAGAATCACAACACTGGAGGAGAAGCGACAGCCCAAAAAGAAAAGAATTGTTGTTTGGGGCCAGGTAAAACAACAAATGACCACTCTCTAGGTCGGGAAAAAACATGGACTTTGGAGGTGGGTAGAAACAAGTTTTAACTCCATTCTGCTGCTTCCTGGATGTTTGGCATTGAATTTGAGTCACAATGGTAAGTGAGATATGAAGTAATAAATCCGAGCGTGGTCAATGCTAATAAGTAGTTGCTAAATGGAAGGATAATAAAGTGCTGGGTAAATGCAAGTTTCTAATATTAGTATAACTTTGATCTTTAAATTTTCCTTATGTGGACTTATAATTTCAGAACTTCCCCCATCCCCCTCACTCCCTCACTGTGCCTACTTTCCTCAGGCTCTGTGTTCAAGTAGATTATAAGCTCCTGGAAAGCAAGGACAGTATTTTCTGCATCTTTTGTAGTCCCAGAACTCCTAGCAAAGGGTTGGGCATAGCCCTGTGTTAACAGCACTTGTTTAAAAGGTACTTGTTGGGGCCAGCCCGGTGGTGTAGTGGTTAAGTTTGTGTGCTCTGCTCCAGTGGCCGAGGATTTGCAGGTTCAGATCCTGAGCACGGACCTACACACTGCCCGTCAAGCCATGCTGAGACCACATCCCAAGTACAAAGTAGAAGAAGACTGGCATAGATGTTAGCTCAGTGACAATCTTCCTCAAGCAAAAAGAGGAAGATTGGCAACAGATGTTAGCTTGGGGCCACTCTTCCTCACCAAAAAAAAAGTACTTGTTAACTTATATCATTGAAAAGATTTACAGCTTCATCACATCGGAAGTCTGCACTCAAATTTAGCACCGCTTGCACTAGTGCTCTAGGTCCTGAACAAATAAGTATATCTGAGAATAGGTATTCAGACTGTTAATGTTCACTTTTATCTAAAAGGTGCAAACGAGTGACATTTTATCAATTTTTTTGGCTTAAAGTTGCAAGGTTATGTTAAATCATTTTCACGTTCAATAATATTGTTGCCTTGAAAATGAGGAATATTATGAATGTTAAGCACTTACAACCTACCCTGCATTAGGAGTTTAATTCTGTTCTTCTCATGATCAGTTTTCATACATTTCCATGTATTAATTATGTTCACACTGATGTTCTAAAATAACCTTAGCCAAGCTCATTACATATTTTGATGGAAAAGCACTTAAATCCAAATGACAATTTACATTTACCTTTCTAAAACAGATTTGTAATGGCTGTTAAAGACATTTCCCTAAATAGACTCTGATTTTGAAATTCTAATTGAATTTTATATTTTGTCTGATAAAAAATAAGCCCATCATTATTTGAGCTGAAATTACTGGTGTCTTCCCCAATTAATCATGGCTTAAAACACGAGATACTGTTCCTTGTCCTTTTGTCAGTGGGTTGAAAACTCTCTGTGAATGCTGTGAACTGTGGGTGAGCACTGAAGGGTACCTAGCTTTGATCTGCACTGTGAGTGTAGGACGTTCAAGTGTTAAAGGTGCTGGAACATTCATTTGGATGTCAACATTTCTTTTATGTGAAAATGGAAGGCATGAGTCTCCTTCCTTGCATTGCTGATTGTGTTCCAGTTGGCTTGAGTCCCTTTTCTTCCTATTACTTTTCAGTTAAGCCTTTGAAGAGCTTCCCATTACTGTAGAATATAGTCCAAACTCCTTAAGATTGCCCTCAAGGACCTGCAGATTCCAGCCTCTGCCTGACTCCCTGGCCTCATCTTGTGTCACTCTCCCCCATTGCTGCCATGCTCCAGCCCAGTTCTCCTTCAGTTCCTCTAATGAATGCGCCATGCTTCCCACTACTTAACACAAAATATGTTCCTATATCTACTCCTGCTGCTTGGAAGGCTCGCTCCATCCTCTCTTTCACCTGGCTAACTCTCACCAACCCATAAATTTCTGCTTAAGCAGCATTTCATCCTGACCTCCCAGACCATGTGAGTATTTTCAAAGGGCTATGTGTTTTAGGTTTAAATTTCTAAAAGTCTAATTAGGGCCTATAATTGTTCCCTTAGAAATGGACAGTTTTGTCCCAAGGCTAGCGGGAACCAAGAATAAAGAGCAGAAGAGCAGGAACATTTGGATTCCTTAAATGCTATTTGTATTCTTTTTCCCTTCCTGGTTCCCCAGAGGACAAGGTCAAGGAAACAGGAATTGAAGAAGGCAAGGCCTCCCAGGGTGGAGTCACCACAGATGAGCCTACAAATCCAACAGCTTTCCTGGGCTAGTCTGTGAATCAGATGAGTGAGGTGCCCTTCGTGAAGACACAGCAGGGAAGCAGTCCTTGAAACTACTCTGTCTGGGCAATTATCAGTCCCTGCCATCTTCGAGGTCTTCCTACAGCTTCTGAGTGCTGCGCTCCTCACTGTTAGCGGTGATGCCTCTGGGCACACTCTTAGTCCAATTTAATCTTAGCATTTTTAGCCAATGCCCTTCTGTCATTATTTTCAATAGTTTACAGAGGTGAAGAGTGTGTGTGCGTGTGTGTGTGTATTCTGATGAATACAAACATATTTCAGCTTTTTAATCTTCCATACTCACAAATGACATTTTCACACCGTTTCTGAATCACGCCTGGTGATGTTCCAGAGTCCTGTGAGCAGATAAGAGGAAGGAAGACTCTGCTGTGGCGAAAACTGACCTCAATCTACAATTTCCTGTCTACCACACAGCCCATACTTTCCTTATTAGTGGTATTCCCATAATTAAATATTTATTTTTCTAATTATTTCTTTGATGTTGTTTCCTCCTAGTAGTCTGTACATTTCAGGAGGTTTTGTACTGTCTTTCTTGTTCATTGCTTTATTCTCACTGCTTAGAACATAATAGGTGCTCAATAAATATTTACCAAATGAATGAAAGGGTAAAAAGGGGAGAAGAGATGGGGAATGGAGGAGACAAAAGAGCATTCCAACTCTGAATTCCTTACTAGCTCTAGGCCTCGACATTATGTGCTCCTGAATCTCCTCTTACTGTCTTCTCTTGATCCTTATCTCCAAAGGTGGATTTTAATTCCCCATCAAGTATTTATTTAAATGTTCTATAACTGAAAGAAATAAGCCACTCATTTTTGTGACTATGGAGGAACCACTTTAAATATTGGTTTTCAAATTTGGTTAAATCTTGTTGAAATCTATAGGGATATAAGATCTTTTAGAATACGTTCTAATTTTTTTTTTTTTTTTTTTTTAACATACGAGCCATAGAAGTTAACTGTGCATAGTCATCACTCTCGCTCTTCCCCCTTGGGCAGGCACTTTTGTGCAGTGCACAAACCATCCCACCGTAAGCTGTAGCTCTGCTTCCAGCTTTAGCAAGATATTAAATAAATTGATAAAGTTGACTGGGAAGGATCCCTATTGTACCTTGATACTCTCTTTACACATTTATTCTCTTTTAATTAGCTTGAGAGGCAATTTAACAAAATTATTAAAAACATGGGCTTTGACGTAAGGGAGAGCTACATTTAAATCCTGAATTTATCACCCACTGGTTCTGTGATTATTTACTCTCCTCTCTGAGTCTGGATGACCTCAACTACAATATTGAAATGATAGTGTCTTCATTAGCAACCTGTTGCAAGGATTAAATAAAATGAGATGTGGATTGTGCCTAGCACGCTCTTTGGTATGTAGTAGTTGCCTGGGAAATGACAGTTACTGCTATATTGGTTAGTTAGTTTGAGTTTTTTGCCGTTGTTGTTGTTTTAAGATTGGCACCTGAGCTAACATCTGTTGCCCATCTTCTTTTTTCCTTCTTCTTCTTCTTTTGTTCTTCTGCTCCTTCTCCTCCTCCCCAAAGCCCCCCAGTACCTAGTTGTGTATTCTAGTTGTAGGTCCTTCTGGCTGTGCTATGTGGGACATCGGCATGGCCTGATGAGCGGTGTCATGTCCACACCCAGGATCCAAACCAGGGAACACCTGGGCGGAGAGCTCAAACTTAACCACTCGGCCACAGGGCCAGCTCCTAGTTTGGGGGTCTTTTTATGGTAAATTTAATAAGAAGGCTTTTTAATAGGAAGAATGCTTATCTTGATCTGAGTAAAACCACACAGATCAAGCCATGCCCTACACAACTTCAACAATTGGTGGCAATATATCAACATTTCAAATAATTAAGTAACATTTTCTTGAATACTTAATTATGACCAAATAATAATGACAATTCAATGGATAGGAGCTCCCTGCTCATCTTCAACAATAGGAAAAGATATAACGAATTGTCCCTATTCATGAAGTGCCTTGAACATCAACTGGTCTTAAAAAATGCAAAATATACTCAATCCAGGAAGGGATATCGACTACACACATAGAAATGTCCACCTAACTTTTCATACTTCAGCAAATATTACAACTGTTCTTATTTAAAAATATATTTTATCATACCCTCATTTTCCATAAAATGAAGAAGTTTATCTCACAGACACACATACACAGGGACACACACACACACACTGCTTGTGTGCAGGTATCAGAGCATACAAAATAGAAAGGGGGTAGGATGTGGGGCTGGTACTTCATATTTCAGCCCTAACTCCACAAGCAGTTATTTTGCAAATGGGTTTCAAAAAATAATTACATTAATCAAAACTCTATTTATTCTCCTACATCAGTATTGATTTCACCCACACTTACCAAATTTACAATCTGCCTCTTTAATTGCCTGCCTCTCACTTCTCTGGGCTAAGAGTACATATATATCTGCATCCCACAAATATGGTCAAGGTTCTCCTTTGAAATAAGATGTCTAAGAACCCAAATACAAAGCAACTGGAATTAAGTTCATTTTTTCCCAGCCCTGTTTCTCATTAGACCTGCTCCTGAAATTCTTTGGTCTACTCTGGCTTTTTATTTACATTTGCTGTATAAGCCAATGATGATTGCATTATATTTAGTTCTCTGAAAACTGATAAATTACTTCATTCTTGGCATGATATCTTAAACCACAAAAATTAAATGGCAACTAAGATTTTTAGAAGCAGCTTAAAAAGCTAATATTAAAGTGGTATGAGATATCAACAGAGAGTATTTGTAATTCAGTGAGAGAGGGAAAATAAATAGTAAACTTAATAAGGGTTAACATTTGGGGGAACTTGAGTAGAGAGTGAATAGTAATTCTTTGGACTATTATTGAAGTTTTGTTGTTAGTCTGAACTTATTTTAAAATAAAAACAGTTTTTAAAAATAAGCCAGGTAAGATTTTAAATGGTGACTCATGATCATTTAAGACAGTGACTATGTGGCGTGATTTTGAGGAATGGGGGTGACTAATGAGACTCACAGATAAAGTATTCAATATGAATCCATTCAATAACACCCCACACTGAAGCTCAGTCATCTTTAAAACACGTTCATCTCAGTGTAGTAAACCCTGGTTAAGATTTAAATAATTTTAAATTCTGAGCCAGCCCTGTTGGTGTAGTGGTTAAAGTTTGGCATGCTCCACTTCAGCAACCTGGGTTTGGTTCCCGGGCATGGAACAACACAACTTGTCTGTCAGTAGCCATGCTGTGGCAGTGGCTCACATAGAATCCCTAGAAGCACCTACAAATAGAATATACAACCATGCACCAGGGCTTTTGGAGAGAAAAAAAAAAAGTGATTTCAAAATCCAACACTGGTCTTCCAAGTCGCCACCACCAGCAAAATAAGATGAAATACAAAGAAAATAAAATATGACAGCTTTCAAATAAATTTTGCTTTGAACACAATTCCAGCCAATATCAAATATCCTTGCTTACCATTTCCAAAGAGAAGCAACCCACTTTGTGATGACATGGCAATCTCATCCGTGTCGTACTTATGATCAATGTGCTTTTTTTCTAGTTATTGGGCATTTTAATCATCTCAGTTGTCTCTGGGAAACCTACCAGCCTGCACAGCCTGTGTCCCTCCGTGCGCTCACAACTCTCCCTTGAGAACAGGGCCATGTGCAATGGTAAACATGGCGTCCCACAAAAACGTGCAGGGGAAGTGGGTGTGCCCCCTGCAAAGGCTCTTATCCTTTCTTCATTTCAACATCATGGCATTTTATGGCTTCCCTCAAGAGGCAATTCCAATTATCCTCACAGTTTATCTAGGTTTCTGGAAAAATCTGTTTGCAAGTCGCCCCCCTTCTCCATTTCCCCTGGCAACTGGTTTACTGAGGAATACGTTTTACCTTTACATTTTTATTTCTGAGGAAAAACTGCTCACTAGACATTTGCGATTCCCTGAGAGAGACACACACAAACAGGAAGACTATAAAATGGAAAAGGATAAATTGGGACACCGCGATGAACATGTACTGCAATTCTGTTATCCTGACCTATTTTTAAAAGCTAGAGAAAGAACAAGTTCTGTTCGCCCTCCTAAGTAATTCCCTGGGAATTCTCTCAGTGCGGAGGTTTCATGCGGAGCGTAAAGGAGCTCTCTTGATTCCTGGTACAGAAGTTCGGCTTTTTAAATTTACAAGAGACATGACTATAATTACTCTTTACCTCTCAAAAAATATTCTCTTTTGGTAGCTCAGGGATGGCAACAGCTGTCAAACCTTAGACTCGAGTACTATCGGTAAGGTCACTATATTTCCCAGATTCCTTAATTTTCTGAAAGTGTTAAATTCAGAATGTTTTGAAAATTAAAAAAGAAAAACAAGATATTTCACTTTTCAAATTCCTTCTATTGCCTGCTTATGTGGAGTAGTCTCCTTCTGAGGAGAGAAACTGGAAATCATTTGGAACATGATTTTAGTATTATGAAGAGAATATAATGTAATCTATTCCAAAGAACATATTCACCCCAAAACCTTTCAATTGCAGTCAATTCCAAATTAATTGTGAACACTGGGGACAGAGAGACCACAACCAGTGAAATTCCAGGATAATATGAATCTTTATTTCACTTCCTTCTTCTTGTTCACCCTGCTCCTTCCTGCCACAGGGTCTTTGCATACGCTGTCCTCTATTGCACAGAATAATGCTTTACTCAAGTTCATCTTTTCTTTATCTCTTTTCTTGTACCTATATATAAGTCTTACCAATAATTCAAAGGATTGAATTCAACAACTATTTATGCAGCCAATAATGGACAGTACTTTGTTAGCATTTAGAATATAGGAATGAACAAGATGAAGGCTTTACAGCCAGCAAAGAACACATCTACAGACTCAAACACTATTCCAGCAAGATCAGCACTCTGACAGAGGCACATATGGAGTGGGAAGCATCATAATATGGTGGTTAAGAACAGGTGTTCTGGAGCCATGCTGCCTGGGTTTAGTCCTATTCTGTCACTTACTAGCTGTGTGACCATTAACAAGTTACTTATCCTCTCTGGGCCTTAGTTTCCTCACCTGAAAAATGAGGATGATGATAATACTGTATCTACCTCAAGGGTTGCTTTGATGATTAAATTATGTTATATATATATATATTGTGCTTAGAAGAGTACCTGTGTCTAGTAGGGTTGGTTCTTATTATCAATGCTACAGGGGTCCATATGAATTCACGACTAATTCTACCCAGAGACTTTTCAGAGATGTGGCATTAGATTTGCATTTTTGAGGGCACACAGGTGCAGAAATCAGACTTCTTTTTCAAACCTCTTAACAACACCACAAGGCATTTCCAAATTTTGAATTGCCAACTCTAAGTTCTAAGTTTCAACCCAAAATTCTTTGCCTCAAGTTCTCTTCCTTACTCTTTAAAGAAATCGGTACTTTCTATTTTAAACAAATACTATGAAATCATCTCAGAATTCACCCCAAGAATGATCCTAGTCTTGGAGGAAGCGTTCTCAACCAAAGTGTTAGTTATTTCAGTGTAAAACATCTGGAACATGTGTCCCCGGTCTCCCTGGATGGCACCTGGGCTCAGAATGAAGGTAGGCGGTGCTCTACCAGGGCTTGGAACCTTCTGGAACAGGCCACTGTCTCGCGCTGTTTGACACACTCGCTGAAAGGGAAAAGTGGCTGGCTGGATTTATTCACCATTAATTATTACTCCATCTGTATATTCAAGAATTTCAGACCATCATGAATTACTGTGATTTCTAGTCACATCCAACCAGCAAAAAGCTGTCCCTTATGTATCAAGAAAACGGCAAACCTCAAATTGGTGAGTTCTCTTTTCCTGGACAGACTCTGTGCCATCTGATCCTTGAAAGAGCAAAAGGAGAGTGTCCCGAAAGTTGAAGCTGCCTTATATTTCTGTAAATTTAAACATGACAAAATAAACTGAAAATTCCAAATATTTAAAACCTTGAGTTTACATTGGAATTGAGAGAACTGAAAACACTGCTCTGTTGGGCATAAAAGGCAGCCTTGGTAAGAGATGGAACAGTGTAAAGTGTTCAGTCCTGGGATGATAGAATAAATATGAATTCAACTTACTTCCCTGTGGAAAGGTTCAAAATCAAAGCAATGCCATAAACGTTTTATTTTCCCATAAACTGATAGCCTTTTAAATTATTTCCGTACATTTATGAATTCTCTCAAACATTACTTAAAAACATTTAAAAATAAAAACTAAAGTGTGGCAGCATAGAAGTGATTTAATTGTTTTATGATGAAGAAAAGGAGGTTAGAGTTAGTGTTCTGTGAATGAAGAGCTTTGACAAGATAGAAAGTGGGCCTCCCAGGGCTCCATCCATTATGGTGTGACTCAGTAAGCACATTTATTCAAGGCCCACCATGTGGTAGGGTTTTATATACGATGTAGATTTATTTCCATCCTCAAGGCATGTGCCAGGAAACAGATGACTGAATACACGGATATGACACGGTTTAGGAAATGCCAAGACGGAAGCTTGTATCAGATGCTACGGGGACCTTAGAGGGATCTAACTCGACTCAGGTGAAGAGGAAAGGTTGTCAGGAGAAGAGTACCGGAGAAGGTAATGCTGAACTCCTCCTCATCTTGAAGGATGAAGTAGCATGGGAAGATGGAGGGTGCAGGGAAGGGTCTCCAGGCATGAGGAGAAGCAGGAGCAAAGTCCTAGAGCAATGAATTCATGGTGCATTCAGGAAAAAAAGGATGTCTCCGAATACTGCAGTATGGGAATGCAGTGTGAAATGTAGGGCATGGCCAGGAGTGGAACTGGAGATCTAGCCTGGGACCAGATCCTGAAAAATGCTAAGGAATGTAAACTTCATCCTTTGAGGCTGTGCGGGATGTGGAAGCCCCCACAGATAGATGACAGGATGAAATCAGAAAAATCTCTCTGCCACAATGAGGTAAGGAGCTGGAGAGCAGGACACGGAGATCAAAAACAAGATTCCCATGGAGCTGCTGTAATAACCCTAATTAATTTTTTTAACTTTTTATTTTGAAATAATTATAGGTTCAAAAGGCACAGCAAAAATAGTAAAAAGAGATCTCATGTATCCTTAAGTCAGCTTCCTCTAATACTAACAACTTACATAACTATAACGGGTTATCAAAATCAGGCAACTGACACTAACACAATACTATTTACTAGATTATAGACCTTACTCAAATGTTATCAGCTTTTACATATCTATAGTTGTATGCAAGTTTATCATATAATATAGAGATTCTTGTAATGACCACCACAATCAAGATAAAATCCAAGTGAGTTTTGATAAGGACTTGAACAAAAAAATGGAGAAAAAGGAGAGATTCAATAAATATTTAGAACCTAAACTCTAAATAGTTCAATTCTGGAGCCAGCCTGCCCGAGGCTGTGTCTCAGCTCCACCACTTATTAGCTTTGTGACTTGGGATGCTGTGTCTCAGTTCTCTTGTCTGCAAAATGAAGATAATAATAGCACTTCCTAGAGAGGTAGTGAAAAATAAAGAACGTTTGTAACAAACAGAACTGTAGTCAGTGTATGGTAAATGCTGTGAATGTGTTAGCCATTATTAATAAGTAGAATCTAGAGATGTATAGAATGTGGAGGTGAAAAAAGGATCAGAACTTGGGCTTAGGTTACCTGGTAGATGACATTGGTATCCACTGAGATAGAAAGATGGGTTTGTAAAGGATGGGGTCAGTAAAATTTGAGGTGCCTTTTTCGTCCAAGTGATGAAATCTCTAGTCCATGTGGTTTGCCCAGTATATAACATAAGCATGATCACGTTAAGAGACTACGTAGAACACAGAATGTGGTTTGGGAAACTCCTAACAGGTGTGACTCAGAGAAACGTTGGTCATCTGCCTTCACTCTTCAGCTTCCACATTATTAGCTGGTTTTCTCAGGAATCTTGATGTCCTTTTTTTAATCTCCTCAGGTGATTTACATTCTGAGAAGTAAATTTTTAACAACTCTCTTTCTGCAGATTTAGCTATTGTTATTAACTTGGTCACTGGAAGGTTGAACATAAAGTAGTCTGTATCCATGGGATGGCCTCTGCATGATGTGCACATTATGGAGGCCTGCTGTTTTCTCTTTGCTCTAGGCTATGATGAGAAATGGCCAATCAAAATACAGCACTGCATTGCTCTGTGGGCAATGATTGGTCTAGAGAGTAGGCATTTGTGCTGGGCTCTACCAATTCAGATTTTGTTTTCTGGAAATTTAACTCACAAAGAGAAGGAAGATGGATCAGCATCTTCTTCTGGAAGACCCCCAGAGAGAAAGTTTATGAGGGCCCTAGCCCCTGCCTTGGCCATGTAGTCCTTTCTTTGTATTTATGAGCTACTTCCATATCATCTCAATACATTCTTTATCTCCTATAGTTAGCATTCTTTACTGTTGCTTGCAACCAAAGAATCTTAACTCTTAAATCTCTATTGGCAAGGCTATATTGTTTGGAGTATAAAGTGGTACAAATTTTGAAATGCCAAGGTGTCAATGTGTATCAGTATTACAAATGTTGTATATTTGGCTCAGCAATTTTACTTCTAGTAATTTATACCAGAAAAAATATTGAGATAAGTTCAGATATGTGTAAGATGCTTATGAAAATAAGCATCTGGAAACTACATGTCAAGGAAAATGGTTATTATTTGAAAAAATTAGGATATAACAATGTAAGAGAATAGTATACAGCCACTAAAAATGATGCTATATACATATTTACTAACTAGAAAAGAACTCCATAAAATATTAAGTAGGAAAAACAAGAATAAAATATATACAATGATCTAATTTTCATAATTTAGTGTGAGTATATGCATGTGAGTAGGTATGCATGCATATGTGTATGTGGGTGTGTGTGGAGCCAGAGAAAGAAGTTTGAAAGGGTATATGTCATTCCAAAAAATGGAGATTATCTCTGGGAGATGAGATTATGTCTTATTTTTGTTTTCATCTTTATTTTATATTATCAATATAATCTTCCATACATTTTATTTATAATCAGGTTTTTTTTTTTTTTAGAAATAAAATATCTCTTCTTACACAAGAATCAATGTTTATTTTCTTCTACTTCATGGGCACACTTTACCCCCAATTGAGGCAGACTGACACTCGTGTTTTATAGTGAGGAAAAGACACTTGAATGTATAAAACACTCAAATATGCTTTGTGCAGATACAGAAAGTTGGACTAGCCTTATTTGTGTCATAGTTACAGAAATAGCACAGGTATTAGTTTCCTATGGTTACTGTAACAAGTTATCACAAACTTACTGGCTTAAAGCAACATAAATTTATTCTCTCACAGTTTCTGAGGCCAGAAGTCCAAAATCAGTATCACTGGGCCAAATACTAGGTATGCACAGGGCTGGACTCCCTCCTGAAGTTCTAGAGGGGAATTCATTTCTTGCCTCTTCCAGTTTCTGGTGGCTGCCAGCCTTCCTTGGCTTGTGGCCACAACTCTGTCTCCAAGGTCACATTGTCTATTCCTTTTCTGTCTGTAGTAACAATCTCCTTCTCCCTCTCTCTTACATGGACACTTGTGATTACATTTAGAGTCCAGGATAATCCAGCATACTCTCCTCATCTCAAGATGCTTAACTCAATCCCAGCTGCAAAGACCCTTTTTCCACACAAGGTAACATTTACAGATTTCCAGGATTTGAACCTGATAGGGAGACATCTGTTAGCCTACCACAATATGCTGTTCTAAAAATAAGAATTCCACCCTAAATTTGACAAAATTATTGATTTGCGTTTGTATGTATTGGAAACACACACTTGATTGTATTGATTAAAACAATAGCAGAGAGTAAGTTTAATAACACATTTCAAGTTTCAAAATGAAGCATGCATCACTTCAAAATTCTATGAATAACGAAAGGAAGTATTTCAAAGCTTCTCATTTACAAAGTTCATGAATCTAACCGGAGAAGAGATGATCATATTTTTAGGAGGAAATGGATGATGCAATCAAATGGAGTAATTAGAGAGATTAATGAAAGGAAGAATTTAGTGAAAACAAAAATGGATAATGATAATAAGAGTGGGAGAAATTATACCACCCCTAGGGCTGAAAGGACAAGGGAAGGGAGGGCTTATCAAAACATGGAGAGAGCTAAGGCTGTAACTAGAGCTTCAGGAGAACGCTGCTGGACAAGAGCTATAGTCTTTGTTAGAGAATACAGCCACTGTCAACTGACACCCTGGAGAAAGAGAGCAGATGCCTTACAGTGGACAAACCGGTGGGAAGCCACTTGGCAAGGAAACACACTGATGCCGTGGGAGTGACATAATTTTGGAAATAGTGACCAATTGTAAGTATCCCTCGACTCAAGAAAAAAGGCTTCTCACTAGTTACCTGAATGACAGGCAAAGGACTTCCCACCTCTGGGCCATACTTTCATCTACAAAAAGGAAGGGATTAGATCACAACCCATACAAGTCAGACTCCTAGAGCAAAATCAGGATGAAAATGGATGGAAAATGAGTCTGGGGCAAGCAGGAAATGTCCAGCACACCCTGCTAGAGAGATATAAGCAAAAACCACAATGCCTTCCAAGCAAAGGGCAAAGAGTATGTCAAGAAGACAGATGAGTTCATATTTCAAATGCTGCTGAGAGGTCAAGTAAGGTAAGTACTAAGAGGTATTCATTATTTTTAAGAAAAGGAGGTTCTTGGTGAACTAAGCCAGTGCTGCTTAGATGTAATGGTGAGAGATGAAGCAGGACTGGAATAGTTTAAAGAAGGAAGGATACCAGTGGCAGTGCAGCGCAGTGCGGACAAGAAAACTCTTCTTTCAGTTTGCTTGTCATGGGAAAAGAGAAACAGGGCAGTAGCTGAAAGACAATATGGAGTTGAAGAAGAATATCTTTCCTGCAAGTTGAGCAAAATCTTACCCAGGGAAGAGTATTGAATGAAAGGACAAAGTTGAGAGGGAGCCATGAGAGAACCATGGAGAAGTGTCCTTGTTTCTCATCCAGGAAAGACTGTTCTGGTGAATCGGCCCTTCTTGCCATGGACACTAGGCGAAATGGAGAGAGATGAACGGGTATAACTGATTCTAACCCAGTCCCTTCATTTTTTAGATGAAACTGTGGCCCAGAGGTAGGAAGGCACTCGCCTGTCATTCAGGTAACTAGCAAGAAACCCTTTTGCTTTTAATCTAGGGATACTTACAACTGATCACTGTTTCGAAAATTACGTCCCTTCTACCACTGGGAATATGTCAAATGATTTGAGATTTTTTACAGATTAAGACTTTTATTTCAATAATTATGCATTTATGTTTATAGTTGCTATATGCTAGTGGCCCAGGACACTGGCTTTCCATTTATGCTGCTAATATATAGTTTCCTTCTTAGATAAATGGTTTCAAGCAAAACAAAAGTTGATTCAAAGAAAAAATAAGCAATAAGTTATATAGATGCTACTCAGATATGACAACAATTGTGAAAGTGGTACATGAGTGAATGATGTCTGAGACACACTGCATTATATATGTTGCTTGTTTGCAGGGTTAATTTTGTGTTCATTGGTGTAAGAAGGTTCACAAATCCAAATATGCTACCTGTAATCTTAATTTCAAGTTGCCATCTGAAGCAATTAAAGATACGAAACACACATGAAGAATTAAGAAGAAAGGTTGCAATGGAAACTTTCTCTAGCACTTTGCTCAGTGGACAGAAGGATCATCTTAGCAACATATTTTATCATGTAATTAAAAAGGGATCCCCTGATTAATTAAATGGAGAGGCAAACTCATTTAAACTGGTGATGCTAGGAAGAGATTGCAAAAAAGTAAATGGATTTACCTCTACAACTTGAGTTTTTGCTATCCACCATCTAGTACCTTTGCTGACAAATTTTCAGTACTCACAGATTTATTCAGGCCTATTAAAGACCTCAGAGCAACCAGGGATGGTAATAAATATTTTAACAGAGAGCTGGATGTTTCAAATGTTTAGCAAATCCTTAGAATCAGAGCTCTCCTGCACCGGCCGTGTTCGTGCAACTTCCCTTTGTCCTGTGCTCACTCTGTTGACGCTTGCCCTTTGCTATCCAGTCATGGCACATCCTTCACTAGCTGAGGGAAGCTCCATTTTCTTTTTGAAGAGATTCTTCTCATCCAGAAAAGTAGTAACTAGGAGAAATGTTTATGGGTCTGGTAAATCATTTTTTCAGAATATTCAGAGTTATATCAACCATCCTTACTCTTCCTGTGTAATCAGTCTGCTTGGCATTGCAAGTGGAATGTTTTAGTCATCCATGGGGTAATAAACCCTCGGTTTTCATAGCCCTTTTTCTAAGGGTCTCAAGGCATCAATCAGGACACATCTGTAAGTTGCTGAATCCTAACTCTTTCCACAGTCAGCTCCCTTTTTCATTTCTCACATGCTGAAAGGTTCAGATTCACTCACTCCTGCATTGTCAGGACATAGAAGATGTCCCCTTCTCTGGTCTTTCACATTCTGTCCAGAATCAGGCTCACCCCAGCATCCTCTTTCTAGGTGTGCCTAACAATTTTTTAACCTAACCTCTTGGATTATAAATGGCCATTGAGATTTGTTTACCATTTGTATTACCTATTCTTTTGGTTTCTATTTCCAGATTCTTTGTCCTGACCCTTAAAATGGTGTATTAGTTTCCTGTGACTGTTGTAACAAATTACTGAGTACTTAAAACAACAGAAATTTATCCTTTCACCATTCTGGAGGTTATAAGTCTAAAATCCAGGTGTTGGCAGGACCGTGGTATCAAGTTGGCTCAGATAATTAGAATACTATTAGCTCCTTTCCCTGGGCCTCTGTAACTCTATGTTCAAATTAGTACCCAGTCATGCAAAATGGGTGATAATTGGCCATCACATGGCTGGGAGAAAAGCAAATAAATGACAAATCAGCTAATTTTATGTCTGAGAATAGAAACAGGCTCTAATTTGAGCAGTCTGGGTTTGTCCTGGCTCTTTGTCTCTGTAGACATAAATTAAACTTTCCAACTCTTAACCCAGTGGAATCCTGTGTACCACTGCCCCGTGTTTCTCCTGCCGGTAAAGGTGTGGATACTCCTAGGGGGTGTGCCTGCACTGGGTATTTCTGCTCGATCTCCATGTGGCTCTGCTTTCTTTCATTTTTCTCGAGTCTCTGACTGAAATGGCTTTCTCAGCCATGTAAGCATTGAACCCCCTGGGATAGGAGTCTACCCTCTTCTCCTGGGCCTCAGGACCCACCCTCCGCTCTGTGCTATTGTAATTGCAATCACCCAAACCCAACAAACTCAGTCCTTAGACTCTCCAGAACTGTCAAGGTGGCAAATAGACCCCCCACCTCTTATGCAGAGCAAGTGGGAATCTCTGTACTTGCTGGGCTGTTTTTCCCGCCAGTATCACAATCTGGCCAAGCAAGTAGAAAGAGCCAACTACCATGTGTGGGGCGTGGAGAAAGGGGAACTAATTTTTACAACCCTGTTGATGGACAGTGAAAGCAAGAGAGATTCCAAAAGGTCAGGTCTAAACATACGGACAGAGAGCAAGAATTATGACAAAAGCCAGGGCTGACAGCACAGGACAAGTAAGAAATGGCAGGTGGGGGCTGGAGGCAGCCCACGGGACACATGGGAAGAAGGTTTTTTTGTGTAGTGTTTGAGGTCAAGCCTGTGGGTAGGATGAGGGTGGTTAAGGTCACTGTGCTGATTTGGACAAAGAGGAATCCACGGCCAAGACTAATCCAAACTTCTTTGGTGACTTCATCCTGAGGTCTGTGGTCTAAGTCACTAGGCAGCCTTTCTGTACAGCTCCCTGCTGCTCATCTCTTCTTGAAGGTGAAAGCAATAAGGTTACAGAAATTCTCTACTCACAAGCAGAATCACTGTTATAGGCAGGTGGATGATGAAGTGCCACTTCCAGGAGGTGTGTTTTACAGACTTTTGCCAATCCCTGCAGTATTTCAGCTGCAGAACATTCACTGGGGCCAAAAGAATTTGTCTGCCTAAGGCCCATTAAAATAATAGAAAACTTAGAACACTTGATCCTCTGAAGAATGTGTTTAACAGACAGAGCAATCTGTTGGAAGGAGAGCGGACCCATTCAAACTTGTCTTTGGAAAATCCTTTTGCCCTGACTCTGTTTCTAATCCAGCCAATGGACACCATCACATCTTGTTCTTGACGTCTGTTGGCTTATGGAGAGCACGCTGGCCCACTGACTGCATGTCTAGTGGCTATAATTTTGCTTAACTTGTCTTCTTCCTCCCTTAACACAAATCTGAAGGTTGCCTTTTTGCCTTTTTAAGTCCAGACAGTTTTTTAAGATGCTGTCATGCCTCTAGAGAAAGCCCAAGAGAAACAGTCCCTCAGTGAGGTGCAAACATCCTCTACTCAGGGAGGCGAAGCTGTCTCTTTGGAGTGCTTGTCCACTTTGATCTGCTGAGGACTTCTCTGCAGTCAGGAAAAGAGGGCAGAGGTTGAGACTGTGGGGCCATTACTATCTCTGAGTAGGAAAGGAAATGGCTTCCTAATGGGGATTTGGCTGAAAAGTTTCAATCCGAGTCAGGTCTGTCCATGACCTCTACTTCTTTGTCCTCTAAACGCCTTCCTTCTCAATTCCCTTGCCTTCAAAGAAGATGAAGAACTGTCTTATGTTTCTGCTTGTAATTTCAAATTTAAAAGAACACCTGGCCCTTCTGCTGAGGTTCGTTCCGACATCTGGTAGGATCATCAAGAAGCAATGCCATGGGCTGGCAGGATTCCAGTTCTTGTTCCCTTCTCAGCTGATTCCACATCTTCCTAGGGCTTATCAGAGCCTCTCTAAGAATGAAGAACAGTATGCATTTTCTTCACCCTTTTGAAGTGCTTGCTATTGTTTCTACAAATGGGAAATAAAAGGAGGGAGTACTATAAAAAGCCTTTCATGTTTATAAATTGCTTAGGTTAAAATCTCTAATAAGGTAATAGTGTGATAGCTGCATGGATCACTCAGGGCTGACACTGGTCTGCTTAAATCTCATATCACAGCCATAATTTCTGAGAGATACTTCCATCCCTAGGTTTTGTCACTTAAATGTAGCCTCTAAGTATTGAAAGGAATTCTGTTTGGAAATATTTCTTGATTCTTTTTACTTCCTGTTTTTCTAAGGTAAGAAATTAAAAGTAATTAAAAGAAAAAAAAATCTCAGTTTCTACCTAAGACAGAAATGATAGCTTCCAGAATTCCTGCCAGAGGGAATATCCTTGTGAGACCAGCAGCCTGACGTGTGTCAGTTTTGCCAAGAGCTTTGAAGAGTAGCACAAACTCTCCAGGACAATACCCGTGTTTCTGTGTCTTGAGAAAGAGCATTTTTTTATAGAGCTTGTCACACCAAATTGTATTTCTATTGGTGTTTCCATCTCTATTCTCCCCCTGCACTGAGATCCCAGAGGGCTAGACTGTTGATTACTTGTCTCATAAGGTCAGAATGTTACACAGAGGTAGGGCATAGCAGATGGCCTATAAAGTTGTTGAATAAAGAAATATGCAGGAAAGTTGAAGAAAATATCTCTGGAAATGTCTTAAATGTACATGTTCTCTGGTAAGATGAAGGCAATTGAATAACTTAAATCAGGGGTCAGTAAACTACAACCTGAGGACCAAATCCAGTAGCTGCTTATGTTTTTAATAAAGTTTTATTGAAACATAGTCATGCTCCTTGTTTACATAATGTCTATGACCACTTTCACACCACAACAGCAGTTAGGCCACAAAGTCAACAATATTTAATTCCTGGCCCTTGATAGAAAAAAAAATTACTAACCCCTGACTTCAGTGAAAAAAAGAATGTAGCACACAAATAAGTAAGCAACAAGTAATTACTGAATGCTTGCCATGTGCTTAATACTATCACAAGATTTCTGGTAGACACAGCAAGACACACCTTACCTCTGATGTCTGAAAAACTTGGTGGCAGATATTTGATCTCTGTTGTATGTAATTGTTACCATTTCAAATTTTATTGAAAACATACTACGAACTAAAGGGTCACACTAAGTGCTTTATACACATTATTTAATTTGATTACAGTTTTGTGCAGGAAGCCTCATTATTTCTATCATATAGCATTGTTATCTTCATAGTAACTTCCTAAGCCACACAGTGTATGAGTCAGTCAGAGGCTAGGTTATGCTTCAGTAACAAACAACTCCCACATCCCAATGACTTAACACAACATTTGTTTATTTCTTGTTCATGTTACATGTTCAGTGTGGGTCAGCAGTGGTCTCTGCCTTCTGTAGTCACTCAGAGACCCAAGCTGCCAGGGGATCCATTTTGACCACCATAAATTGGAAAGACTATGGCAGCATCTCCTACTATCTATAATGTGCTTCATCTAGAAGTGACACAAATCATTTTCACTCACATTTTATTATCAGGATTGGAACCCACTTCTGACTCCAATACCCATTATCTATCTTCCAGCATTCATAGTTGTATAATATGTCCATATTAATATTACGGTGTGCCTCATAGGTGTTTTTCGCCCAGACTCTAAATATACACAGGGGCACACTGATATTTGCTGGCTCAAGAAATATGTATTGAGTGCCTCCTATGAGCCACTAGGAATATAGCAAAAACCAAAATGGACATCCCAATCTTCATTGAGCTTATATTCTCACAGGGAGAGAAAATAAACACATTAAACACAAAGTTCAGTAAATAAAACTTAGTAAAATATGTATGACAGTTGGTGATAAGTGCTTTGGAAACAGTGAGGCATGGAAGGTGGTAGAAAATGCTGGAGGCCAGGAGCTGAGATGCTTCCCTACCCACAGAGCCCTTTAGCATTTAGGCCTGAACCTGACAGTTGGCCTGGGGGTCCTGGGAATCTTACGCTGCTTGAAGGAAACTGGTACAGAGGGCACATTTGTATTGTTTCTGGTGGTCTCCTGAGGCTGTGAATGGTAGAGAAGTGGGAAGGGTAGAGGTCTTTCTGGCTTCATCTAGTTTTCTGAGGCTCCTTTCAGATGGAGGTGAGGAGCTTATAGGAGGGGCAGTTGTACATCGTTCAAAACTTGGATTCTTCTCTGCCTCCTTAAATACAATATAATTGTGGGCAGTAAATAAAGGTCTATAAAATAAGTCTTCAGGGGATATGATGAAAAGAGGAGGTCTGTTTGGCATAAAAAAAAAATCTGGGCATGTACCTTATGTGCGTGTGAACAGAGGTGAGAGATAAGCCTGCTTTGGGCTTGGCTGGTAGAGGATTGCAAGGTTTCTCTTCATTTATAATGAGTGACATGTTTGTAATGAATTTTCCTAGCCCAAACTTTGGACCCTGTTTCCTTCTTCCTGAAATAACTCTTCCATTTGCTAAATTCCACTCCAGTGCCCTCTGGCCTGTTCAGTAGCTCCCATTGTTAGCCCATGAGGTGTTTTAAAACCAAATCATATCCCTAGATTCAGTAATGCCTTTCTCTTTTTCCCTGCAATTTTTCCAACTTGCCATCAATCTCCATGTTAAGGTTTCCAGCAAAGTGTGTGGATAAAAAATATCTCCTTTATAAGTGGATTTTTCTATTAACCTGGCTCATCCCACCTT
This sequence comes from Equus quagga, assembly GCF_021613505.1. NCBI lineage: Eukaryota > Metazoa > Chordata > Mammalia > Perissodactyla > Equidae > Equus > Equus quagga. Next base: position 152,546,731 of record NC_060267.1, on the reverse strand, counting down.
GTCAAAACACTTAGCCGTGTGATAGTAACTCCTTCAAAGTCCTGGCTCAGATTTCAATTTACCAGTGACCTTGGGTGGATGAATCACTATGCCATGGTAACAAAGAAGATTCCTCAGAGAATATGGGATTATTCATTTTCTACTCAGCTACAGAGTAAGAATTTGAGGATTTCTTGATATTTGAACAGTGCCTTGTCATTGAAAAGAATGATACAAACATCCTATTTGGTTACCTTGATCAGGTAGAGATAAAGAGGTAGCTGGTGTGCAGCACCAGCTCAGAACTCAGGATTACCCCCAAAAGACCAGAGCACCATTATGGCTCTTCAACTGCACCCTCATTCCTAAGCCAGCATCCCCCTCACCCAGACTGCCCTCTCTCCCCCTACCCCCTCCAACCCACTTCACAATAACAATATGTCATCTTTTATTGAATGCTTACCATGTGCCAAACATTGTGCTGTGCATTGTAGTAGGTTGTATAAATAGTCACAATTGTTCACACCTCCAGGTTTCCATGGTTTCCATGACCTTTGCCATGTGACTTCGCAGTTCCTGTCACAGAGGCAGAATGTATTTCCTGCTCCATTGGTGTTGGGTTTGGTTATATGATTTGCTTTGGCCAATAGGATATGGTGTGAGTAAGGATGTACCACCTCCAAGCCTAGGCTCCAAGAAACCTTGAATATATTCCCTTTATCTCTTGGACCTCTGCCTCTGCTATGAAAACAGGCCTGGGCCTAACACCTGGAAGATGAGAAATATGTGGCCTGGTTACCTGAATCACCTTAATAGCCAGCCAGCATCTGGTAAATTTCCAGGCCTGTGAGCGAGACCATTCTAGACTGGTCACCTCCAGCTGACTGTAGATATGTGAATGAACCAAGTGACATCAACCAAACCTGAGACAGGCAGCAGCAATGTCAAGATGACCCATAGACCCAGAAAAGATAAGAACTGGTTTTTAGTTTAATTCATGAGTATTGGGGTGTTTGTCATGCAATGATAGCTAAATGGCAAATATTTTAAAAGATTAGTTTGTTTAATCCTCATAATAATCTTTCACAGTAGATTCTATTACTATTCCCATTTTATAGAAGAGAAAACTGAGGTTCGGAAAGGTTTAAGGTCACACAGCTGTGAAGTGGTAGAGAGAAGATTTCAAACCCAAATGTCTAATAATTCAAAATCTGACACATTTCACCATATATTACTATGGACATTCTTCTCCTTGCTTTTATATTCTTGCTTATTTTGAAAGGGAAGGGTTCAATTGCAACCAATTGAAATTTGCAAGAACTCAGGCTTTTGTTTTTTCAAGATGAAGAATTCCTTTTCATTTGACTCAAAAGGAGAACTTCAGGTAACTGACTTTTCTTGGGGGTCTCTGTCGCTTTCTTGCAAAGCTTCTCTGAAGCAAGTGTCAGTGAAGAAATAGACGCGGCATTTCTGAACACTTATGGAAACATTTTTTATGGTAGTAACTTGTTTATGCAAATAGCCCCGTTGTCTACTTTAAAATTTCCCGGTATCCCTTCCTAATCAGTTAACATAATTAGTGGATCCTGTCACTCAGTCATACAAATACTCAGTCAGGAATACATTTGTTCCTATGCTAAATAACTAATTAGACAGGTCAATACACACGTGATCATCAGGGGTGGTTTTGTGAGAACAGAGGAATGAAGCCTCGCTGGGAAGCTGCTGTAATTTCATGGAGATAATGGCATAAAGCTTGGCACATTGCTTGGGACTAACTACACTGATTCTCCACGAAGTTGTCTTCAATCTGTGCACCTTTCCTATAACAGAATAACGGAGTAATTATTCTGTATTCTTATATGATACACATAAGAAATGCTTTCACTCTCAAGAAAGAGGCATTGGTTTTATTTTTCAGGAGATTCCAATTCATAAACTGTATTCTCTTCAAGCAGTCATCCGTCGTTAATTTGGCTTTCTTGTTTGCAAAGTTCAGTATTAAGACTTTTTTTATTTCAAGCTCTTTTTGTTTTAAACGTGTCATACTCACTATTGCATCTTGTTTCAACATTTTGTAAAAGTACAGACAGGGAGTTTCAACATTTCTAGGATGTCATGGAGCTTGTCTACTGCTGAAAGAGAATAGGGAAAATGTCTACTATCTTTCTGCTCACAGGCAGCAAATCTGTTATATTACACATGGCTATAATGACTTTTCAGACACACAGCTGAGAGTGTGAAAATATTCAATGCTCGTGATGCCTGCATCATTCAGAGCCTTCATGTTTGTTCCGTTGTCAATGACAATTGCATGACACTGTTCTGCTTTTCCATTCTATAAAAAGTTAGGAAAGTTGACATTCTTCTTTTGACTCATTCTTACAAAATGGGAACAATTCTTCAATAGAACTTTTTCTTGACAGACTCAAGGCCTAAGTATAATTAACCAAGTGAAAATTAAGTGCAGTTCTTAAAAGTTGTCCCATTTAAGGTTGCAAATGCTAGTACACCAAATAATCCCATAAGGATTAGAAGTATGGTGTAATTGAAACTTTCTTTTTATGCCTTGTAGTATTATTTAACTTTTATAAATATAGTTTGATCCAAGAAGAATATAAGATTCTTCTTAAGTTATCCAGCTAATACCCTCTATTGTAGTGCTAGTATTTTCCACCAATCACTTTCCCTTCTTTTAATTATTTAAAAGCTCTTAACAATATTTGGTATACTACATTAACAATTTCCAAAATCACTCAATATTTATAGCATTTTATCCTTGGAATAATAAATGTACATTTCTATTCAAATGACTGCTAGTGTTTTATCATATGCAAAGCACATAAGAAGAGTTTTCACTTCCAGGTACATCTAGAATGTGTACTTGTATTTGAAAACGAATATTCCTATGTGAACAATGAATCAGAATGGAACACCTCGCTCATTTTACTGAGCTGGTCATGCTGTTTAGGTATGATGGTGACCTACGTCATCACCTCCTTCTGACCACCACGCACCTAAGGATACCAGAAAAAGTATGAAATTGCACATGAATCTTCAGCAGGAATCTCTCAAAGGCCAGTGCTGAGGCTGAAGCTTAAGATCCAAATTTTAGGCAAATATCTAGGCCAGAGTTGAACATTGACGCCTCCCCAAATAGATTCTGTTGGGAGATAAGTTTTAAGACATGAAAAGATATATTCTCCAAGAACACTTTGGATTTCTATTTTGTATTTGGATGCAGTTCAAAAAATATCAAAGTCTTTTTTTCTTCACTCCTACCAAATTTAAAAGACAGTAGTTAGCATACACCTATCGTGGTTCAGCCTAGTAAGTCAAGCACTTTGCCTATGGGTAAAATAACTAACATTCAGAGAAAGAACAAAAAGGGTGACACAGAATGGAGTGTGAAAAACACCTAGAAATGAGGTAATTTCAGGAGAGGATGAAATGATTAAACAGAGGCCAGACAGTTCCAGTCCTTCAGGACCTAGAGTCTAGAGGAGTTTGGGCAATCAGACATTTCCAATACAGAGATACTGTGAGGACCACCACTGGCTCATACGGTGGATGTTGTCTATGCCAAAGCTTGATAAATGGGGGTAGACGGAATTTAACCCAACTCTGCCTCCTTAGACTTGCATTCTTGCACAGTGGTAGGTCTAGATAAGGAGTACTGTTGGAATCAAACACTAGAATTACAAACAGACATGTGATACCATTCTGAGGGGTTAGAAGGATTCTGAAGAAAACACTTTCATGGGACCCTGACTTTTTGTCTGTAGGCAGGATCAATAACTGAGTCCTGATGAGGACAGAGATAAAAAGAAAACCACCTGTTGGTTCAACATTCTCCTTTAAACTTTAAAAATTAACATATTCTGTGAATATCTGGAAGATCCAATGACAAATTCATATGCTGACTCTATTTGAAGTCTATTGGTGTCACTTAAATTGTCACAGAAATAATATATATCCTCTATTGTAAACTAGATGATTAAAATAGGCAGCTTTCGGGTCAAACAGAATTTCACATCTATGACTTACTAGCTTTGTGATGTTGCCTAAGTTATCTAGATTCCTTTAATCTCAGTATGGTCTGCTCTAAAATGGGAATAATAATAGAGTTTATGGAATGGTTAAATGAAATAATGCATGAAGCATAGGATCAAAATTTAGTGCAATACAACCTGAAGTGTGCATGGAATTTCGCTTCTCTATTTCTATAACAAATAGAAACTTTTTGCCACTCATTTCCACTGATGGCAGAAACTATTTCAAACTTTCTAATTACAACTAATAAAGTCTCTCCTATTGTAAACAGTCTCCTTTGGGGGTAAAACGAGGTTTGCATTTCTTTCTGAAAGAGCTTTCCCTCTCTCATCTTCTTCCAAAGATGGCATCTGGACACAAAGCGGAGCTCACATAGCCTCAGGGAGTCTCCTGTCTCCATGTTCTCTTTCTTCACGGCTTCAGTTGATCCATAGGTGAAATGGAGCTCATGTTGCCTGTTCTCTAGGCACTGGGCTTTGCCCTCCTTGCATCCATTTCTGAAGTGTTCATAGATGCTCTAACTCAAGGGCCGTCTTCTTATCACAGTAAAGACTTGGTGTTCCCACATTGCTGTCTTGGTACCAATTCAGCTCTTTCTTATTGCACCGATTGTCAGGGACTCAGCAGTCACCTCACTCTTCACCATTCACTCTCAGCCACTACCCATCTTGTCCTTGGTTTCCCTCTCAGTGCATCTGGAGCCCACAGGAGGGAGCAGTGGGATGCTGAGAGTCTCAGGCTTTATCTTTACTTCAGTATTGATTCTGCCAAGTCCCTTTCCTCTTCTCGCACTTGCCTTTCCCCTCTGGTGGGAACCGTCCCTACATCATACCCTCCTTGGAATTCTTTCTTCTAGAGTTAACCGTCTTTCCTTTTCTCGGCATGATAGTATTCATGACTTAGGAATAAATTTGGAAAGAGCTGCAGGAGAAGGAAATAAAAGAGATTACCAAATATGCCTTGGGAGGGATTGCACAAATATTACCCATTATACTCAAAAAGTATTTAGCACATTAAAATACAGCAAATAATAAATGGAAACAGTTATTGATTCAAGATTAACATAGCAGAGTAAAGCCAAACCTCAAAATCCTTTTCTTATAACCCAAGAGGAAAAGCACAGAAACAACGACAAAAAAACAGCTAAAATAGACTAGCAGCAATCTTAAAAATATAGAAAGCATCGGTTGCCAGTAAGAAAGACTGAAAATACTGAAAGTTAGTCAGCATGAGTGTGGTAGGTAGAATTCTAAAAGCCGCCCCAAATTCCGCCCTATCGTGTACATGCATGCCTTATATAATCTCCTTGGCTCAGAGTGAGTAGAACCTGTAAGTATGATGGAATATCACACTTGTGATTAGGTTACTAACCAGTTGACTTAGAATTAATCAAAAGGAAGATTATCCTGGATGGACCTGATTTAATCAAGTGGAAGAAAGTGAAGTGTCAGAGAAGAGAGCCCTGCTGGCATAAGGAAAGCAAACAGCCATGTTGTAAACTGCCTGTGGAGCTTAGAAGGTAAGGACCTGAGGGTGGCCTCTAGTTGCTAAGACTGGTCCCTGGCTGGGAGCTAGAAATAAAATGGGGAGCTCGGTTGTACAACCACGAGGAAATTAAATCTGCCCATTTACCCATAAAGTGAACAACTTTTCCAAGCTCACCAGCAGTGAAAGGAGGAGCCAGCACAGCCACTCCTGGCCTCCTGACCCCCGGACGCTGTAAGATAACAAAGGTGTATGTTGGTTGGAGGCACTAAGTTTGTAGTGATTTGTTACCTGGTGATAGAAAATTGATATCCCGGACTTGACAAGCATCCAAGCAGTTCCAAACCCTGCCTTCCACAGAAGCAATGTAAGGGGAGAGGACAGGAAACACTGCCCCCCAGCCCCTGGCACACCCACACAAACACACAAAACTCTTACAATACATGTCCAACTTGGACAGTTACTGTAGTCATTTCCAGAAGAAGTAACAACTTCCACAAACCTCTACCCTGACTGCCTCTGAGTCCCAGCAGAGCCAAGGAAAATCCTCGGAGTTCTTAACTTTAGAGGAAAGGAGGAAACTTCCCAATCTAATTGTCTCCAGCAATATGTACGGATTTAGGCAAAAATAATAATAGTAATAAAAAAGAAGATAAGATCTTCAGAGGAGCAGGCAGTGGGGGAAGAGACGCTTATATCGTAGGGGAAGCAGTGCCAGGGGAGAAAGTGGTATGATTTCTGAGGACAAAGGATTGAAAATGAGATAAAAGAATAACCTGGCTGACTCACTAACTGAATGGAAAGTTCCAGTGCCTCATGGTAAATTGGAAAAATTATTTCAGTCCTAAAAGTACATTTTTAAGGGAGCAAGATATTATGGCTAATATGCAGTGGTTCTGTTTTGATTAGTGGGGGCCTGTCTTTCAGGTTGTTAAATATTTTGGGGTACAATCCAACACAGGGGAATAAACTTGGCCATGAGACATGAGAACAGCACTTAGGTTCACTCTTAAAGGGGCGTCTAACCCCATCCAATCCTTCCCACCAGTGGGATCCTAGTAAATGTTTAATAGCCAGCTCTCTGGGGGGAAAAATGTATGCATATATATATGTATTTATAAAATTTTTTCTGATGTGAAGGATGTATAACACACAAATTTAAAATAATCAATTTAGAAATGTTATTTACAAGCAATAATAAAATATGCAATACATTCCATTGATTCTTATAGTATATATCTTTGTATTTTTGCTGAACTCTTGTACCCATGGACAACTATGGTTGCAGTTGACAAAGAAGTGTAGTTCCAACATGGATGTTCATTGACATTTCTCTTTATTTTATCAAATAAGAATAAAGTGAACCACAAAGGTGTTTTGTCATTTGGAAATAAAGTGAATAACTTCTTTCTGAATTGGATAGTAGTTTCCAAGTTCTGAAGACATATTTTCTCAATTATCTGTGCTAATCACAATGTAATGGCAAAAAGCACAACATGTTTAAGTTTACCCTGCATTATTAACATTCTCTCCATCACTTCATTGAATCTAGATCATCAAGAAAACACTAAGATAAGGCCTGATTTGTAGCATCTGTCAATTTCCATGATGTAAAAACTCTCATCATGGCCAATTTCAAGCAATGAATGGAATGCCACCCAGTGCACAAAAACTGGCCTAAATATCCTTAATAGCATGGGCAATAGTGAAATAGCATAAGTCGTCAAGAAAGATGAGTTTTGAGGATGTGTAACCTTTATTTTTAATCTAATATATTTGTAAATTAATGTAATTAGATCTTTAATAATGGCCATATTTTTTTACCTGACTCACAAAAATACTATAAATTTAACAACCTGCCCTTGTGAGCTGGTGTGAGCAGGCTTTAGCACCTGAATCCTTCCCACTCTATTCTATCCCTCAGGCTACGTAAGAAATACCTTTAAGTTTTAAATTATATAAGAAGAAAAACAGTTCTCAACCAGACTGGGAAGGAAGTCAATGAGAATTCACCCACTCTGTTTTAAATCCGGACACCACTGCCGAGCTAAGTGCATCCAGTATAAAACAGAGAGGAAAAAAGAGAGGGAGCAGTATAATGCATCTCTCCAAGCATGTGCAGTAAAATAATGAAGAAAAGACCACCAGTATGGCAAAAACAGATGACGAATCTATTCTGGAAGAAAATATAAGCTTTCATGAAAAAAGAAAAAGCTCCCAGAAGTGCTTCAAGCTATAAATAAACCAAATAAGACCATGACTTTAAGAAACAAGGGCTCAGGGATAAAATAAAAATCCAGAGGAAGAATAAACAAAATGAGATGAAAATGGAGATTTCAATGTTAAAGACATAAATTGAGGATGAAAACTTCACAATTACAAATAAATTAAAATATTTTTAAACAAACAAGCACATAAATAACTAAGCATGGTTGGCAACCAAATTGCTGACAAGGAGGAAAAGCTAAATACAGAATATAGGATGCAGAGGGGAAAATATAATATATTAATATAATAGTAGAAAATAGATGTCATAATTGACAAAAGTGTCCACTAAAAAGATAGATGTTCTTAAAGAAGAAAATCCAAAAAGTGAAAGGGAAAGTGTCATCGATGTCATAATAGAATATATTCCTGAAGTGAATGGAAAACTAAATAAGCAAATCAAAAGGAAAACCAATGTAAACAACTGACGTGAAAACATGTTCTAGACAAGAATTGACGACACCAAATGCTGGCAGGGATGTGGAGCAATGGGAACTCTCATTAACTGCCGGTGAGCACACAGAATGGTACAGCCACTTGGAAGACAGTTTGACAGTTTCTTACAAAATGAAAAGTACCCTTATCATAAGTTCCAGTAATTTCACTCCTTGGTATTTGCCCAAATGAGTTGAGAACTTCGGTCCACACAAAAAGCTGTACCTGGATGTTTATAAAAGCTTTATTCAGGGCTGGCCCAGTGGCATAGCAATTAAGATCAGCACGCTCCACTTTGGCAGCCCAGGTTTAGCTCCCTGGTGTGGACCTACACACCCTGCTGTGGCAGGGGACCACATATAAAACAGAGGAAGATTGGCACAGATGTTAGCTCAGGGTGAATTTTCCTCAGGAAAAAACAAAAAAGATTTATTCATAATTGCCAAAACTTGGAAGCAATTGGGATGTCCTTCAGCAGGTAAGCTGATAAATAAACTGTTGTACATCCAGACAATGGAATGTTATTCAGTGCTAAAAAGAAAGGAGCTGTCAAGCCATGGAAAGGCGTGGAGGAAACTGAAATACATGTTACTAAGTGGAAGAAGCCAATCTGAAAAGGCTACTTACTGTATGATTCCAACTATATGACATTCTGTAAAAGGTAAACTATGGTGTCAGTAAAAAGATGAGCGGTTACCAAGGGTTAGAGGGGAGGGAGGGATGAATAGGCAGAACAAAGAAGATTTTTAGAGTGGTGAAACTATCCTGTATGATACTGCAATAATGGATACATGTCATTACACATTTGTCAAAACCTATAGAATATATAACATCAAGAGTGAATTCTAATGTAAACTATGGGCTCTTGGTAATAACGACTGTCAAAGTAAGTTTATAGATTGTAACAAATGTACCACTGTGGAGTAGGATGTCGATAATGGGGGAGGCTGTGTATGGGGGAACAAGGGCTATATGGGAAATCTCTATACTTTCTGCTCAATGTTGCTGTGCCCCTAAAGCTGCTCTAAAAAATAAAGTCTATTCAAAACAAAGAAGAAAAGAAAACAAAATTGTAAGGGTAGAGATATTATTGAAATATTCATTCTCTCAAATCATGAATTGATTTGTGCCATAGGAGAGAATAAGATGCTTTTATAAATTGTAAAAAGTAATGCATTATGTGGTTCACCAAAAGACAAACTGACTCTAATGAGTAAAAATGGATATATGAATGAATCTTATTTTTAATAAAGACATTTCAAGAAAGTAAAGGCCACAGCATTTGCCATGATGTTGGAAGTGGACATTGTCACCATTGTCTTCATTGCTGGATCTTTAACTGCCCTTTATCGTTTGGCAATGTAAGGGCTTCCTCTCGTAGAGACTGGACCAATTACAGACTTACAAATTTAGAAATAATTCTAAGGAGTTTGGTTCTATATAGAAATATCTATTATTTAGTCTAGATAATCTTAAGAATTCCATGTCCTTATCCCAATAATAGGTTCTTAAAAAGACAACACCGAAATTAAGAAAAATGTAAGTCTAAGGAGTCAACAGGGTAATCATTGGGCAGAGATTTTGAACACTACACCAGCCCTAACCAATATTCTCAGATTTAGAGAAATCATCACATTTCTATATAAGAGGTTTCATTTAATGTAACATGAAAATATGAGTACCACCTCTCAACTTTTGTGGATAATATGGTAGCAGCTAAGGTCTAATCTAAATGATAAAAACTCCCTTTTATTGGTTGTTTTCTAAGTGTGAGGCATTGTGATAGAAACTTGACAGATACTTATACCTTTTCCTTCTTATAACAATCAATGAGTGAGTAATTAATCCCAATTTTTAAAATGAGGATACCATGGATCACCAATGTTAAGTAACTCATCTAGGGTTGAACAGCAAAGATGTGGAAGATCCATGATGTGAAAGTACTTGTGCCTGATTCCATAATGTGTGTCCCTAACTTCATCACTCTCCTACTTTCCTTGATATTCTTTCCTTAGGATATCTCATTAAGTTAGAGAGAGATGAAGGCAATATTTCTAGAGTGTCCATTTGATACTTTAGCTTCTTTTGTTTTTAAAATTTAATCCCAAAAGAAATCTTGTAAGAAAATGATATTATTCCTAATTTACAGGTGAAAAAAAAAACCTGTGAGGCTTAAGCATTGACTAAACATGATTTGTTCAAAAGAATTTTCTGTGTGGTTTGAACTGGGTTCTGCTTGAATCGAAATCTCTTGCTTATTCTCACTATTAAATATTGTTTCACAGCATATTAAAAAGGGTACGGCTAAATTTGAAGCTAGGATATGTAATTTCCAAGGCCAAGGTGCTAATGTGGAGCTGAGTAAATAGTTTACTTTTTTATTATACCAAAACCCGCAATTTTCCTCTTCTGCTTCTAAAATTTGGGGACAAGTGAACAATCTTAATGCAGCCAGGAATCAGCACAAAAACTCCTATTTAAGACTCGTCAAGGGGCCAGCCTGGAGGCAAAGGGGTTAAGTTTTTGTGCTCCCCTTTGGTGCCTGGGGTTAGCAAGTTTGGATCCCAGGCGTGGACCTACACGCAGATTATCAAGCCATGCTATGGCAGATGTCCCACATATAAAGTAGAAGAAGGCGGGCACGGATGTTAGCTCAGGGCCAATCTTCCTCGGCAAAAAGAGGAGGATTGGTGGTGGATGTTAGCCCAGGGCTAATCTTCTTCTTCTTCAAAAAAGAATTGTCAGAAGAGTTTGAAGATGTTGGCAGGCCAGCAAAATGTTGTTCTTTTTAAGTCTTACCTCAGAATCTAAGAAATTCTCTACAATTTTGAAACCTTCGTGAGAAGGCGCTTTGAAGAATAACAATTTCTCTTCAGTCCTGGTAAGCTTGTTACCTCCCCATCACCAGCCCCCCTTGCCAAATGAAGGGCTTGAGAGATGTAATAAACGTTCTCTCGGTCTTCCTGCTTTAGAGTCCCACACAGACTTGAAAATAATTAGTATACCACCATCGCAGTGATATTTTCCTTTCTGCCAGCAAAGCTCTTCGGAGGCAATAATTTCCCTCTCCTCAGGAACATCAAACTCCTCAATTGAATAATGATGGGCTTGAAATATGTGGGCCTGAAACAGATCAGCGAGAATCAGATTCTTGATGAAACCTGTAATCCCATTTTACTGCTTAGAAAGCGAAAGGACTGTAAGAGCAGCAAAACCATCGGCTGTGGCCCCGAGACCCCTCTTCACAGTTGAAAGTCCTGGAGCTGAGATTCAGGCCTCCATTCCACACAGGGACCCCTCTATCTATGAACCCCCTTCTGCTGTCTTTGCCTCCATGGCAAATATATCCTACTGTCTTACGTTCCTCCTTGCTAGTAGCCTGTGCTTTGGACTTTCTGAAAATCACTTTCCTCATTAATATGAGACAGACTGTTAGATAAAGTGATCCTTTAGTCTACTTTGCTTTACTCAGTAATTATAAAAACAATCCATCTTCACTGTAGAAAATTTGAAAATATGTGTGAACCAAAGTATATAGAGGTAAGAAATCACCTGTAGGATAAGAGGCAGAAGAGAAGCTACCTCAGCAGGGGTGTGGAGAGGTGGAGGGGGCAGTATTGAGGGAGAAGAGACACGATGGAATCTTCTGGGTTGTTCCACATGTTTTATATCTTGATCTGGATGACGGTGACTTAGGGAACACGTATAAAAAGTGAATTAAGTGATACACTTTACACACTTGACTGTGTGTACATTATACCTCAATAAAAAGGAAAACGCTTAAAGACACCCATCGCCCCAAAACTCAGAGCCACCTTTACATTTAGGAACATTTCCTTCATATATGTCTGTATATACATATATATGCATATATATGATCTGTAATATGCACTCGTGCATGTGGTCTTAGAATCTTCTATCTTTACATAAAAATGTCCTTCTACTTAATAACTTGCAACTTAAACATATTCGTAAATAAAACAAAGCTATATGTAGAATAAAATGATGTTTTTTAGTCTGCAGGATCTTCGCAATGGGTGTCTTTATTTCTGAGGTATTCCACAAAGTTTATGACTCCTTCTTCTCCAATAGTTCAAAAACCACTGAGAGTGTTGAAATTGTCAGCAGGAAGAGGCGGATGATGAGGGCGGAAGGAAAAGTAGAGAAGCGCGTGGAAGTGGAGCCTGACGCATGCAGAGACGGGGGCAGGCCTTCACTTCCACAAACCTTGGAATTGGGGTTGGAGCCAAGTTTAACCTAATTTCCCTGTGCAGCGGGCCTCCTGGTGACATCTGGATTGCACAAGCAATTAACTTTTCTTCCTAGCCTGTAACTTTGTATAGAAATCCCTAAGTCAGTAATTAAAATAGTGAACTGAATTTTGTGGAAAAATCTAGATTTTGTGAGAGAATGGCCTTTATTTTGAAACTGCCTTTGGTTTGTCCAGCAATGTCCAACACTGGATTCTTAGCTAGTGAGATCACTCCATAGTTATCATGTCACCCCAAGTCCATTCTAAACATGTCTCTCCTAGTGGATGTTTGTGTCCAATCCAGTTCTCCAGAAGCAGCTTCTGAGACACGGTCTCTTATACAAGTGTTTTATTAAGGAAACTCCCAGGAGAAACTGGTAAGGGCTAGGGGAACACGACAGGGAAGGGAAGAGTCCAGCAAGTGGGACTTCAGGCAAAGCCCTAGCCTCAAGCTGATTCTGCAGGAACTCTGGAGTCCAACTTACACCTCACAGTTGGCTGGCCTTGGGGCAAGAGAACTGGGCTTTCACATTCCTGCAAGGGTCAGTCGTGGGGCGAAGGTCTTCCCTGGATGGTATGGCGCCCCCAGCTCTCCATACAAAGTGGAAAAGTGGCACCCTCAGACTGAGGGTGATCCTCTGAAGGGAGCTGTAGGAGAAGCCCATTGGAAGCATTTTGCTGTTCTTTAAAACCATAATTTTTGTAGAACAACCTGGAGGAGCCTGGAGAGATAAGTTTAATATCCTCATTTTAAAGCTGAAAGAAACTAAGCCTCACATATTGAAAACTCATGTCTCTACAAACTTCATCCTTCTTTCTTTTCTGTATTCTCAATCTGTGTGATGAAGAGTCCTCTGAAATGCCTGGGGATGCCACCCACACAGTGCCAGCTGTGTACTGTACCACTCCTGGAAGCCCCATTCACCCAGACTATGATGTGCATGGCGCCCCCTGGAGGTGTGTATAACTCCGCATGTTTATACCCCGTCTGTAAACTGCCAACATCAATATGAGTTTCCCTGGGGGGAAAAGATGAAATGTTGGTTCTTCGGCATTTAAAAAATTTTCCATTTTTGAAGCCACAAAAAATCTTGATTAATACTTCAACTGTCTTAATCTATCCCCCCAATTTAAAAAAAATCAGATCTCCTCCTTCAAGTATTCTGGTATGATTTCCCAAAGGGACCATGTTCTTGTTTCAAAATCACTGTATCCTTCTCTGACTCTTTGTTAAGAAGATATTTTGTATATTATATCATGAAAGCATTTCTTGGGCATTGCATATTTTTTCACATATTTTGAATATATATTTTAAAACTATGAACTTTTGCCCCTGAAATACTTACCTGCCTCCTCACCCAATATTTCTGAAAATTTGTGAAGTAAATAGATCCTGTCTTCTCTGTCATACCCCAGCATATATCTCTAAGAGTTCCATTAGTAACTGCCTTATCTGAGTCATAGTGATAGAAAGTTAGGCAGCACGATGATACATTTGTATATAAAAAGTGAAACTTGAGAATTTTGGAAATCATCGTTGCATGCTGCAGAGTGCTTACAGCTCCATTCCTTTAACAGAGGATAGCCTCTTGCAAGTCCAGCTCTGCCATGTTGTCTGACAACCTTTCGCAGTGATTTCAGTTTCTATGTCTCAGTTTCCTTATCTGTAGAATGGGGAAAGAATGCCTACTTCTCAGGATTCTTGAGAGAGTCCCACGTGATTATGTTTGTGAAAGCATTTTGTTAGGAAGTAACTCACTACCTACATTTAAAGTAATCATGACCACTGTATGTATGTGCGCATGCACATTTTAGTGTATGTATGTCTGAATGTACAGACTAGTGCGCTGGAGAGCACGTTGTTCTAGGAAGCAGAGATGGTGTGTTCTACTGCCGGCTCTGTTCCTTTTAAGCAGCTTGCCGTGGATACAATAAGCCCTTTTTCATCTGTGGCTATCAGTTTTCTCGTCTGTAATATAACATGGTTGGATGAGCTTAATATAATGTTCCTTCAAGACATAAGAACCTTTCCTAGTGTTTCCATAATGCAAGCCTTGATTCTCTCTCGGTTCTATCCTTCATCTCAGAATAAACAACTGGATGATAAGTATACCAAATAAAATCTGTGCTTCTTTGTTCTATGGCCAAAAATAATTTAAAAAATAGATATATTTCCTCCTAAATGGTCAGAAGCAATCTAGAGTGGGTGATTCCAAAATCTGAAGGTTTTGGAATGTTGTTAAAGTAGCAGACGTTACATAAAAACCTTAAAACAATTGAATAGAGACAGATTTAACCAAGAAGCATCATTGCCACTGGCAACATCTCGTTACTAATTCAAGGAAGGAGGCTTACCTAGATGTAAACATATTTAGCATTAGCTACAACATTATACTGTTATGAATTTTAGTAGGTCAGAAGATGTACACTTATATGCGTATGCCCAAAGCAAGAAATAATTCTTGGAATGCCAGATAAATGTTTATTGTAAAGTTTTATTGACTTTATTGTCTATCCTCTATTTTGAGTTCCTTGAGGGCCAGCACCATGCCTCTCATATCTGTAACAAAATCACTTATTTAGTGCCTACCAAGACTCTATACGTATATTAACTTATTTTACCTGTGCAACGCAGAAAAGAAATACAAAGAAGGCAATTAGGCTATGAATGGAGGTTCCACTACAGCCAGGAATCTGGGAGTACTCTATCTTTCTGCTTATCACCCTAATGTGTGACCTCCAATTCTCAAGATCACTTCACGGTTCAGTATGGCTGCTGCTTGCACAGAACCACATTTTACTGTAGGTCCCCAAAGCAATTTATATACAAAAAGCGAATCTCTTCCAAAGTCTGCGTTTTCACCAGTCTACCTTTTCCCAGAATACACAGGGTCTAGGTGGATTCACCAGAAGTCAATTTGCTGAGTAGGCAATTTGCCTAAAGCCAATTAGTGGGAAGGCCAACTCACCAAATGACTGAGTCATCAAATTTACTTAGACCTTTCAACTATTTAGTTGTGGTTCATGGGTTTTGATTTTCTCCTCATTACAGCATTTTAAGGAATGTTTAATTAGTTTCTGTCACAGTTCCCCCACTGTTCCAGCTGGAGCTAAAGGGCAAAGTGAGAGGGAGGCCGAAGAGAGAGAAGGCAGAGAAATGAGAATTAAGAAAGGGAAGCCATGGGATAGAGAAGGGAGATACTGCAGAGGATAGGAAGAATATAATTATAAGACTCTATTCTCAAATACGAAGCATTCTTATGAATATATTTTTAAGACTATATTATTAATCTTGCAAGCAGATAATTTTAATAGTTCCTGATGTTCAAGAAAATATTCCAGAATGTATATTTATTGAAATATGTGAAGAATTCTTATCAGCATAATCTCATCATGCATAATAGCATATTCATAGACATTTTCATGTTCAATAATTACCCATATGAAATATTTTCCTAATGTTCCAGTCTCCTGTGTCTTTGCCTGCCATTGTCTCATTCTCCAGCTAGTAGCAGCAGGAAGCAGGGGCAGAAACATACTGACGATTTCTTAGCTTGCTGTTAGGCAAAGATAAAAAGTAGTCCATCAAAAATTGTCTTCAGGGCCAGCCCTATGGCCAAGTGGTTAAGTTCACTCGCTCTGCTTTGGCAGCCCTGGGGTTTCGCTGGTTCCGATCCTGGGCCCAGACATGGCACCGCTCATCAGGTCATGTTGAAGCAGCGTCCCACATAGCACAACCAGAGCACTTACAACCAGAATATACAACTATGTACTGGGGGTCTTTAGGAAGAAGAAGAAGAAAAAAAAAGATTGTAAACAGATGATAGCACAGGTGCCAAGCTTTAGGAAAAAAAAAATGCTAACTTCAATTATCTAATAAATTTTTTTTTTAATTGTTTTCGAAAATGGAAGTTTGGTGAATTTGTCGTTGAAAACATTTGCCTTTGGCAAAATGGACTGTCAGTGAATTGGCTTCTAGGAGTCAGTTTGCTCCTGAATGTGTAAAGAAAGCTGATAATGGATGAGTTAAGAGGAAAACCTGAAAAACTGGAGAAGATATTGCATATTCTGCCTTCTACTTTCATAAGAAAAAGGTTTAGGCAGACACTTATCAGATATGTACTATTTCTTTTTTTTTGTACTTTAAGTGCCCAGGCTACAGTGTAGGATCTAAAGCAGCATCAACGAGCATTTGGCCCTCAGCCACCACCCTGAGCCCTGCCCACCTCCTCACCCACTCATCCCTTATCAATCATGCCGCTCCTTCCTGCTTCAGCGGATATGATTTGAGGACCTTCTTACACACTCCTCAGCCATTGCACTTTTCGGTACATGAGTAATGAGAAATCTAATTGCCATCCGGAGTCTCCCAACTATATTAGCACATAAGTGTGAACAGAGGTGTTCTTCCCTCAAAATAGATTAGAAAAAAATATACCACTATCTTAATGAGAGAGTGTAATTCAAAGACCAGCAGGACATGCCTAGACCCAGACTGAAGGTCTTAATGTAACTAAAAGATGTGTCAGTGAGAACGGGTGCTGAGAGATGTAGGAGGAAATACCGTCAATGCTTGCCTCAGATCAAGGACACCCCTTCTCACCATCTCCACCTGTGTGGTCCTGGAGGCAGGTATATTCATCTTGTGAGATCGGAATAGTAGCTTATCATAAACTGATGCATTTAAAATTTGCATACTAGATTTGATTGCCTCTGCTCTTTTTCTATGTTTGCACAACCAAGTTTCCAAATAATGTGGTTTATATGAGTTACAAACTGTAAGTATCTAAGCCTTTTAGCAAATACATCTCTTTCTATAAATTCTGCTTTATAATCATTCTCGGGATAATCATAGGTACCATTTTTACTCCATCTTCTCTGCTCCATGTGTGTGTACACGATAGACTACTAGGCCTTTACAAATATATTATGAGGTAGATATTTGGAGCCTCATTTATAAGGAAATAACCAATCTCAAGCATATAAGGAATGCAGTCACGATATCTCAGCTGGACAGAAACCTTAGACCAAGATATTATGACTCCAAATCCTGTGGGGCTCAACCTTTGCATGCCACAGTTTTCTGGGTCTGAGTCACTGACAAGTGCCTCTTGGGAGGTGACAAGACCAGATATCCGAGCCAGATTCTGAGTTGTGGAAAATCCACACTTTGTCAGGCGGTCACTCCTGGGCATAATGAGCAAAAATGTCATAATCACATCAACTGCTTGTAACTTCCTTGTTTTCTTACCATTTTGAAAGGCAAATTATTATGTAGTAATAAGAACTATATACATGTGATTAATATTTTTCTCATATATATGTATTTAGATTATTGTAGTAGAAAAAACAGGTACTTTTTTGGTCACAAAATACCTATTAACTTCTCACAAAGCAAGAGTGCTCTTAGCTAAACCCATGAGATATGCTAATAAAGTGACATAGAATCTAGAGGGAAATGTTTTGAGTCAGGATCAGCTTTTGGCTGAGACAAGGGGTTATGCCCTGCTCCCCACCGAAAAAAAATTAATAATAATAAGGCCAACCCAAACTGACTAGCACAGGAGTCCAGCCAGTAATGAAAACCAGAAATTCTAGAGCTGACAGAACAAATATCAAGATGAAAATCAAAGGAAAAACAAAAGAAAACAAAATTAAGGTTAAAGCAAAAATAGCCCTAGGATTAACACATTGGAACAATCTTAACAATTCTCAATCATACAAGCTTCCTTCTTTTTCCTGATAATATAAATCTTTGTCTGTCAAAATTTGTAAATCATTGAGCCATACTTGGATCCCTCGGGTGGGGGTGGTTCAGAAGTCACTGAGGACAGACTAAGGATTTACCTCATTCTCAGTAAAGAGTAGAGGGTTTTACAATGGGAACCTTGAGAGGTACCGATGATAATTCTCAGAAATTGAGTTTATCGGAACATCCTGTTCTTTGGTAAGGGTTTCCTGATACAAATATTCCTGACCTTGGGAAAGTATTATGGTCGTTATGTACAAAAGGATGTGTTTTTGTGTTTGCATCTGTGAATTGAGAGCAGTGAATGATGCTAGGAAATTATGGGAACACAATTCATTGATGGGAGTGCTTCCAATATTTTAAAAGGCTCAAGTTGGCATTAGAGGATAACATGAGAATTTACCTTAACACCACTTAAGTCTTAACAAAGGAAGAATGACAATTAATATAAGGAAAAGGAATTTTTTTCAGAACACAGGAAACTGAGTCAGAGAAAAATCCAGGCCTCAGATTCCAAGTTCCAATTTTGGTATGAATGAGATCATTAAAAAGTATGAGCATATAAATGGCAGACTTTCATTTGAAGGAAAGGCAGTGATGCGATGGGTGAATGCAGCCCCATATAATTTAACCAACAATCCCACTAGTTCTTATAGGTTCAAAAAATGAAACAATAAAAATAAGCAAGCAAAATATCCAACAAACAAAACAAAACAAAAAACCATGTAAGAGCATGGTTCTAAACATGTAGCAGGATCAAAACAATCCTCAAGACATTCTTTGGACTGGGAATGAAGAAAGGAGTACATGGAAGCAGGTAAGAGGCCTGAGACCTATAAGAACAGGTCTATAAGAGCATCAACAAGATGTGAGCCTCTCTAGATACATACTGACTGCGACTCAACTGGATTCCTTTGAGGTGGAAATGGAAAGTTAAATTTTAATGTGCATCTGTTAGCATAAACCATGAACACTTGCTAAAGGAAAACTCTTTCCTGATGCCATTAGAAGATGATTAGGTCAATGGAAAAATGGCGTTTGCTTTACAATGATTTTGTTTTACACTTAAAGTTCCTGAAATATATTGTTTTTGTATTAGGCCAATTGTGTCTTTCACAATCATCATACCTTTTTTGGTAAATATCAGTAACTTGCAGTTTTTGAGGGTACAAGAGGGCTATTGGCCTCTTTCCCTACTATCATGACCAAGTTACAATGAAAACAAGTCTAAAACCAAATTCTTTCACACAAACAGGGGCCGGCCCGGTGGCACAGGGGTTAAGTTCACACATTCTGTTTCGGTGGCCTGTGGTTTGGATCCCAGGTGCAGACCCTACGCACTGATTGTCAAGTCATGCTGTGGCAGGCGTCTCACATATAAAGTGGAGGAAGACGAGCATGGGTGTTAGCTCAGGGCCCATCTTCTTAGCAAAAAGAGGAAGATCAGCAGCAAACGTTAGCTCAGGGCTAATCTTCCTCAAAAAAAAAAAAAAGTTCTTTCACACAAACAAACATTTATTGCCAAACAAGTATAACAGCAGTTTATAAACTAGTGAGTAAACTCAAGAAGTGCCTGCCCTCTGTTCTTTTAAG
Organism: Equus quagga; assembly: GCF_021613505.1. NCBI lineage: Eukaryota > Metazoa > Chordata > Mammalia > Perissodactyla > Equidae > Equus > Equus quagga. The sequence goes on along the minus strand of NC_060267.1, from coordinate 152,526,920 downwards.
TGCCCTCACAGCACACCCAAGGACAGGTCCACTAAGGACAAATGCAATGATGTTTCACTGGAAGGAGCCAGACAACAAAGAATCTTAGGAATCTATGGCTATACATGGGCCATTTTGGAATCTATCTATCTATCTATCTATCTATTTATTGATCTATTGTTTAGAATCTAAATTTCCATTCTGAAGTATACAATCTAAGTTTATTAGATTCTTGTACCCTATTCATATAAGATTAGGAATGCCTATAAAGCACCACATATTCTAAGGTGTAGAATAAAGCCCACTAATACAAAAGTATATATACTATACCATCTCTGTTGAAGTGCTTTAAGTAAAGTCCAAACAACAGTGGAAATAACTCAAATGCCCATCAATAAAAGAATAGATAAAAATATGGTATATTTGCTTAATAGAATACCCCAGGAATGAAAAGAAATAGATGACCGATACCTGCAACAACATGGATGAATCTCAAAAACACTATATAGAATTTAAAAAGTCAGACCAAAAAAATAGAGTACTTAACTGTATGATTCCATCTATGTGGAAGTTCAAGAATAGGTGAATTAGTCCATGGAGATAAAAATCAGAGTAGTGGTTGACTCTGGAGGGGATAGACTGGAAAGAAATACAGGGGGACTTTGCAGGGTGATGGCAATGCTCTCTATCTTGATTGAGGTGTTGGTTACATGCATATCTATCTATCTATCTATCTATCTATCTATCTATCTAATCTGCATATAAGTGTATGTCTTAGTCTGTTCAGGTTGCTATCACAAAATACCACAGACTGACTGGGTGGCTTATAAACAACAGAAATTTATTGCTCATGGTTCTGAAGGCTAGAAGTGTGAGATCAGAAAGCCAGCTTGATTGGGCGAGGATCCTCTTTCAAGTTGCACACTTCTTGTATCCTTGATGGTGGAAGGGGTTGAGCTCTGTGGGGTTTCTTTAGCACTAATCCCATTCATGAGGGCTCCATGTTTTGACTTAATCACCTCCCAAAGGCCTCACCTAACAATACCATCACGTTTGGGGGTTAGGATTTCAACATATGAATTTTTGGGGACACAAACATTCAGACCATAGCAATGTATGTGTGTGTGCATATATATATGCACATATATATATGCACACGCACATATGCATATATAATATAATCACATGGAACTCTTAAGTACACTTAATTGTATGTAATTATATCTCAATAAAAAAATTACAAACAATATAACACATACCTGTTCCCTAAAGTAAAACCTCTGGATAGCTTAGAGTTTACAATTTTATTAAGGAAAAAGTGTTCATTTGGTCTCTTGAAAGTAATAACAATAATTCCTATCCCTTAATAAGCAGTTTCAATGTGCCAGGCACTATGCTAGCTAATTGCCTTACATAATTTGAATCTCTGAATTCTCTCAACAACTTTATGACAACTTTACGAAGTTGGAACGATTGTTATCCCCATTTTATTAGTGATGATTGATGCCAGAGAGGTTGCGTGTTTTGCCCAATGTCACAGCCTAGCAGGCAGCAGTGCTGGTCATCAGCTCCAGGTGCCTTTGTTAAACTCCAGAGTTTTCAGCTGGAACTGCAGGCGCAGGTGGTTTCCTGGTACCATCATCAGCATTCTACATGACTTCTATATTGCCAAAAGCACAAGGCGGAAACTGTTGGATAGGGGAAGGTTGTTAAAAAGCAGACCAAGAGATGAAGTAAAGGGCAAAAGTAGAAAAGAATGGCATTGATTTCCTGTGACGGACGCTCATCAAATGTATTCCCTTCCATGGTGGCTCAGAAGAATTTAATCGCTGTCAAACCCAAACTAGAATGACGAAACAGAGTCTCTCCCTCTCTCTTTTTTCACTGCATTGTAATAAATAACCTCTCTTGACAATTTGGGATTGCTAGAGAATTTTTCTTATGATTATTTAGAAGTAAGTCAATTCTGATAAGAGATGAGTTTCCATTCTTAGTGTTATAGATCACTTCTAACGTCTTCAGCTAAGTGGGTCACTTTATTTTACCCTGCTCAATTATAATTCCAGCTTTCTTCTTTCCCAAGATGTTTCACCAAAAAATACTCTTAAAATCTCTAGCCGGTATTACAATTCAGTTCATAAAGATAAAATCAAGGGAGGTTCACCTTTTTTTTCAAAGTGGGGCACAGGAAAATATCCAAATAGAGGAACGATCTCACCATTTCCTTTATTTAGCCTCACTTCGTATTTATGAAATTAGCTTAATTTTGAATGACTTCCCAAGAAATTAAACAGATAAGCACACAGCTTAGACCTGTCCTGGCATGTCCAGTTCTGTGTGAGCTGGTGGCAATCTTTAGGTATATAACTTGGTTCTAAACTTCTCTAAGGAAGAGATTATAACTAGGATATTAGAGAGGGAACACACATTTGTAATGGTTTTAAAGGTGTATTTTCAAAGGGTTTGAATCTTTGGGGTAGGCTAAAGTAAGAATGATTGCCTTTCTCTGCCTTTCTTTGCTTCTCTTCCACATTCCCTATCTCGTACAAACAAATCAAGTGCTCACACACACCCCTATACATATTCAATGTTCTGAACCAACTTGAACGTCCACAGGGACAATTGAACAGTATTCGAAGCTTTGCTATCCCTCTCCACTCACGTTGAACTGACAATTTATGCCTGCAGGTGGCTGTTTGCAAATGCATTTAGGACCAGCTCCACTGGGAGGGCTCAAATGCACCTCATTAGCTGGTCCAAGGCTGTATTAATATTAGTAATTTTTCACCTGCCAGAAAGATGGACAGCTTATACCAAAGGAAGTGAAATATATGGCCAGGTGCCTAGGCCGTGTAGCCAATGCTATTTTGTACAGAGAAGTATTCAAGCTTCAGTCCATTATGTTTAGACAGAGTTGGATCATCCTGAGCTCATTAACAAAGATTTTTCTCAAGGGAAAGAGAAACCCCTGTTTCTGCTTGGAACTCGTAAAGAATACAGTGTATGGTCCTTTCAAAGTAAGATTTTTACAGTGTAGTGGAAGGAACACAGGCTTTGGAGTAAGACTGACCCACATTCTGATCATATTTTGAAGATCTTAGCCCACTGATGAGCAGCAAAGTCAGGATTTTAACATGGAATGCTTGATGCTAATCTTTGCTTAATGTACTCAGGATCCAGGACACAAAATGAAATGAGTGAATGCTGTGTCCTAGGAAATTAATAATTGAGGCCTTGGGCAATTTCAATGAATCTTGTAGAAAACACAGTTTTATAAAAGTAGGTTATGTTCCTTTGAAACAGCATCTTAGAAGATCTGTCTGTGATTATGATGTACTCTGAGACATCATTCTCAGGCACAACATAAAGCATGTTCATCACGTTTTGTGGGTTGTTGAAGTTGTATGTTTCTGTTAGCTGGAAAACAAAACTTGAAATAAAAATCACTAGAATGTTAATCTCAGGTGATTCCTAAGATGAATCAGAAAAAAACAGAAGGTTTTGAGGGGAGGAGCTGAGCCAAGAATTAAGTTCCCATAGCATAGAAACAAGAGGGGAGAAAGGCGCTCCAGTGATAATGAAGAGCATAGAGGGGAGGAGAGAGGATAAAGTGACTCACTCTAGTCCACAGCCACATCCAAGAAACATAAGTGTCCTAGATGACAAATGAGCAGTCATAGCTTGGGCCAGAGCAAATTGCAGATCTACCTGCATTAGAATAATGGGCCATCAAGTGCTCTGTTAAGGCAATATAGTAGCATAGTTAAGAGTTCAGTCTCCAAATTTAGACTTCCAGGATTTGAATCCTCATTATATCACCTACTGATGATGTCTTTCGCAAGTTACCTGGTCCCTTGAATATGTCTCTCAAATGGACGTATTAACAGTATCTCCCTTGCAGAATGGTCGTGACAGTAAAATGAGAAAATCCTTGCAAAGTGCTAGGCAGAGAGTAGGTGCTCAATATTTGTTAGCTCTGCGTATTACATCTCGGACATGGCTATTATCCTATGATCTACAGCTTGGCTTACAAAACACCCCCAAGCAGTGCTCCAACATATTCCAATACAGGAAAAAGATGATGAAGAAATGTCTATAAAAAATGAAACAAGAGCTGTTGGTCCAGCCAATGTTAATATGTGTTCCTTGAAACCAGTTTATCCATCTCTTCTCCTTCAAAGCTGAACTCAACTTGACTCAACCTAATAAAGCTCCAATCCCCCAAATCAGAGAATTAATTCCTCCTTTCTCTAAGTTCCCAAAACACATTGTGTTTACCCTTCTTGCGGCACTTAGTACTTTCTGCTTATACTGTGGTTAATTGCATGACTCTCTCACCAGCTAATTTAGGAAATTCTTGAGGACTCATCTCTGATTCCAAATAGAGCCTAATGCTTTCAACACAGCAAATAATTCTATTAATGCCTATTTAATTAACATTGAGACCAGAAAATATTTTCACGGACAATAAGACTGAACACACACACAGGTGCACACAATTGATTGTGATTCACCAACTTTTTCTCAAAAATGAAAATGTACAAATAGCTTCACGGTAAATGCAATTTTTGGAGGGAAACATACATTATTCTAATCAGTGAAAGACCCAGACCCACCCTGTCTTCAATTTTGTAGCCATAATTAACCTCACAGAAAAGATAAGGAAGGACAAGAGACCAATAGTTCTGCACATAGAATTGTATTATTGAGAGGAAATTTCTGTAGAGGAAATTTCTTTGTTGCCTGTTAAAAAAAAGACAGTTGAAACACAGAGTTACTGACAAATTTCCTTGCAATTGCATATATATATATATGTTTTAAAACTTCTTTCTCACAAAGGTCGTTGTCATAAACCTGAGTATATGGGCCTAAGCCTAGGACCTCCTCACACAAATAACTTCTGTGCAGAGATAATTTTTAATTAAATTGCATTTAAGTGCCCATTAAAGTTTACCATCAAAACCCTGAGCATCTCAAGCGATACCTATAAATTCTGAGGCTATTTAAAACAAGAAATTTAGGTCAGGTGCTTGGAAAATATTTCAAATTCTCTCTCACACTCACACTCACACACGTTATATTTTGAGTGCACAGAATGATCTGAAATGTACCAGCAATCACCACCAAAATAGCCCTTTCTCCTGCTATGTGAGAGGAATTTAGACTATTTTTTTTTTCTTTGAGTCAGTGTTTGGGTCCAGAAAGGCTTTTCTTTTTAGTCTCAAGAAGCACAATAATCAATTCCTTTAAGAGAGAAAAATGTGTTTTTCCCAAATATGTTGCACAGAAAAGATAAGGCGACTTCTCCCTAGGGAGATGGGAAGAACAAACAGTGTTGTCAACACAGGAAGGCTGCTGCAGAGGTGGACACATCCCCTCTGCCACCTTGATTAGAGAAAGCCAGGAAGTGAGGGATGTTTACTTGGGAGCTACCATGAGAACCATGCCGCAGCCCCAGCCCAAGGAGGGAGGGGGAGAAACAGCCAAATCTGGGAAAGCCTGTGATTCCGACATGGCATTCTTCTCTCATCCTCCACAGCATGAGCTGTTGCTGACCCTGAGACTGCAAAGCCAAGGAATAAGCCATCAGGCCTGCCTCCCCCAAGACAGAACTGGGAAGTGGGCCGGAGGAACCTGACAAGGATTTAGGACAGGAAGAAAAACTATAAAACTCTTAATTCAGATTGTCTCTAGGGAAAAAGGAGTTTGAGTGGATAATCTGTGTGACAGACTGGTGCTGTGTCAATTTAGCTAAGCAGGAAGTATGTTTATCAGGATTTTTTTCCTCTGCATAATTCCAAGTTAGCATGGGCTACAAGAAACATATATGGTGGGATTTGGAAGTTAAGAATAACCATATTCTTCTAAAGGTCTTTTGAAGGCTCTGAAGGTCAGTACATGCACAAGCACAGGCCACCAGCCACTGCTGCAGCTCACGCAAGTGATTGCTGCTCTTGGACTCACCTCGTGGACACAGCCAGAAGCCAGGCGCACAGCTCCTTCAGCTCCCAGGCAGACCGCCTCCCTCAGGTTCCCAGCTCCCAAGTCAGGTGCATGCTTAGCAATATGATGAAGCATGCTAATTTCTCCTGCAGGTCACTTGCATCAGTGATGTTGGAGGCTTCAAAACAGACGCTGATGGGGCTTCCAGTTTGTCCTTGCAGGTTCCAGCCCACAGTCTTGGATTTGTCTGCTGTTTTTCTCTCCCATTTCACGTCTTTCCTTCTTGACTGCCTGCTCTGCCGACTTCAAACTCCAATCCCAGAGTTAGAAATGACAGCCATACATAACTCCTGTGACTAAAAAAGGTCAAATCTCCATAAACAATAGTTTGTTCTATATCATTCCTAGTGGTTCTGTTTCTCTGGTCGAATCTTGCCTGATACTATCTAAATTCCAGAAAAGAATCTGCCTATCTTCTTGGTGCTGGAGTTGACCTAGTTATTCACAAGATGATTTGATATAGCCAAGATGAAGCTCTTGAGATTTCTAATAAAATTGTCATGAAAATATAATTGTAGAATTGAAGAATGGGACAGGAGCAGAGGGCAATAAACACCCATTCTAAAGCAATGAGAATGACAGTTGGAAACCTGGAGGATTCTGAATTTGATAATGTTTCAAGGAATGTATGTTCATTTTATATGTATAGACACATATATTTATATACACATATACGACGATGTATGTATATATATATAGAAAGTTAGACAAACAACATGTTACCTAGCAGACATCTTTATGGGACTCCTTCCTGTAAACAAGTATGAATTGATAGGCTGCCAAAAAAATACTGAAATACGAATCTTTAATCTAGTCTGGTTCAGAGAAAATAACATTGCTCTCTGTAGCTTTGAGAAATAAAAATGATTGTTTATAGCTTTTTATATATTATTTCTTTATACTCCATTTTATTTCCAAAAGCATTCGAGGTAACTTGTAAAATATGTACACTAAAATAAAATAAGTGGATGATGTAAGTGGAGCAATGGAAAAATATAGCTGGAAATATAAAACAAAGCAGGTATAAAGAAAACTCATAAAAATGTACAAATTCAAAAGAATGCATACAATCAATTCCTGTGCAGTTGAATCAAATATGCATCAGCGGTGTGACGTGGGGACCTGAAAAACTAATGCAGTATTAGATTAAATTAATCAATATTTAGTATCCTGTATGTGGAAACTGATAATTTAATTTTATTCTACACTAATCAGGTCTTTCTCATAATATTTATTCAATTTATGGTTCCAGGTTCTAAAAGATTTAGACAATCAAGAACATATTTAGTCAAGACTAACAAAATAGTGAAAAGACTTGAAATAATGCCTTGGGAAGAATGACTGAATGATCTGAGATGGTTTAAGCTAAAAGAAGGAAGATTACGTGAGACCGAATAACTGTTTTCAATATAAAGGACTCCGAAGAAAATAGAGCAAATTTGAAATGTGTTACCTGGGGATAAATATAAAGTCAAAGAGCTAAAGGTAGAGGAAATAAATGTAAGCTGAAGGTAATATTCACATCCACACGGACATAAACATGAAATCAAATACTCTGAGTGGTTTTGAGCAGAGGTCTTCAAGCAGGTAAGACTCCTCCTTGCTGGAATGTCACAGAGAAGAGGCAAACACTGGGTGTGTGACTGGAAAAAGATGATGTCAATGGTTGTTTCCTGTCTCGATCCATATTATAAACACCATCCCAGGACTGGTAGTACATGCTTTTTCCAAAAATCACAAGCCAAGTCCTTGTAGTTTAAGAAACAGAACATAGCCCTAAAATGTGAATACTTGTGTGCTTTGTTCATTTCCCTGGGGAACTGGCAAGAGACAAATAGCCATACCTGAGACACACCGACATCACATTACATTAGTCAGTGACACCTCCCTAGTCCTCCTTGGTTGCTTCTCAGACATTTCATAATCTTTCCAATGGATGCTCTCCCTCCCTTGATTATAAGCCAGAGGTTACATGAATCAGTTCCAGCCCATAGGCAGATATGTTTAACCCTACATAGAATTTAAAGTTTTAAAAATTAGTTTTCAACATTTAAAAATAAGGAAAATTCACAAAAAATTCCAGATTGATAACTACTGTTAAAAAATAGAAAGATCTGGGACTAATGAGCCCACTTTCCTGCATGGCATTATCATCACTGAAGGTGAATTTTGCCTTCCCTCTTTAGACAAAACCTGGGTCTCCAGTTTGCCACCACTCCTTACTGTCTCATTCATTTATGTTAGTGATCTGGCTTTGGCTGAATTGGAATCTCTGCCATATATTTTGAGCACGTTGAGTGGTAGACCTTTTTTTTTCTTTTTGACTGGGAAATTTTTAGTGAATGTTTGTTTATACGCTCAAGAGTGTCTTAGCTGGGTTTCCTAGAGAATAGAGCCTGAGGCAAGGATGAAGTGCTGATGCTTTTATTTGGGAGCTGCAAACCTAAGGTGAACCTAGGGCAACAAGAGTACAGAAAGAGGAAAGTGAGACAGGAAACATGACGAAGCAATTGCTGGGAGATGTGTGATGTCCTGGGCACAGTACTCCACTTAGCAAGCGCAAATACTCAGCTGGGTGGGAAGTCTCAGAACAGTTTGTATCAGAAACTGTGTTACCATGGACAGGAGGAAGACAGGGATTGGCTTTCTCCCATCTGCTGGTTCCCATTGGTCCAAGTTTGTCCCATGGGAAGTTAACCTCTCAGTGCTTCAGACTTCTGGCCCTTTGATGGCCGCTATGATGCCAGCTTCATGACCTAAAGTGCATTTTTTTTTTTTTACCTTATTCTAAAAACGGGAAGAGGCAGAAATTCCAGGTATGTGACTGGTAGGACTAGCTATACCGTAGCAGCCAAGGGTAGTGCAAGCAGGTGCTTGGCCCCAGGTGGTGGAATTGCCAGGGACTGGTCTGAATGGAACCAGTCAGCCACTGAGGAAAAACAAGGCAAATGAGAGTCCAAGGTAGGGGTCAACTACCTGCAGCCCGCAGGCCCAATCTGGCCCGCCACCTGTTTTTCTACAGCCTATGAGCTAAAAATGTTTTTTTACATTTTTAAATGGTTGAAAAAAATTGAAGGAAGAATAATATTTCATGACATGTGGATTATATGAAATTCAAATATCATTATCCATAAATAAAGTTTTATTGGAACACAGCCAAGCTCATTCATCCACGTATTGTCTATGCCTGCTCTCATGCAACAGAGTTGAGTAATTGCAACAGAGACTGCATAGTGTGCAAAGCAGAAAATATTTACTATCAGGCTCTTTACAGAAAAGGTTTGTCAATCTCTGGTCTAAGGAAGCCCATTCAGTGTATCTGAATCAGGAGGCAGAATGAAACATTCTCAGCAAAATGCAACTGGGCTATAATTGCTCAAAAATTATGTTAAAAGCCACTGCGATTTACACAAACCTACTTATGCCCTCATAATCGTGAATGGAATTGCACTCTTACATGCAATCCGAAGAGCCTTCCATAGTTAATGTTCCATGATCTGTTTACAGAATCACCTACAAAAAGACAAAATAACTTTAATGGTTTTAACCCCAATAGCAATATAGTAACGCTATTCCCAGAAGAAAATCATCTCAGAGCATTATCCTTATATACAACAAGGCAAGAAAGAGAGACAATGTTATTTGTTTATTAAGTTTCTAATTCAAGTCACATGTTTTGAATTTAAAAATCCTACTTGGAAAAAAAAGAACGTGCACACCCAGGGAAACCAGAGGCCTGAGCACGTCCTTCTGTGGGCACTAGCAGGCACACTGTTTCCTGTGGTTATCACTGAGATGAGCTAAAGGTCCAGAGTGTGCCAGCTCTGTGCCACTGAAACGATATACGGCCACGCTAATAATAGGCCCAATTTTGCTGACAGCTAGAACAAAGAAGCAGTCACTTTGACTGGCTATATTAAGAACTCTGTACAAAGAAAGATTTTGAGCATTTAGAGTATATCTTTTATTTGGGGATTAACTAAGTTCTGTTTGTTTGTTCACTCAAAAAACATCCGCTAAGAGCCTGTTATGTACTAGGTGTAGGTGAGATGCTGAGGGTACTTACAGAAATAGGACACATTTCCTGCCTTGGTGCTCGGGATAGCATCAACCAACACTCCAGCCCCGATTGTCTGGATGCTGTAAACTATGCATTCCCTCCCAGAATAGCCCTCTCTGGAGAGCTGGGCTCCCAGTGGAACAGCATCTAACTATTCTTGGCTCCACTTCCCAAGGCAAGCCTGACCTTTCATGGCAGCTGGAGAGCATGAGCTTCTGGAGTTGTGCAAGCCTCTCCCAGTGTACGTGTCCCCGAGCCAAGCATGGGCAGGGCCTGCTTTTTTCAAGAGAGGGTTCCGCCCAGGCTCCCAGAGCCCCAGATGCCTCCTCTGCACTATACAGCGATGGAGGCAGCCAGTCTGCCTCTGCGCAGCTGACTTACTTCGGGAGAACTAAGCGTTTTCTTGATGGGTCTAAAAGTGGATTTTCCTTGGGAGTCTTAGAGGACCTTGGGATATGAAGCTGGAGCTTGATTTATTTCTGTGATTTACGAGCAGGTTCTTCCTGTCTGATAGGGTTGACTAGGCATGGGGAGTCTAGGTCTCTCTGAAACACTTACTCGATGACAGTCTGTATATATGATGAAATATTCTCAGTAGTGATTCCTAAAGAACAGTATTTTTTAAAGTCGTTCTATAGGAGACAACATGGTGTAGTAGAACACACATAAACGCTTTTTGATTACTTTCCACTGTTTTGGACGATTAAACGTGAATCTTTAATTTACGCAGCTCTGCTCCAAAGGTGCAGGAAAGCTGTACTTCTGGGTAAACTAGAATAAGAATTGTGTCCTTTGAATATGTTTCAAAATACAGAAGATTTTATCCTATTATTTAAGAATTTTTAAAACATACAGTCATGACATTCTAGAAAAGACAAAACTATGGGGACGAAAAAAGGATCAGTGGTTGCCAGGGGTTAGGAAGGAGAAAGGGAGGAAGAAGCAGAGCACAGAGGATTTTTAAGGTCGTGAAAAAAAATCTGTGTGATATATAATGGTGGATAGATGTCATTATACACTTGTCCAAGCCCACAGACTGCACAACAGCAAGAGCAAATCCTTGTGCAAACTATGGATTTTGGGTGACAATGATGTGTCAATGTAGGTTCATCAATTATAACAAATGTACCACTCTGGTGAGGGATGTGGGGGAGGCTGTGTATGTGTGGGGGCAGGGCTATAGGGGAAATCTCTGTACCTTCCTTTCTATTTGCAGTGAAATTAAAACTCCTCTGAAAAAAAAGTCTTTGAAAAGAATGATGGTAAGGGAGAACACTTGATGATATTGAATTGAAGAGACACAAAAAGATGTTCCCACACAGAAGCAAAAAAAAAAAAATCTTTCTGCAAAACAAAGTCTTTCCTTCAATTGTGCATTGGTATCTTACGTGTAATTTGATATGTTTTGGCCACGCTGGGCTTTAGTGTCCTTATTTCTAAAATGACAAGGCAGGATGAGCCTATTTGTCTATGAATTTCTAAAAAGCTAGAAAATTTCCTGGTATATAGCAGGCACATAACTATTAAATTTAATTTATTGCTAATTTAATTTATTGACGTTATCCAGCTTTAATGTTCTATGATTTGTCATTTATTTGTGTCCAGAATAATTAGGCTGCTAGATTGTTCTTTCGTTGGCCACTGTGCATGCCAATGGGACTCAACTCTATTCTTTTCTGTTTCTCTGACTGACTTGCCCCTCTGTGGTTTACTGCAGTCCCAGCTCCCCAGCCCTCTGACCCATCCCAAAGGCAATACTTCAGACAAGACCAAAGAGAGCATTTTGAGGAAAACATCACCTGGTGTTTTACAAGGAATCTACACACATTCCACACCCTGCTGAGTGGAGCTTCTATCACACAAACTAGTGGAAACAAGGAGGATCCTGAGGAGAATGGGGAAAATATCTCCTGGGCCTAGGAGTGTTAGGGGTGAGGCCTTTGTGGAAACCTTTAGGGAGAATGGGTAAATGAAAACCTAAAAATATTTATAACAGATTCATATTTTATATCAAGGGATAGACTCTAAACTGTAAGACAAAAGTCATATGCAATCAAAATAACATTAAAAAATACTCCCAAATTCCCATAGCTTCCAGTATGGTATAAATCCAACCCTTTTTCCCAGCACTGGAAGAAATCAAGGCATACTGTCTTTAGTTGAGTGCCAGAAGAGATAATTGCCTTGCATTTAAGGGCCATGTTATATATAAATATATATATTATTTTTAAAACCAGAATCATAATTAGTATAACAAGATGTCCACACTATGGAAAGTGTGCTCACCCTGGGTCTTACCCTTATTCAGTGAAACGGGAAGTGAAAAATAAGCTGTTTTCTTCATTTTCCTTTTTTTTTGCTGATCTCTAATAGTTGGATTTTTGTGCAAAATGATTAAATTATGATACTCCACTGCACCTATAGGAAACCCAACACCCAGCTTCATCAGGGTCAGAACAGGGAATCACCTGAAAGGGAATGTGTCCAGGGGGACGTTGAGAGCAGGCAGAGCCTTCACAGTGTAACAGGTTCCAAAAGTAGGAGAAAGGAGGTGTTCAGGCAGGAGATAATCAGTGATGAGTGCCGGGCTCATGCCTTGAGGGAGTAGATTACCACTTTAGAGGGTCCTGGCACTGGGTACTCGAAGCTGTGATATTGGGCATGAGGTAGAGCAGGAGGGTCCTAACTCTAGAGGACATTGGGTACAAAAGACGGGCAGGCCCATGTGTGTTCATAGAGCATCTTTAAGTGAATTAGAACAAGGCACTCCTTTGACAGACAGCCCTGCACCACGGGGCACGGCTTGGCACCAGCCTGTGGACTGGATTCCTGCCACCACTGACCCTCGCAGCCCAGCACCTTTCTATAGCGCTCAAATCGCACAGGGCCACGTGCTGATTCTGAGGGTGACTGCTACACCAAAAGGGGAGCGATGGTCAAGGTCTGAGCTTTTTTTGGTAAGGAAGATTGTCCTTGGGCTAACATCTCTGCCAATCTTCCTCCTTTTGCTCGAGGAAGATTGTCCCTGAACTAAAAGCTGTGTCAGTCTTCTTCTACTTTATATGTTAGATGCTGCCACAGCATGGCTTCATGAGTGGTGTGTAAGTCTGTGCTCGGGATCCGAACCTGTGAACCTCAGGCCCCCAAAGCAGAGTACGTGAACTTAACCACTACACCACCTGGCCAACCCCTTCAGGTCTGTTTCCTCCTGCTCTGTGAAGCTGAGTCGGTCTCAAGGGTAGGTAGTCTCAGTAGGTGGGGGCTGCAGAACTCTAAGGCAGGCAGCCAAGTCTCTCATTATGTGTGCTGGGCTGGAGAACAATCCTTTAATCCCACGAACAATCCTTGCAACAAGAAACACTGATTCTCCTTTTATTTAATTAGAGGATTGTTTTCTCATGAGCATTCTGCCTGATTTATGAATACGTATTGTTCAAAATGTAATTGCATATTCAGCACCGCTCAATGGAAGAGGGACTATTTGGGCTTGTACTGCTTGCTTTACATTTTTAAAACCCTTTGATTAAGTGTATATGATTCATTTCATTACGATGCATAAAATCAAGGCATTCCAATGGAGGCACCTATGGTTTTACATTGCTTTTGATAGTTATTAAGGCTCGTGGAGAAGACTGTGCCAAACCAGCCAGAGCACGGTCTCGCTGACTCAAAAGCCTTGAAATTTGGAGCGATGACCAGGCTGAGGCTGAGTCTGCAAGGTGCCTACAACCTTCAGACATGTACCCACTGAAAAGGAGATCCATTTTGAATGAATGGAATCCTGAGTCACACTTTCAAGCATTTAGAACCATATGACAGCAATCAGGTACTTTTTTTTAGATATCTTGATGTTCTCCAGATACTCAGATACATTTTAGGGAAAGCTTTGCAGGTTTGGGGAAAATAGTACGGACACTACCATGGGGCTAGGTCATTTCATTGGCCTTCACTGTGGCATTAGGAAGTGGAACTATGAAATGCAAGCACGGGTGAGTTCAAATGAAAGCTGTAGAGTCACAGTTTGATGTTCAATATTACCCATTCATCTTATCTCAACTCTATGATTTCTGCTATTGTCCATCATTAACTCCCTCCTCCCCTCATCCTTCAGCCAAAAGGAACTCCTCACTCACTCTTCCCTACACATACCCAGGCTCTCCCACACCCTCGCCTTTGCGGGTGTTGTTTTTCTCTGCCTCATCTCAGTTCCCAAGGCAGCTAGAATGACGAAATACCCAGTAGGCCAAGACTTATTTACAATTGCAGCACTGCATTTAATAGACATGAAGTAAGAGTGCTGGCCACACCCTAGTAAGATCACCACCTTCTCTCCTCAGAGCCACACCTTCAAATACGCATTTACTCTTTCTCCCAGCCAGTCATCCACAGATATTTACGTAGCACCTGTTATGTACTAGACATTGCTCTAAGCACTGGAGACACATCTGTAAACAAAACTAAAACCCCTTCATTTACGAAGTGTCCTAAATAAATCTCTTAGTGTGTAACTCTGAGAATTGTATCTGGTTTCCCATTAGAACACTGAAAACATAGTAAAATTACACAATTAACCTGAAATTATTCAGTTAATAGCCAGAAACTATTTGTAGCTGGCATTCTGTTTGTAACATCTTTCTTAAGAAAACAGGGTGTTTGTAGAACATTCTCCTAAGTTCTAGTTGAATCATTAACATTCCTTCCCAGTGTCTGTAGTATAATTGGATACATCATTCTTAATTTAAAAAAAATTTTATTTAAAAAACTGAGTTTTGAAATATTTTTGACCATTTGATTTTAAAATCAAGTTTCCTTGCTAGTTTTTGAATAAAACATACATAGATAAAAGCAGACTAAACTTAATTGTGCAGTTCAATGAATCACACATGATTTTCTCAAAGCAAACACCCATTTACCACCACACAGATTTAGAAAGAGAATATTACCCACACCTCCAGAAATACCGCTTATATCTTTTAACGGTCAAAACACTCACCCTTCTCCCCAAAGTTAACCATAATCCTAACTTCTAATACTCTTGTTAAATTTTACTTAGTTTTGAACTTTATGTAAACGGAATTTAAAAATCTGTATTCTTTCCTGTCTGGCATCTTTCTTTCACTCAACATGATGTTTCTGAGATTCGCCCATATTGTGGTATGTGGCTGTATAGTATGCCATTGTATACCACCATTGATTTATCTATTCTACTCTTAATGAAATTTTCTGCTGCACCTTAATACAAAGCATATACAACTCCTCCTTCAAACTCACTATCTGCACGATAGTCCTACCAGGTGTCCTCATTTTACTCATCTTCCGGTCTCCTGATTACTTCAATCAAAGAGCAAGCCTCTTGACTCTGATTTGTCAATTATGCGTCAGTGCTTAGGCTGAATTCATGAAAGTGAGGTGTGTGTGCATCTGTATTTTAACTACCCTACATAAGGTAGCTTACCAATCATTTTCCCTAAACACAGTAACCTCTCTTCATCACCTTATCCCACACTTCTCAGAAGTCTCTTCCCATGCCACAGTAAGTAGTTCAGATTGATCTGAATATGTCCCCACCTGAAAAGGAGTCCTATTGTGGTTTCCAAATGTCATGTATTCTCCTCTGTCCTCTCTTTTAGAGACCTCCTGCTCTTGTTGAGTGGCTGATCACTAATCTTGCATGTGTGCTGTCTTTTCATGATGCTACCATCTACAGATCAGCTTTTGTTAGATGGCTTTTTGCCTGGTCAGCACTCAGCAGAAGGCAAAAATTGTCTGTCTCAACAGGCCTGTGATCAAACACTGGATGGTCATTAACCAGCTATGCCTACCAAGGCCACAGGAGATTTGTGATATCTGTTCACAAAGAAGTTAGTTATTACCTCATAGTGTCCTCTTTATGAAGCATCCTGAGAAGAAGTCCCCATCTGAGCTTTGTTATTACAAAATCAGCTATACTTCTCCTGAGCAATTAGTTGTTATCATCTTAAGAAGCTGAAAAATGTTAAAATATGGTTTTCAGAACACTCAAAACTAGGTTTGTGACCCATGCAGATGACTTCTGAGGGTGGTTTTTTTTGGTTTTTGGTGAGGAAGATTAGCCCTGAGCTAACATGCATTGCTAATCTTCCTCTTTTTTTGCTTGAGGAAGATTAACCCTGAGCTAACTTCCTCTATTTTGTATGTGGGTCACCACCACAGCATTGCTTGACAAGTGGTGTAGGTCTGTGCCCAAGATCTGAACCCATGAACCCAGGCCCCTGAAGCAGAGCCCACAGAACTTTAACGATTTGGCCATGGGGCTGGCCCCTCTGTGGGTGTATTTTTCATCTCATCCCTGCCTACATTTAACCCTAGTTTTATTTTCTTTCTCTTCTTTTGCCCTATTTTTAACTTCCAGAATCGTGTGATGTAGCTACGTGAAATAATGTCTGAAACAAAGCAGAGTATGCAGTTACTAAAAGGTGAGTTCCCTCAATAGCTTGGTTTGGTTACTGAATGTTCTTATGACTCAGATGCACCACCATTTTGATCAGAATGCACAGATGAGGAATGGAGAAGCCATATTCTATTTGTCAAATATATCATGGTCTTTTGAATTTAATTATTTCCTAAATTTATCATAATCTTTCAAGTTTTAAAATTCCACTTTTTCTCCTTTTAGGAATTACTTTAGTAACCTAGGAGAAAAATTACTGGAAAACATTTTTCCTAGAAACATTTTAATGCTTCTGCCTATCATTCCATATTATTGTCTGATACAGAAAGATCTTTAAGATATTCTATTTTAAAAGGTAGGAAAAATAGGACTCTATATTTTTATTGCCTTGAATAAACATAAATTATCTCTAGAGAGAGATACAGGTAACTAATATCAATGGTTAACTCTTTGCGGGTTGGTAACTGGGTGAATGGAGAGGAGACAAGGGAGAAAGATTTGGCTGAATTCCTTTTTACATTTCTTGGGTTTGACACAGGTTAACATGTCACAAATTTAAAAACTTAAACAACAAAAAAAACATACTAAAAAGTCCTCAAAATGAAAGTAACTCTACTCCAATAAAACCAAAACAATGATTATAAAGCAGTATTTCATTCTATATAGTAACAATAATGAGTCAAGAAGTAAACTAAGCGCACTTATGTCAACATGACAAAAATCTAGAAATAAAGTAAATAAAATATATATCTTATTTTACCATGATCGTCACAACGAAGGGAACAAACTTGCTGTCAGCTATGATAGGGTATGCGGGACTGGACTAGTCCGCCCACCATAAAAACTTGAAAACAATACGTGAAACATCTTTGAAACTCTGGACAACTGGAAAAAGCAGGTCATGATCCTTGAGATAAGGAAACCAATGAAGGAAACCCTAGAATTGCTCCAGCTTTCTGCCTAGAAGCACATTCCAGACCACAGAGTAGGGAGGGAAGCCCAAGAATATCATGGTTTTAGACTGAGATAAGGAAACAGAGATTAGAGCTCAGGGAGGCTGAGGCAACTGGAATTTGTGGAGCAGAATTCAGGAAAGGAGGAAGCTATGCAGAGAAATAGCTCCAGAGATTTACGTTAGGGTCTCAAATCTGTTGCTGAATTCTAAACCACATGTACGTAGAATGAAAATCCATGCGGCTGGGCAAAAAAAGTTTGGAGATCTATGAACTGACCAATTTCCAGAGACCTCACAGAGCTGGGAGAGGTTTGAGGTCTGGTGAGCCAGTGGTGCGAGTCCTGGCTGAATGCCGGGGCATTCAGTAGAGACCCAGGAGGGTGGAGGTTTAGTAACAGGATTAAACTGAACTTCCAGTAAAGGCTCCTTTAGACCAGCTCTATCAAACGTCAAGTAGAAACTGCTGCAATTATGGAAATGTTTTGCCTTTGTTTTGGACAATGCAGTAGCCACAAGCCACACGTGGTTTTGAGTACTCAAAGGTGGCTGGCGTGACTGAAGAAATTAATTTTTAATAGTATTTAATATTAACTAACAAATGGAAATAGCTACATGTGGCTAACAGCTGCATGTTAGCCACAGCTGTAGACCCACCATAGCAACATTAGAAAGCTTAAGAACAAGTTTCAAAAGGACCAAGCAGATTCTAAAGTAACTTAACTGCCTTTGAGAATATAGTCAACACTCCTTAAAAAAGTCAATAAAGTCTTAAACCATAGCTTACCTATGTGACAAATAGCAGACTGTGGAAGTGACAGTGTTTGACCCCTGAGGCTAGATCAAAAAAAACATTGGAGCTTCCACCATAGTCTCTTGAACTTCTCTCTCTAAGAGAAGCCAACTGCCATGTTGGGGAAACTCTCAAGTAGCCCTGTGAAAAGGCCAAGATAGAAAGTAACTGAGGCCTCCCACCAAAAGTCAGCACTAACTTGCCAGCCATGTGGGTGAGCTATGTTGGAAACAGATCTTCCAACCACATCAGATAACTGCAGCACCAGCGACACCAGTCACAACCTGATGACAAACCCTAAGCCAGAGCCAGCCAAGCTTCTCCTGAATTCCTGAACTACAGAAACCATTAGAGGTATAGATAATATAGCATTGCTGTTGTAAGCCATTATGTTTTGAGGTAATTTTTTAAAACACAATATTAGATGACTAACGCTATTAGGAATTATTTTATGACAATTACTTTGACAACCTAAATTTAAAACTATTTAAATTCCTCCAAAGACACAAATAATCACAACTGACACAAGAAGAAATAAAATGTGTGAATAGCTTGATATCTATAAAGAAAGTAAATTTGTAATTAAAGTGTTCCCACAAAGAAATTCCAGGCTCCGATGACTTACTTCACTGGTGAATTCTATCAAAATTCTAAAAGAATAGAAAATATTATACCAATTCCACACAAACTCAGAAAATAGAGGAGGAAAAAAACACTTCCTAGCTCATTTTGCAAGGCCAACATAACTCAGATACCATAGCCAGGAAAGACATTAAAAGAAAAGAAAACCACAGAATAATATCCCTCATGAACATAAATCCAAATATCCTTAAGAAAATATTAACAAATTACATCAATGTATAAGTAGAATAATAATGCATCGTGACCAACTGAATTTTTCTCAGAAATGCAAAGTTGGATTAACATTCAAAAATCAATTAGCACAAAACGTTCTGGAATTAAGCATTGGTAATGGTTGCACTAGCTAATGAATATACCAAAAACCACTGAATTATGTACTTGAAAATGATGAACTTTAATGGTATGTGAATTATATCTCAATGAAGCTGCTACAAAAATTTCAATTAGTGTAAATCACCAAATTAACAAAAAAGGAAAGAACACTCATGTGATTATCTTAAAAGATGAATAAGAAGTATTTAACAAAATTCATCTCCCATTCATGATACAAAGCTCACAGAAAACTACAATTAGAAGCTCAACCTGATAAGGAAAATCTAAGAAAAGAAACTACAGATAGCATCATACATGAAGGTGAAATGCTGAATGCTTTCTCCCTGAGATCAAGAACAAGGCAAGGATATCCACTCTCACCATTTCTATTCATCATTGTATCATTGTACTAGAGATCATAGATAAGGCAAGAAAAATAAATGAAAGGAAGAAGTAAAACTGTCTTTATTTACAGACAACATGACAGTCTGTATAGAAAGCTCTAAAAAAGTCTACAAGAAAAAAAGCTACTTCAACTAATAAGTGAGTTTAGCAATTTTGCAAAATAAAGAGTCAATTCACAAAGTCTATTGTATTTATATATATTAGCAATGAACAACCGGAAATTGAAATTGAAAAATAAAACAATTCTATTTACAATGGCAAAAAGTCCACTTTCAGCTAAGTCAAATAACAGGGACCTGATTTACCCTTCTGCCTGAAACAATGAAAAACAAAAGGACAAAATATATGAAACAAAAGTTTTCAAGATATTAGACATCAGATAAAGAAAGACAATGATTCCTGAAAGATGGAAAACAAATGAAGTGAGCCCTACAATTGCTTCATCTTGCTGCCACAAGCGCTTTTCCAGGCTGTGGTGAAGGGAGGGGAGCCCAGGCAAAAAGCCCGGTGGACTCCCTCAGTTGAGGAGATGGAACTAAAAGTCTAGGAAAACCAAAGCAGACAGAATTTGCAGGACAGCATACTGGAGAGGAGATACATGCACAGAGAAAGGATATGGGATTCCTGCAGAGGATGTGCCTCGGGTATATAGCAGAATACTGCTCAGTGCATGCATATGAGGAAACTACCAGAACCCAGGAAAGAACCACAGAAAGATTTAGAGAGTTCCAAGAACTCACAGAGATCTAGGAATTGTACCAGTCCCCACCCTCCAGAGTGGAAAACCTCATGATTCCTGGGGCACTGGGTAGATGTCCAATGAGCCTTCCCACCCAACAAAACCTGAAAGCAAGACTCTAAAGGATCAAATGATTTTCAAGTAACTTAATTGCATCCCAGTACAAAGCTTAAGAATATTTGTAGGAATACAAAAATATTCAGCTCCAACAAGGTCAATTTTATAGTGGCTGAAAATCGATAAAAAATTACCAGGCATAATGTGATGGAGCACTATGCGGCTGTGAAAAATTTCAAAGATGAGGAAGGTCTCTTTGAACTCATATGGAGTGATTTCCAGGATGTAGGCTTAAGTGAAAAAATGCAAAGCCCACAAAAATTCTTTATGTAAGAAACCAATATAAGGTAATACACTAGTATCTGCTCATTTGTCTGATAATGATTCTCTATTTTCTTCATTCCTGAAGAAAGAATTCACAAAAGATCAATAGAAAATAAAGAGATTGGCTACCTACAGGGGCTTGTAGGAAAGGGTTGGGAACAGGAGATAAAAGAATAGGGTAGCAAGAATGAAGGAGGAGGGATACTTGCTTGAATATAACTTTTGATATAACTCTGGCTCTTAGAACCAAAGTAATGTTTCATATAGCCTTCACATATCCCAAATTAAACAAGGACTTATAAGCAGCCAGGACATGAGGTAACTCAAAATGGAATACAAACACTAGCAAATGAACCTAACTATTACAAATAATTCACGCAACCATGCTGAAGGGTATAGGAAGAAAAGAACCGTCCAAAGTAACTTTGGGGAATTGTACCTTGACTGGATACCACAAGGCTAAAGACAGAAATAACTGTACGTAAAAATTGCCATCTAGTTAGTAACGATTTTTGTTTTTGCTTTTAGACAGGGGTAAGGTCTAGCAATTCTGAAGCGACTTTATGTTTCCATTGAACTGGGACAAAAAAGTGAATAGATTGCAGATAATGAGAGTCAGGGTTTCTCAGTGTTAGAAAAATATATAAATAAGGAAAAAGGGAAGCCTAAAAGAACCCCAGGGCATTGGATTATAATTAGAGACAGCAGTGTTAACTCATGGTTGTTAATAGATGTCCATGCAGATACAAAAAGATAGATATGTGTATATGTGTGGGTTAGTATACGTACGTAAAATAACTAGCTTTGTCTGCTTGGAGGGTCACAGCATTGATCCCCCAATGACAATGAGAATACCTAACCCCTAGATACTGGTCTCTAAATACTATATTCAAATAAAGGAACCAGAGCTCCTTGGAGAAGCGAGTCCAGGGCTGGAGCATTGTAAACATAAAGTGAGTTAGGAACATCGTATGGTGCCAGAAAGTAAGAAAATGCTCAAAAGGATGGGGGGTAGTCTTGATAAAAGAACACAGGAGCCCACCTGAAGGAGCCCTTAACGGCCAAAACTGGAAAAATGTCAAGCAGCAAAATTGCATTTTAACCCATGAATAAACATCCACAAGTCCATACTGGTGTAGATAAATGATGGAATAAATAAATAAATATGGGAGAAAAGATAGTTCTTTCTCACAGTAGCATTCAATTAATAAATGCAGAAGGAAAGAATCATCATTAGGGAAACACCATAGGAATAAATGATGCAGACAGGATCTTGGAAATATCAGCTGCTATTAGGTCTAGTATAATTTGCATACAATAAAATGCTCCTTTTTGTGTATACAGTTCATGACTTTTGACAAATATATACACCTATGTGGCCATCACAAAAGTCATGATCTGAAATATTTCTATCAGATGATAAAGTTCCTGCAGGCCCCTTTGCAGATACTCTCTCACACCCCTGGCCCAAGACAACCATTGATCTGCTTTCTGTCACTATATATTAGTTTTGCTTTTCCTAGAATTTTATATTATATTACTCTAAAAGCTTTCCGACCTAAAATGTAAAGTCAGTCAACAAACTCTAAATAAATAATACAAAGGTTTTCCTGCTTTTTCATGTCCCATCAAAACACAACATACAATATATCTAGGTCTTAAGCTGGCCTTCCTTTGGTACTAGATTTTCCCTGTATCAGTTGGACTCCAGGGAGAAAAACAGAACCTATGTCATGCTGTTCGTTAGATGAAATTTAATATTGGAAATATTAGCTGCTACTAGCCCTAGAGCTGGAAGGACAAGAGGAAGAGAAGGAGGTGGCAAAGCTACACTGAAACTTTATCCATTGACTAGAGTTGCCTGATGAGACCTGGGACTGTGCAGGAAAAGCTATGGGGAAAGATTGTCTGGCTGCTTCTCCCTTCCCACCCTTCAATCGTTCCAGTGCCTCCTGTTGGCTGAACATAGCAGGAAGCAGGTGGCAGAGGAGCCTGGGGAAGGCAGTTTGGCAGCATCAGCCCCTGCAGTGCTGGGGAAAGCAGAGGAAGGCCAGGAAATGGATCTGGGGACAAACAGGCAGATGACGAGCCCGCTCCCAACATGAGATGCTTCTTCACCTTCAGTTGTGGGAAAGTGAAGGAAAAATGGGCTGGGTGGAAGGGTTGAGGTTGTAAATATTTTATCTCGACCTTCTTGAGCAAGGTGAATGCAGATGAATCATTTCTTTTCCAAACACCTCCCAGGGATGTTTTGTAAAATAATCAAAATATGCCAAGAACTTATCACAGAACCAGTGCCAGATGAACAGAGAGTAATTTCTGTGCTTCAACTCTTACCTTGGAGGGTCATCCCACTTTGAGTAGAAAATGAAATAAATCCCAAGTGAAAAGAGAGCAAATATTTTAACATCTGAGCATGCCTCTTTGTAAAATTACATAAAGCAGAGAGACTGAGAGAACGACAGCCAAGGCATTTATCTTTTAGAAATGCTGAAGTATCACTAAGCAAATAATAAGGCAGAAAAAGCAAACACTCATTTTCCTGCCATTTCGGGGTGTGATCCTAATTCCTCCAATTCAGTGTCTATATGAACTGCCTTGCTCTCTTTCCTGCATTCTCCCAATTCTTCCGTCCTTGCAGGATGCTGTCCTTTCACACATGATGTTCTTTCTTAATAAAGTAATAGCCGACGCAATCTGCCCTCTCTGCAGAGTAATTATGTTAGCCTGTTGTTATTGATTTTGTTGCTAAGGTCTGAGAATCTGCTAATGCTCCACTGTGGGAGTGGTAGGAAGTGGGGGAGGGAAAAGCATGTTCTTATAATTTTCCCATAAACCAGATGTTTTCTTTAACTCTTACATCTTTAAAATATTTTCTCTTGAGAAAAAAAAAAAAAGGATTAGAACAAGTTTAGGATGCCAATTCTTATTTTCTCAGCATACCATGAAGACACACCCAAATAACTGAGTGTGGAGAATTCATGCTTGTAGGCACTTGTGTATCTGCTACTCCTTTGATAAGCTACACATATAATTCAAGTAAAACTGGTTTCTTAAATAAACTATGTTCTGTCCATTTTCCAGCGATTCTGTTTCAATTATCGTTGCTATATTAACATGCCACCCCAACTTGGTTGGGTAAAACAGCAGCAATTTTATTATCTCACAGATTTTGTGGGCCAAGAATGTGGGTAAGACTCAGCTGGGGCTGTCACTTGGGCTTAACTGAGATTGTCACTCAAAATACACTTCGCCTTTCCAGTCAGACAGTTTCAGGGTAGTTGAATTTCCATAGCAATTGGTTTCTCCCAGAATAAGTGCCCCAAGAAAACCAGGAGAATTCAGAGTGGCCTTTATGACCTAGCTTCAGAAGTCCCGCAACCTCACTTCCACCATGTGTTACAGTGGTCTCAACCAGGGGCAATTTTGCCCCCCACAGAATGTTTGGCAATGTCCAAATACACTTTTGGTTTGCATACCTCAGAGGGAGAGGCTACTGGCATCTAATGGCTGGAGCCCAGGGATGCTGCTAAATATTCTACAATGCACAGGATAGCCACCCACAGCAAAGACTTTGAGGCCCCAAATGTTGATAGTGCTGAGGTGGCGAAATGCTGCTCCATTGGTGGGGGTAGCCATAGCCTGCCTGATTTATGGAGAGGAAGCATGGATCCTAATTCTTCATGAAAGGAGAGTCAAAAACTTTGTGGACATTTTACAAACTACCACAAAGTCATCAACTTACTTTTTTCTAATTCAACACCAACTCCTCTAGTAATTCAATTCATAGGAGGTAAATTTTAAAATTGAGAGAGAGAAAAAAGCTGTAATGGTTTCAAAGCCACATAAATATAAATGTAAATACCTAGATCAAGTCACACAGCTGACCAGGAAAGCCTAGGCCCAGGTATCAATTCTATAAGTTGTTGTCCCAAGCCATTATTTGCTCTTGGTTCTCATGTTTCCAGTTCTTTTCACTCATTCCACTGTTGTCCAGCTTTAGATGAATGTTATTTTTAGACGTTAGTGTGGTTATATTTAAACATAATTTTCAAACTGACCTGCCTGAGATCTAGAGCACATTTGTACTCCCCAGAGTTCCAGGAGAGGAAAATAGCAACGTTGGATGATAGAGAGGCTGCTCCGTGCCCACAAGAGGCGGCCCCCAGGCTTCAGCAAACCCAGGGAGCTGTGGAAAGTTTTCTCTCTCAGTCCTGCAGGCTGAAGAAAACTGGAGCCTCTCGAGATTGTATCCTAGAACCAGGGTAACACGTGTAGCAGCAATTGGAGGCAGAGGATGTGGTTGAGCAAATGGAGTTTTAAAAAGCTAATAGCACCAATAGCTTTTCTTTTTAGTTGTTTTCCTTTTACTCTTTTCTAAAAATATGCACTACATTCCTTTATCTCTTCTCACAGTCCTTCCTACTGTCTTCAGATAAAGGACCTGACTCCTTATCTCATTTTCTTCAGTTGATAAAAGAGAGAAGTGATCTGGTTTCATTCCCATATTCGTCGGATATAAACGGAGCTGGTCCTGTATTGAGTGTTGAAGGATGTGTTAGTGAACAGACAGACCCAAACTCACTGACAGAACCCGGTAAATACGTAATTAGAGGGATTATAAGTGAGGAAAGAACCTATCCACGCTTAGAGAGTCTGTTTGTGGATATGTGCTGTTTCAATATTATGTCCTTTTTGCTTGTTTTGCACTTCTTATACAACCCAGGAAAACTTCATTTTACCCTTCTTTATTTCCAGTGATATTTTTTTGTTGGAGATCAACCTGACACTCGCTCATGATCTAAGATGTGGCCTTAACCAAGCCTCCTGAAGCAGATCCCACGCAGATCCCATGCCTTAAACAGTTTTAGTTGTCCATCACTTCCAACAACTTAATACTCACTTGCAGCAAAATAGCCACAGAGCTGTTTTAGTTTTCATGTCTGGATGATCTACTAACACATTTGTTAGTAATGTGAACAATGGCAGTTTGCTAATTGCCTTCACTTTTCAAATGCTGCCTTATTGAATTGGGTTTTGTTTTCCCACGCAGTCCCATCACTTCCATGCAGAAAACTGGATTCTCTAACTCTTTGCCCTGCTTAATAAAATGCTTTAAACTGGCTTGTTTCTACTTCAAGTTGTACAGAGATAGCCCTGCAAACTGCAGGACATTAATGCTCTGTGGATCATTATAAAAGAAGAAAAGTTTAAAATGAGAATGAAAGATACAATTAGACTGTAAAAATAATAATTGGAGTTTTCAAAAAAGACCTCTCTTCTCTTATCACCCCAGCAAGTAGAGTGAGAACCAGTAACGGCCCAGATAGAAACATCCTCTTTCTGTTATCACTCTGAAGCTCCAGATCTTTCACCCGTTATCTGGGCCCACATGGTCTAGCCCAGTGCCACTCGTTTACACTCCCTTCTCGTTTCTCACAGATCGCAGCCTTGATCTGACTCCTGAGCTCCAATCCATTCCTCACATCTTACTCTCACCCTAACTTTTATTTTTATCCTTCTGGCTTCTGATCTTGTTTTTTGCTCCTATTTTTGTCCTTACCTCAAGCTTTCAACTTGATATGTTATAATGTCATCATAACTGTAGATTTGGCTTTATCATTATCAAATTTATGATTCTCACTTCCAAACCATGTGGCCTCAGGCTGAGTCCTGTTCCTAAAACTCCTGCTCTTAACACTGCCCTCACCAAGGGTAGAGCCTTAATACGTGTTATGTTATGCAGACCCTGAAAGTGGAAATTTATCTGGAAACAGTACAATGCACTGGTTAAGATGGCAGACTCTAGAGTCACACATACCTGGATTTAAATATCAGTTCCATGAATTACAAGTTATGTGACATTTACAAGTTTAGCTACAATCCTTTGGATTTATTTTTTCATAAAATGTTGATACTGATAGTATATATCTCCTGAGTTTCTAAGAACTAAACAAGATAAAACTAGAAGATGGTCAGCCTATAGGCAAATAGCTATCATTATTAATGTTATTATTATTATTATAGTAGTACTGTATAAACAATAATGAATTATAATAAAGTACTCAAATTTATCTTATTTTTTTTGTAATTGCCATTATCACATACATTCTACAGGGTGCATCTTCAGTAGAGACAAGTAGATTGATTTGATATGTTCATAGAGAATGAATGGGGTCATTTCAAACTGGGAAAATAATCTGCGCTGGTGACACAAATTGTGACCATTAAAGATTTTATCTGAAGTGGAGACAATACCATTACTTAACAGCTGTCTTTCTGGTAGGGGTTTCACAAATATTTCATTGAAACTATAAATGAGGAAATCATCATTTAACAAAATACTCTAACTCAGTTGTCTACCTTCACAACCATATACCTTTGCCTAAACCAGTGAGTCCCAAACCTCAGTTTGCATGAGGACAACCTAAAATTTCTAGTACCTGCCCTGTATAGGTGTCATGAGCCAGGAATCTGCATTTGTAACAAGTACTTCCATATCATTCTTATTATGGTGCTGCCCAGACCTCAAACTTGAAGACAATGATTCTGAATAGAAAAGATTATGAAAAAAATCTAAAAATCACATCTTTTTAATTGAGATAAAATTAGCATATAACATTATATTAGTTTCAGGTGTGCAACATACTGATTCCTTACTTGTATATATTGTGAAATGGTCACCACAATAAATCTAGTTAACAACCATCACCATGAATACTTGCAAATTTTTTCTTGTGGTGATAACTTTTAAGCTCTACTTTATTAGAAAGTTTCAAATACATCCTACAGTTTTATTAACTGTAGTCACCATGCTGGGCATTACATCCTGTGATTTATTTATTTTATAACTGGAAGTCTGTACCTTTTGACACCCTCACCCATGTTACCCACCTCCCACTCCCCACCTCTGGAAACGACCAATCTGATCTCTATATCTATGAGCTCAGGTTTTTTAAAAATCACATTTTGATCATCAAGTTTTACAACTGAATTATGCTATTAATTGCTGAAGTCTTTCTGTTTCACTCTTGTGCGTGTAGATAAGCTAAGGGACTGGCGTATGGCAGAAAGAGGTGTTTTGTTGCTTCCCTGACTTCCTTAGTTAGTTAAAGTCATTTTTTACAAAATAACATGTTGCTATGACTTCCTTGGACTGATTTCACAGCTAAGTCATGGGTCAGAATGGCAGTCCCTGTCATGAACAAGGTCCGCACCTTTCTCAGTAAGTGCCATTTCTTGCTATTCTCCGTATATCTCAATTGCATGTTTCAAACCCCATTCTCAGAACCAAGTTATTATCCATAACCTAGCACTATATTCCAGGCAATTGGCTTCTCTGGGGTAAGAACCTGAAAAAAATTGTGTCTCTATAAATTCAGAGAAAAGTTTTATGCTTAGGCAACAAATAGGTCTCAAAGAGAAAAACTGAGCAAGAGGTTACTCTGCATCATATTATGATAATTTAATTTGTTAGATACTATGATACTACATTCTCTGGAGGTCACTAGATATGCATTCGGTACCTGGGTCAGATCAGTGACCTAATGGATCTTCTGGAACTTTATTGAATAGTAGGAACTAAGCAGAAGCCTAGTCTTAGATGAAGCAGAGATGAATTTAGGGAAGAATTAATATTTTTCAGTTTTGGTGCCTAAACCAAAAGATGTTCTAAAATATAAAAAAGAGCAGATACCACAAATGGGAAAATGTCAGGAGAGTATCTCATTCCGGGTCTCCTAGGGAAGTCAAGTTTCCTGAAAAATGTTCCTAAATGTTATGACTTTATACAGTAAACATATTGAAACAAAAAAGCAGAAGCCCGTCTCATTTAGCCCTGGGAGTTTGTTTGGGGATAACTGAGCAAAGACTCTAAGAGCCATTAGGACGTAATTCTTATATAAGATGCATTCCTACAGGCTGAATTTATAACAAACATCATTGGGTGTTTGTTGGTTGATATCTTTGTCATCTGGTCATTTGTCAGTATTTCTTGAGAGGGAGGCACAGCCAGGCCTGGAGCATAGCCCACATTCTCCTGATATTTAGCTGTCAGAGGGTAGCAGTAGTTAAATTTTAATGTCTAGTAAGGACTTTGGTCATTGGAATAATATCATGGTTTTGGGTATTTTATCTTTTGGAAAGGAAATCATTTGCTGTGAATCTAAGACTGTCATGAGGGAAAGGATGTAACATAAAGATCACCTTAGGTAAATAAAGCAAATAGTTTGACCAGTGTGGTAGACTGAATAATGGTCCCCAAAAGATGTCCAAATTCTAGTCTCCAAACCCTTTGAATATATTACCCTATGTGGTAAAAAGGACTTTGCTGATGTGATTAAGTTACAGATCTTAAAATATGAGATTAGCTTGGATTATCCAAGTGGGCCTAATGTAATCACAAGGGTCCTTATAAGAAGGAGTCAAGAGAATCAAGGTCAGAGACAAGAGGTGTAATGACAGAAGTAGAGGTTGGAGCTTTGAAGATGAAGGAAGGAGCCATAAGCCGAGGAATACAGGATGCCTCTAGAAGCTGGAAGAGACAAGGAAACAGATTCTTCCCAAGAGGTCCCAGAAGGAATGCACCTCTGCTGACACCTTGATTTTAGGGCCATAAGACCTGTTTTGGATTTCTTACCTCCAGAACTAAAACATAATAAGTTTATGTAGTTTTAAGCCATTACATCTATGGCAGTTTTTTACAGCAGCAACAGGAAACGTATCTAGCCAATGTGCCTTAAATTGAGAAGCACGTAGTATGGTGTGTTATTGTTCATAAGACAGATGCTGTTCTGGTGAACAAGCCTTAGATGGAATCATTGTTACGCAGGATAGTGCTAATTGAGGTATGCCTGTAGAGAGAAATGAGGTGAACATAGCACCAGGTAAGCAAAACAGAGGAAGACTCATTAGCATACAACCACCAAAAACACAAGATAGGGCCAAGAAGAATAAAAGAAGGTTAGAGAAAAGAGAAGTTTATTATAAGCTTTACTGGATAGAAGTTCTTAAATTGCACCAACATGAAAAGTAAGGCACAGAGAAACCTCGCCCACTATTACACAGCTGGTAAATGGCAAGCAGAATTTGCACCCAAGAAGTTTGGCTTCAGAGCCTGTGCTCTTAGACTCTGCTCTGCAATCTCCCATGTGGGTGTGACACGACATAGAAGTTAGTTTAATGGGCAAGTTCTTCTGACACACACAAGACTAAAGAATTGAGTTGGGACCATTGACTGCCTAAGAGTGCTTTAGGAAAAGCTGGCAAACAAGACAGAGGAGACAAGGAAGGCAAAGCAAGAGCAGGAGTGATCTGGACCCAAGAAAAATCATCAGTGCATCAGAGCCAGCAAGCAGTCAGATGAGAGAGAGTGGTCAGAGGGCAGAGATCGAGACAGTAAAGAGGGTCTGGGCAGGTGGAGGGTCTGAAGAGCAGGAGCACAATTAGAGGGAAGGACCCTTGAGGCCCAAGGCAACCTCTGCCTCAAACAGGACTATGAGGGCAGCCCCTATGATAGGATCCAGGAGGTCAACGTAACACGAAGCATATGGGAAATCTCTTAGAGTGGGCCCTAGGAATACAGGAAACTCAACAGATAAGTATGCATCTGTGCACCAAAAACAGAGACAAGAATATTTATAGAAACATTGTTTATAATAGCCCTATACTGGAAAACACCCAAGTGTCCCTTAACAGTAGCATGCATACGTAAATTGTGGCATTTTTAGGCAATGAAATACTGTTTAGAAATGTGAACCGAAGACTTACAACTACACTCGAAAATATGGTTGAATCTTATAAAGAATGATAAGTGAGGGAAACTAGACATTAAAAGCACATATGATTCTATTTATGTGAAGTTCAAAAACAGGCAAAAGCAATCAAAATTCTTAAAAAGTCACACAAGCTGGTACCCTTGAGGAGGATGGGTGGGCGGGTAGTGTCTGGTGGGGAACACAGAGGGAGCAAGACTTCGGAGTACAATAACCTGGGCACTGGTTACATGGGTGAGTTCAAGAATTGTACACTTATTTGTGCACTTTGCTATATAATAGTATACTTTAATAAAAATATTTTAAAAATAGAAATATAGATAGATTTCTGGGGTGATAGGAGGTATTGAAAAAATACATTTGAATTTAAACTGAGAATTAATCAAACTGTGCTCAGCATCTTTAATTGGCTACTGGAGAAAAATGTGATAGAATTTGAGAAGAATCAGGGCCCTGTGCTGTTGTCAGCTGAGCTTTATTTAATACCATTTGGCGCCTACACGCTCACAGTGTCAGGGATAAATCCTTGTTGCTTGCTATTACTAATTACTAGCCACAGACAATTTACTGATCATTATGTCTCACATAGATTACTTACTTTTTCTGATGAATGGTTCGTTCGTATCTATGGATGGCTCCAACTCACACATGTCCAAAATATCAATCCATGTCAATTGTAAAAAAGTTGGTTTTACAGCTCTGTGAAATAAACCAGTGTCTGTGTTTAACTGTCCAGTTACTTGTATGTTCTATCATCTAGATACACACCTGTTTCCTCTCCTTTTTTTGACTGTTTACTAGTCCCCTGTTACTGAGCACTGAATTTTGATTTGTGCTTAAGATCACTTTGTCTAAGAAAATTTTCTTGAACAGGATATTACCAGGGTAATCAAACATTTTTTTATAGAGGGGATTGCAAGTGCAAACATTGACTGGGCAGGATGGATGAAGACAAACGGCGATGGTAGGAATGTGTCTGAGCCAATACTTAGTTCCAGCCAGTTTTAAGATTTGCAGCGTTTAGATTTAAAAACAAAAAGTCAGAAATATGAATTGTCTAATTTTTAAATGTTGTCAATGAAATTTAAAAGTTCGAAACCTTGTATAAGCCAAGCAAAACATATCCATGGGCAGGAGCCAGCTCACACATTGCTAGTTTGAGCCTTCCACAGGCATAATTTTATTCGCTCCTGACAAATGCCCTGTGAGGTGGGCATTGTACAGAGAAGGAAGCTGAGGCTCATAGAGATGAACTGTGTTGGTCAAGTTCACATAGCTAAGAAGGGGCCAAGCCAGAGTAAAATTTCAAGTCCAATTATCCAAATTGCTATTCTTTTCTCCCATGAGGAAAGCTTCATTTTGTAGCACTGATATTTGGGCTACCAATCAAATTGCTTTTCTGCTTAAGAGTACAATGAGTGAAAAAGTAGAAGACCTATCTGCATTATTTGCTGAGGAATTTATTTTTTGGAAATTGGTTTGAAATCCTGTGCTACAAATAGAAAAACATTACCCGGTATTGGATTTCTTATGATTATTCTGGCAAAGATACTCATTATAAAGACACAGCAAATAAGCCAATCACCTTATCTTAGACAATTCAATGACCACAAAGGGACATGCTTTAAAATAATATCTGGATAACAAGCGACGAATGTTGTCTGGTGGAACGGATTTGTGGAGCCAGGACCCTGCTGTTTTGGTTTGGAGTACAGCAAGCTTTCCACATGCTTAGCCTTAGTGTAATTTCCAGACAGAAGTCTTAAAATGACTTCAATCAGAGCATCCAGGTTTACACCCTTTTTATCTGAAAACACTCCCTTTTTGACAAATGAAGAAATAAGAAAAAAGTTATTTGGAGAACAAATAAATAGCTAGGAAATTCTTCTTGCTTTGTTCTTAATGCCCCAAACTGACATTAAATGCATCTTGTCTTTGGAGAAAAGTGAAACCATTTGTAAATATAATGAAATGTGGTTGATAAATTACATATGAGAAGAAAAGATGGTCTATTTATTTAAAATTATTTCTTAAGTTTTTGTTTTCTTTAATATAGAAGGAAGAGAGCCGTATCTGGTGGAGGTCCCAGCCCTTTCAGATTGTGGGGCTACAACAAGGCCTTGATCAACTCTCAAAATCACAAGGTTCTTTTAAAATGGGACACTTGTTTGCTTCACACGTTATTATGGCTTTAACTATTTCACATAACTTTGCATCTGTTAGGCTATTTGGTTAATATGTACTGGAAAGTGGGATATATATCAATATCATTCTCTATATGTTCGGTATTCAGCAAGCCACGTGGACTGTGCTGAATGAAAATTTATTTTCAAACCCTGCACACTCTGAACTACTGCTTTTTCCCTCCTTTTGGTTTTACTTCTTAGTCTTTTCAACTTTTCATATGTACTTTCATAAAGATCTTGCCACATACACCATCTTCCTTCCAAGGGCAATGACTCAGGCCTTGATACTAAACCAAGAATGTTAATTATGTTCTCCTCACATTGTTTACTACCTGAATTGGCTTAGACTTGAACACAAAAATATTTATTATGAGTGTGGCTTTACCTTTTACTCTAGACATTCTACAGTTTCATGGGCAGAGAACATCAAGGCACTTAATCTTAAAAAATAAAAATAGAAGACTTAGACCCTAAAAGGAGCTGCTGTTTGGTTAGTGTTTCCCTCTGGGGGAAATTAATCAATACATTCACCTTCCAAGTTCATTACATCAGGAGCTGAAGGAAAAAAGAAAATATATATATATATTTATATATATTTTAATACTTAGTAATCTATACTATTATATATAACAATTATTATAATTTAATAATATATAATATGTTTAAATATATGTACATATACATATTTATGTGATATTCTCTCTGTTTTAAGGTGATTTCCAATCTATAAGTAAACTTGATGAAATAAAGACTATAAAACTATTTTAAATGCATATGTATCTTGCTTAGATTTTTATTTAAAATAGTCCATGATAGTACAAACACAGTCTACACAGCTTTGGAAACTAAATAAATATAAGGCAGGTGGTACTGTTAGACTATTTCAGAAAACGTGTTACAGGCCTATTTCATGTAGATTTTAACCTGGTATATGTCAATTCAAAGAAGCACTTGGATAGAGAATGTTCCTAAGTAAGGGCAAATTGCAAAAATATTTCTTTTGTTAATAAGTGGTGTATAATAATTACAGAATCAAAAGCCATTCTAAAGGCTCCTTTCTTCGTTTTTAGCCTATACTGAATTTTGTTGTTTTTCGAATGGCTATTACACACACAAACACAATGTGTCAAATGCTGTGCTAGGTTCTTAGGATAATTATAAGAGTAAATGGTAGTTCCCACCCTTAATGAAACCCCTCATCCAAACGGGAAACACAAATGTCAGTAAAATATAAGTGGACCCTTGTGGTGGGAGGGAGCGCTGAGTGTGGCCCTGCCCAATCTTTGCATTCCAAATTAAATGCTCTTGTCGTGGTCAAGGTGGCTTCCGAATTCTGTCGCAGCAGCATATGCCACAGGGAAACAGCTGCAAACATTAATCATTAAAACATCTACACGCCAACTACATGCCAGAGTTTCAAGACAAATTACATTTATGGTTCCAGATCCTATTATCCTTGGCTCTTGCTCCGAACGCAATGCTTTCTTCCAATACTGTATCCTTAATGAGCCTTAGGGTCATTGCCGATTCTAACCCTTTGCTCGCATCTCTACTAGAGCTTCTCCCTCTTGTTGATTAGAAATATTCTTACTATATTCTGGCTACTAACTGTCAGTTTTTGCAAATATCATCCCCTGTATGTCATCTGTCTGTCTTTCAACTTTCTTTATTATGTCCCTCATTGAACATAAACTCTTACTTTTGATGTAGTCAAGTTCATTAATTTTTCGCTTATGATTTGTGGTAGGGGAGTGGTACTTGTTTATAACATCCTTTCCCACCACACTGTCACAAAGACCTTGGTCAGACAAGCCCTTATTCTTTGTTTTTATTTTTCAAATTGACTAGGCCTCAATTCTTCCATATGAAATTTACATAAGCTTGCCATTCTCTTTAAAAAAAAATCTTGCTGGAATTTTATTGAATTTGTAGACCAACTTTGAGACAATTGACATCTTTACAGTATTAGGTCATTGCAAGTATAAACAATGTCTAGCTCTCCATTTATTCAAATTCTCAACACAATAGAGCTTACAAATTTCCTCCCTGTGGTTCTTTTTTGTCTTTAAGTTATTCCTAAATATTATAGTGCTTTTGCTAGTATTGAGAATGGTATCTTATTTTCACTTATAATTCCTTGTCGATTGTGACTGTGAAGTTAGTTCAGGAAAAGTTTCTGTTTATCTTATCTTCTGCAGCCTTGCTAACTCTCTTACTAATTCTAGTAATTTCTTGAATTTGGAGGGTTCTATATAGATAATTAAGTCATCTGAAAATAATATCTTTGTCTTTCTTTTTCCTTTGCTTGTAACATTTAGTACTTTAATTGGATGGGGTCTCCAAAACCATGTGCTCAGCAGTGGTGATAAAAGGGTTCTTTGTCTTTTTCTGGATTCTTAAAGAAAATACATCAAACTTTCTCTATTATGTTTGATGGTTGTCTAAGTTTTCGATGTAAAGCTTCTATGAATGAAAGCTACTTCCCTTTGATCATCATTTTCTGAGTCTCTCACATAAATAGGTGTTGAAGTTTACCGCTGTTTATATAGCAGACGAGATATTCACGTACATTCTTTTCTTCAATTCCTAATGTGGTCATCAGAGCCAGGACTAAGGCAAGGCAAGTGAGGCGGTTAGGGCACAAAATGTAAGGCGGGCCTCAGCTCTGAGAGCTCATGCCTCCTCAACTATTACACCCTAGACGCCTCACTCTCCTCACCCTCGTCCCGACCCCAGGGCTGATTAATACAGATAGATCTTCTAATGTTAAACCATCTTCCTGCTCCTTGAACAAGTCCAAACTGATCTTGATGCATTTTTAATACTCTATTCGATTCAGTAAGTTAATATTTTATTTAAAATTTTGGCATCTATTATCATAAGTCAAGTGAGCTGATAATTTTCTTTCTTTTGGAGTCTTCATCCAGCTTTGGAATTCTTAAAAGGAAAGGGATAGGGGCTGGCCCAGTGGTGCAGTGGTTAAGTTCACATGTTCTGCTTCAGTGGCCTGGGGTTCGCTGGCCCGGATCCAGGGTGTGGATCTATGCACCGCTTGGTGGGCCATGCTGTGGCAGGCATCCCACATATAAAATGAGGAAGATACACATGGATGCTAGCTCAGGGCCAGTCTTCCTCAGCAAAAAGAGGAAGATTGGTGGCAGATGTTAGCTCAGGGCTAGTCTTCCTCAAAGAACAGGAAAGGGGCAATTTCTGTTTTATCCTTACTTTTGGAAGAATTTGTATATGACAAGCGTTTGCTCTTCTAAACTTTTCTGGCTTGGGAACATATTATGCAAGGTGACTTTGAATAAGTAATTTTTTATCTCTCTAGATTTCAATTTTTTTTCTCTGCAAAATGGAGATAATAAACACTGACCAACAGATTTGTGAAGAGAATAAAAGGTATTTTTTTGAAGGCGCCTAGCACTGAGTCTGACCCAAAGTGGTGATCAGGTGATAGCAGTGGGACACCACTGGGCTTTGTCGTCTTTGTGGACCATGTTCCCCATCCCCTGCCACCACTTCTCTAGGTTTACATTGTGCTGTTGATCATTCTCTAGAATTTATTCTCCTTTCCTTTATGTTATGATGCCTGTTGCTCCCTGCCATTCCCATCACAGTTCAATCTTAACTCCTTATGGCTAATTCCTTTATGTGGGAATGTGGTGGAATAATCTTTTTAAAAAATTAACCAATGTACTGTCCATCTCATGTATTTCCTGTTATTGCATGACTCTTCTCCTCTTCGGGCAGATGTTTAGAGAGCTCTGTGGTCATTGCCTCAAGGAAGGGATGGAAATGCCGAAAGAGATAAAATAAAGGAATATATTGCATTTTTTTATTTCAAAAATCTAGATTTTTCAAGAGGAAGAAATTAACTACATGCATAAAATATGCAGTAGAATTAGGAGAAAAGATGGATTTTATGAGAATAAGACTCAGGATAGGCTACCCTCGCTAAACCAAAACCACCCAGAGAAGGTGGAAGAGAGGATTGAAAGAGTGAACAAGGTGAGGAGAGGCAGTGTAGACTCCTGAGATGTGGTTTGGGCTGGAATCTGCTCCTCTCTGGCATCAGTTTGGAGTACAGAGAGATGACATGAATCCGAGATAATTTTGGAGATTCCAGTGCAGGGGACACCTACGCTTCCTTTCACAGATAGACCCCAGGAAAATGGCAAGATGTCCAAATAGAAATGACTGTGGCATATGTCCAGACACATGGTGTTTAGACAGACTCACAGTTGTCCACTGCCCCAGTGTGGCATAGGAGCAGTAGAAGTGTAGCATGGAAATGAGAAGGGGGGGCCATAGGTGGTCAAACCAGAATCCTAATCACTGTGTGGCCCAGATTTGGAGAATGAGTCCAAATCTCAAGAGGGGCCTGAGAGTTAAGTGAGAAAGAGCTGGACCCAAAGGAACCCGGCTATTGGGTTGGAGCCTGGTTATTGGGACCAACTCCAGAAGGACCTGCTTGGATCAGCACTTAAAAACAGGCAGGAATAAGGGCATCTCGGTGGGTGCCAGCATTAGTAGCTGATGGCCCAGACTGCATGCTTCCCTTGGGGCCTTGAAACTGTTTTAGAAGCCCATGAGAACTTAGATACCACTCCACGAAATGGGCAAGGGAGAAGGACTTGAGCAAAATTAATTTCTACCACTCCAAGGAAAGGGCAAGGGGTCGAAATTCAGAATCGATTGAGCTAAAGTTTTCACCAATTGGTCAGATAGAGGGTTTATAGTTGGAAATTGTGTTCTATATGGAAGACTGAAGTTATGTTTCTTGCACACCTGAGTTTATGAAATAGTTTCTACCCACTACCCATCTATATCTCCAAATTAAAAAAAAAATGCTTGTTAAAGATGTGGTTCATTGGAACGTGCTTACTAGTTGTTATGAACTCTGGTAAATTCTTCTAACTATCTTTGCCTCAGTCTCCATATCTGTAGATGAGCATGTGGCCTTTGTTATAGCTTGTTTAATAATGAAATGAAATAATGTGTTTCACAGTGCCTAGAATCTGATTAGTATTCTATGTTTATCATTTGGTTTCCTAACGCTAATTCCAGAGAGAAAACATGGGAAGAACAGCCATAGAAATTAAAAAGGAAACAGGGAGCCGGGGAAGGTGTTTGTCAGAAGATTATTGATGCTGTTACTGCTAATTATGAGACCGAGTGTGCAGTTCCCAGGCAGAGACTGCAATCAGCAAAATTTGCAGGTTGATGCTCACTACAATTAGCAAGGCCAGGCCTGTTGATGATCCACGGCGCCAAATTCTTGTCGGCCCTTTTTATCTTCCTTTGCAGTGTCTCAGGCATCAGCTGTGTAAGACCATGCCCTTGTTATCTCCTCCAAAGGGTACCCACAGTATTTATTCTTCATCTCAAGGAAAGAAGGAAACCTCTCAGATCTATCCTACTGACAACAGGTATTTCCTCTAATGTGCCATCACAAGTTGAGCCACGTGAAAACAAGAACTGGTTTTGCGTGCTTGTTCTTTTAGTCCTTTGAGATTCAGAACAGAAAAATTATGAGAAGTCAGCCTGAATTTCTTTTTTCTACATTCCATAGAGCATTTGTGATTCAATAACATGTCTGTAATTAAACATCATGTACTTTTCCCTCACCTTGTGTTCAGAATTTTGCCGTTAGAAATTCATTCTTATAAATCTTGCACGGTATTCCAATGTCAAGAGTTCCCTCTGGAAATGTGCTGCAAAAACTATTTGCTCTTACCTGTCTAATATCTTGTGGGAATTTGTGAGTGGTCACATGGAAGATTGCTCCGGAACTGCTCAATGGTGGAGCCTTGGGCAGCGTCTGAGGGCTTTGCCTTTTTTTTTTGAGGAAGATTAGCCCTGAGCTAACTACTGCCAATCCTCCTCTTTTCGCTGAGGAAGACTGGCCCTGAGCGAACATCCATGCCCATCTTCCTCTACTTTGTATGTGGGACGCCTACCACAGCATGGCATGACAAGCAGTGCCATGTCCACACCCGGGATCCCAACCGTCAAACCCAAGGCCGCCAAGAAGCCGAACATGAGAACTTAACCGCTGTGCAACTAGGCCAGCCCCCTGCCTTTCTTATCTTAAAAAAAGTGTGAAGCAAAGATGTCTCTGGTTATATGGAACATATATGATACATTTTCTGGAACAGACTCAATTTCAAACATTCTATGCCTTTGTTCTCATCAGTATATTCAGTCCTTTTAGACTAAGAGTTCGAAAATAATCTCAGTTTGCTTTAAGGATTATTGTTGTTTGAAGTTCCTAAGATTCTGTTAGAGAGCATAAAATGAAGTGCCTTGGGAATAGGAAATAGAGTAAGAATGTTGAGGGTAAAGGGAGAAGACTAGAAGACAGAACATTTCCGAAGGGAAGAAATGACCTGTGAAAGGGAAGCTGGGGAGGTACCAAAGGCAACTTCAATTTCTTCACAATTTTGCTTAGACTTTCCTGGCTACTCTGCAGCAGACGTGAGCAGATAAGTGCTTATTGATTTCAAGATCAGGACAACAGGATCCTTTCTGTTTAATTATGTCCTTGTAAGTTAAAAACTAAATGCTTTGGTAAATGCTTTAAATACAAATGAGAGTATTTAGTGCTCTCAGAATCAATGGTATATTCGAGCTGCGCGTGATTAAGAATGGCCACTGTTCCTTCATTCCAACAATGTCTATAAACCACCACTGGGCATGAGATGCTGTGCTCATCAGGGGGACAACAGAGATGAGTAAAGCCACGTCTCTGTTCTTAAAGACGTCAGGGTCTAGAGGAAGAAAGAGATGTATAAGTCAGTACAATAGAAATATAAACAAGGATCAAAGGTAGCTCATAGGAAATGAGTAATTCTCAGAGGGAAATATTGAAGAAGTGATTCCTGGAGAAGGGGGTATTTCAGCTGAATTCAGAAGATGAGTAACAGTCCCTCTGGAGAGATGAAACAGAATTCTGGCAGAAATAACATATGTATGAATACATTTAGAACATGGGATAGAAACTATGTGTAGGATACTATGAGAGGCTTGATATTTTCAGAACATAATGTGTAAGATGTGGCAGTGTGGTGGGAGGCCATAAGAAATGTAAACCAGGGTAGATCATACATGGGTAGGAACTGAATGATAGGAATCTCTTACAGCATTTGAACAAGACCTAAATGCCCATTCGAAGCAAAGGAAAACATGACTGGACTTGCCAGCAGTATTGAGTGTAGATTAGCAGGTAGAGATGAGTGAATGATAGATATTGGAAGATGTTTTTGAGTATATAGAAATAGTACAGATGAGAAATAAAGAGGGTCTTATCTAAGACAATAGTAGTGGGAAAGAAAACAACTTAATTTAAGAGATGTTCAAGAAACATTAAATATAATTTGGTGATGTCTGATGTGAGGGTGAGATTGACTTCAGTTCTCTGGCCCATGTAACTGAGTGGATTTTGGTGTCATTAAATGAGAAGGAAAATAATAAGAGAGGAATGTTGAATTTGAGAGGCAAGTAGACATCCAGATATTCAGAGATAATTGCGAGAAGACCCATAAAGAGCTTAAGAGAGACAGCTGGTGTTAAGATTTGTATAGCATCCAATTTTATCAGTTATTTACGTGATGCCTGTCACATAATAGTCACTAAGCTAGACTCAGTGGACAAGATGGAAAATGCCCCTAGCCCCAAAGGTATTAGAGTCTAAGGGATTTTCAAAGAAGGCAAATATAGTGGAGGATACTCAGCGCCCTTAGAGGAAATGTGAGGTGTGATAAGAGCATAAAGAGGGTTCATAATAAAGACCTAGTCTTGAGATAGCGTGAAGGGTGGGGAGGTAGGGGGACAGGCAGCCTAGAAAAAAGGGAAATGAAGATGAGACCTGAAGACTTAGTAGAAATTGAAAAGTTAGTAGGAAAGATGAAGAGAAGAACATCCTAAGCAGAGGAAGGCACATGCACAATGACCAGGAAGCAAGAGTGAGCACGACACTCTTGAGGAACCGTGAGAAGTTCCATTGGCTGGGGTGCCAAGTCTAAGAGGAGAATGGCAAGAGCTGAGCCTGGAAAGTTAACTCAGCCATGATTATGGAAAAGCTATTTCACGGAGTTTAAACTTTCTCTAGGATGCAAGAGAAAGCCACTTAAGGATTTTTAGCATGGTAGTGATACAATCCGATTTGTATTTTAAAAATTCACTCCAGCTACTGTGTGGAGAATGAGAATGTTAATTAAAATAGTGAACCTGGATGTGATTACCTAGGGCAGAGACCATAATTTGATTCAACCCACTAATGTGCTCTGACCTGCGGAGTACTTTTTTTATTTAATTCTGCATTAGTTGTGAACATTTAAAAATTGGAAGCTCCCACATAAAATCAGGGATGCAGACTTCTTTTGAAAATTAGAAGACCTGGCGATGCCAGGTCCACATTCCTGAGTGGTCAACAATTGGCTAGAGCTTGGGCTTCTAAAACGTGACTCTTTTGGACAAAGTGAGTGCTCTCCTACATGCCACAGTCTAATGGAGGCATTTAGTTTGATATTATTGCTCCTGCCTTATTGGGAAAGAACATGTAGACAGAATGATGAGACATTGTGTGTACCTATCTAAAACCAAGCTCATATACCAGATGCCGTCCCTGTTCCCTACTCACGGACTTTGTTGCAAGCAATTCCTCCTTTTCTCATCAGATTTCCTGCCTCCCCTACTGGATCATTGCTATTGGCATAAGAGCCTGTTGTTATTTCTTACATCTTAAAAATAACTTCCTTTGATCCACTTTCTTGAGTAAGAGGGATTGCACCCAAACTTAACTTCCCTTAATGTTGTCAGGAGTTAGCAGTTGGCCTTCCTGGCAAAGTTTTGTAAACATCTATGACCTAGGCTCAGACTGCCTGATGCCTAAGGGGTCTGTTTATCCTCAATAACAAGAGTGTTCTCGCTCTTGCCCTGTAAAAGGGAAGGTGAGAAGAGAGTAAGGTGCTCCTCTTAGAGATAATCCAGCCGCTGCCTGGCCCAAGCACATCTCTTCACAGGCA
The DNA here is from genome assembly GCF_021613505.1 of Equus quagga. Taxonomy (NCBI): domain Eukaryota; kingdom Metazoa; phylum Chordata; class Mammalia; order Perissodactyla; family Equidae; genus Equus; species Equus quagga. The sequence continues at coordinate 152,485,236 of NC_060267.1, read as the reverse complement.
ACCCAGGAGCAGGGAACCTGTATACCTAATGGCCTTCTGTCACTGATGCCACTTGAGCCCTTGCACATCATCCTTGACCCTTTCTTTTTCTCATCGCTCATATTCTCCTGATCCTTCTTTCAAAGCTGTGGCTGACCACTTTTCATCACCTCCCCTGCTACCACCGTGGTCCAAGCCATAATCACTTCTTGCTTGGACTATAGCAATAATGACTGTATTAGTTATCTGTTGCTATATAACAAATGCCCCCCAAACCTTAGTGGCTTGAAACTGCAATATTATTGTCTCACAGTTCCTGTAGATCAGATATCGAGGTATGGCTCAACTGGCATCTCTACTCTGAGTCTCTCATAGGTTTCAAGGTGTCGAGTAGGGCTGCATATCGTGACGCAGCTATGGAAGAATCCACTTCCAAGCTCATTTATGAGGTTGCTGGCAGGATCTAGTTTCTGTGGTTACATGACTGAGGGCCTCAGCTCCTCACTGGCTATTGAGCAGGGGCCACCCTTAGTTCCTTCTCACATGAACCTCTAACGGGCTGCTCACTATATGCCAGCTTGCTTCATCAGAGCAAGTGAGAAGAACCAGAGAGAATGTGTGAGCAAACAGAAGTCACCACCTTTTATAACCTAATCTGGGAAATGGCATGCATTGTTTTGCCATAGTCTATTCATTAGGTCCAGCCCATTTTCAAGCAGAGGGGATTCCACAAGAAATGTGAATTGTAGGACACGGGAATTATTGGGGGCTTTCTTAGAAGGCTGTCTACCGCAGCCTCCTCTCCAGTTAACCTGTGGCCACATTTGGTCCCTGTCTATTTTCAACACAGCAGCCAGAGTGATTCTTTGTAAGTCAGATCTTGTCACTCCTTCTTAAAAACCCTGCAATGGCTCCCATCTCACTCTAAGAAAAGCCAAAGTCCTTACAATGGCTTTCCGTGTTCTACATAATCCAGCTGCTGTTACATCTCTGATCTTGTCTCCTACTACTCTCTCCATTGCTCAGTCTGCTCCCCCCACACTGCCTCTGCACTATTCTTCAAACATGCTAGTCATATTGCTGCCTCAGGACCTTTAAACCAGCTCCTTCCTCTGTCAGGAGAGTTATTCCTCTAGATTTCTGTATTGCTGATGCACGAACCTCCTTTAAGACTTGGTGCAAATATCACCTCCTTAATGTAGCCTACCTTCGCAAACCCACCCCTATTCCCAGAACTCCTGATTTCTCTCATCTCTTTTTAATTTTTCTCTGTAACATTTCTAATACACTAGTTAACTTATATGACACATTAGTTGAGCCAATAAGGACAGAGATATTTATCTGTTGTTTATTGATGAATCTCAAGTGCCTGGCAGAAGAAAAGGATCCACAACAAAAAGTGGAGTATTGAACATCTCTTTTGTTCTACTTCATATCCTACCGGCCCACTTTCCTAATCTTGTCATTTTCGGTTCAACCAGCTGACCTCAAATATAATCTGAAAGTGTCTTGCCTCAGCTATACTAAGTAACTCTGGGGAGTTTTGCTGTGCGGATTTGTGGCCATCAGCAAGAAGAATACCTATAGGGATCCACTTGGCTATTCTTCCACTTGTGCAAACGTAGAAGCGCAAAGTTGTTTACAGCCCATGGGGCAACACTTGACCAGTGGGAGATGGGAAATGGTGGGTAAATACTCCCCTTTCCTGAGCAGCAGGAGGGACATTCTCAATTGCATTTTCACAGTTTCTTAGGCAGTTCTTAGAAAGATGGAGTCGCATGGCCCACAGTGTGATTTCCTTGATCAAGCTTGTACCCTTGGATCAGCTTCTTCTCCTTCCCAGTTTCATTCTTCCAACTCCCCAACTCAATATTCCTGGGAATCACTTCCTAAAATGAATTCCTGGCATACCAACCATTGTTTCATCATCCGCTTTTAGGAAGAGGCTGTGTTAAAACATGTCAAAGTGAGACAATCAATAAAAAATGAACTCAAAAATAATTAAGGAAGTGTTGGTGAACAACACTTTAAAATACTACATAGAGGTCAAGCAAGATTAGGAGATTTGGAGACAACAGTTAATCATTCAGAGGAAAGATAGGTGGGGAAGCAATATTAAAAATACATTATGGACTAAAAGAAGGTAAGAAAATGGAGATGGTAAATGGAGACACTTTCTTTTGAAGGAAATGGACAGACTGAGGTGACAGCTGGTGGGATATACAGGGTGCCGTGGGAAAAGACAGATCTTCCAAGAAATAAATGCAGTCTAATGGACCAAGCGTTATAAAAATGTGATAACACAAGGACTTGTGTGCCACATTTGCTCGGGAAAGAATACAGGAAGGTAATTCTTGAGCTGAGTCTTATAGGATAGTTTTGCCAGGTAAAAGGTTGGAGGGTTGCAGGCAAACTTCTGGGATCAGCTTTTGCAAAGGCACTGAATTCTGAAAGGGTTAAGTGTGTTTGAGGAGTTTCAAGTACAGCAGGCTGGCTGGAACATAGACTGTCATGATGGTGAGAGATGATGATGGAGACACGGCAGGCCCAGGCTGTGATGGGTTGTCGACAGCAGCCGCATCCTCTGCCTCCCATTCGATGAGCTCTCTTTTATTAGAAACATTTAAGTTATGGAAGGAAGAATCAGTGACATTATCACCCTAACAAAATCGGCCATAATTCCTTGGTGTCATCTAATTCTCAGTCCCTACTTAATTAGACCAAACTGTCTCAAAAATATATTTTTACAATTGAATTGTTTGAATCAGAATTCAAACAAGGTCAATACTTTATAGTTGGTATTAAGTTGCTTAAGTCTTTTTAATCTAGAGAAGCAGCCTGCTAACCTTTTTTTCCCCATGACATTTACTTGTTGTGAAAACTGAATTAAAACGTTTTGAAGTCTGACTGCTGAATCGTCGGAAAAGATTGATTATATCGTTTCAGCTTTTTGGAATTTATTGAGTTTTTCTTTACTAACCAAACATGGTCATTCTTTGCAAAGATCAATGGACCCTGGGAAGGAAGGCTTATTTTAGGTTTGGACAATTGTGTGAATGCTTTTGCAGTGCCGTCAGCCCAGCAGCTGCAGGATGTGCTCACGAATGGAAAGGTGAATTCCAACATCGATAACGGAGTCCATACCCACCCTCAGTCGGTCCCATCTGTGGGCTGAACGAGCACGCTTTTGTTTGTCAAGAACTTGAAGCTAATGGTCACCAAGTTCTCCACGTCACCGAGTGCCATGCTTTTCATCAGGATTCTGTAGAATGCACTCAAGATGACTCCATCCGTATGGGGGAAGACCAGAAGGAAGGGGTGGGAGATGACAAAAGTGAACTCAACAGTTATCTCACACTTTGCCACAAAAAGCTGCAAGGAGGATTGCTATGCAAATAATGAGAAAAATGACCCTTTAGTCCTGAAGGATCTCCCATACTAATTGGCAGACAACATAAACTTCCTCTGCCAGTTTGGCAAACGGCCTTACTATGTGACATTCTTGTAAGCCTAAAGACAGCTAATGGCAGACGTTTCAAGCCATTGGTAGCTCAGCTGGCTGCTTACTGTTCCTGCTCTTCCCACAGCCCATCCACAAACCATTGTATAGCAGCCACTGGCTTGGAGCCGCATGCTTTCTCTCAACCCACTGCAGTCTCCTAACTCCAGGCACCCCCCAGGTAAATACACGTTGATGAAATCCAGACATTCTCCCCAGAGTCATCAGTTAAAGTTTCCTGGAGCAAACACTCCTCTGAGTCTTCTGATTGTATCATATCAGTTCAAATTCACACTCAGATATTAGTAATAGAGACCAGAAATTCCAGTGGTTTTAAAAAGATCAAAGTTTACTTTTCTTTTCCATGTAAAATAACTCTGAATTAGATAGTCTGGGCAGCTATTGTAGCTTCAGGGAATTATTAGATGACCAGGGTTCTTCCATCTTTCTGTCATTATAAATAAGGCTTTTCAGCACTGAAAGGCCTGAAATTTCTGAACTTTCTCCTTTCCTTTTCATTCCTACTTACAAACCAGCCAATTATTTCTCTGAGCTCCCTTCTTTATCATGAAATTGAGCCAATAGCACCACGTCAGTCTACTAATATTCTGTTTGCCAACTTCTTCACCTAAGGCCACAAGCTCATTTAACTTCTTATCTGCCTTCCAGATTATTGCTGACAGCTTTATCAAATGTTTCACTACCGCATAAATTGGATGCCATCTTTGTGGGCTCAGTAACAGTTTCCTTGCCATTGTCTGCCCAGACACAGAGTCAATACCACATATATTGTTTGTTTGTTTGTTCCACTCAGCAACTTACTTGTAGGTACAGGTATTTGTCAGGATGGGCTAGCCATGCTGCTGGGATAAACAGCCCCAAAGACTCTGAGGCTCACAGTCACACGTTTTATTTCTTTCTCAGTCGAGCCATGTGGAAGGAGAGCTACACATTTTCTTCATCTCAGGACCAAGACTAAATAAATAGTTTCTATCCAGGATGTTGTTGGGTGCAAGGTAGAAGATAAAAAGAAAACGTAAGGGTTTTTAAAGCTTCTGCTAGGAAGTTGAACACGCCATTTCTGCTTATGTTTCATTGGCCAGATCCTCTTGTCAATGGAATCGAGAAGCATAATCCTCCCATAGGGAAGAAGAAGATGCGTTACACATCCAAGCTTAAAGTCAATGGGGCAGGATGGACAAACCTTTCACATGGAGGGTAAAGCAGACGCAGTGAGCCCACTGTAAATATCCCTCTGGTCTTTGCTTTTCAGTACACATCAGCCTCATATCCAGCTGCCAGCATGGAGCCTTCCTCGTCCATACTTAGGACAGACCCATAATGCCAAGGAATTAAAGCCATCTTTCACTGCTCCCATGGGCAGTCCTCAACCAGTAAACATTCCAGCTCCCTTTTCCCTCAGACAGGGTGACTCTCAAGTTCCTGACCTACACTGGGGTAGGATTAATCTCCGGTTGCCCTTGGTAGTAACTGGCTTTATAACATGCCCCTTTGTTGGCTTCTGTCCTGTTTCTGTCTTGCTTTTCATTCCCATATTAGTATTTCCTGTGATCACTTTCCAAATAAACTACTTGCACTCGAATTCTTGCTTCAGGGATTCTTTCTGGGAATCCAAACTAAGACAGAAGGACAGAAAATATTTAGAGCAATGATACGATCTACCACAAAGAGAAGAATGGCTTTGAGCAGTAATTAGCAGTCTCTGCCAGAAATTCCATCCGAAGAATGAATCCACCCATCTTCTCCAGGTTTCTGTCTTCAAATCTGTTCATCTCTTGGTCAGACCAGAACATTGTTTCCCAGAAGGGATAAGGACTCCTGTAATAGATTAGTTCATTCCACTTCTAGACCACAGGAAGCAAGAGTGGTCATTTACTCTAAACAGAATTTACTACCCTGCCTTTCATAGGACCTCAGGATGTTTACACAGGAATTCCCTTTATAGGCACGTACGCTCCCTGGCCACAGTGCCAATGCTGTCTGTACCACGTGGGGATGGTGAGAGCAGGTGCCTCCAAGTCCTTTTCTGTGACTCCCCTGTCACCTCCCTCCATGTCACAAAGCATACCCTGTCTACGAAGAACACCTTGTCAGTGCTCTCCTGCATGAAACAAGCCTCATATATAAGCAAAGCACGCCCTCTGTGCATATGTGCACACATACAAACTAAAGAAGAGACATAATCATTTAGTTTCTCTTTCTTGGACCAAAAAAAACCCCAGAAAAAGACTAAAAAAAGGTCTTTCTAAATTCTCTCTCTCTCTCTGTTTCTTTCATATGCACACACACACACGCACACACACACACGCACACACACACACCCCCTAAGGTGCCAGTTTGGTGCTCATCATTCCACCACTTGAAATACTTTGAGATTAGTAAGTGTGATAACCCACAATTTAGTATCATATATTTTATAGGACTATATTATATTTAGACTATATTTAGTCTGCACTATGTTTAGACAACTTTAGAGTATCACATATTTTATTGCATATATTTTAGTATCATGTATTTTATAGTGCAAAATACAAGTGAATTTACTCCTTACAGTATAAAATGTTTTCTTTCCTTTAGGAAGAAAGTAAATATAAAGAGGTATAAAAAGGAAAACAAAAACAAGAGTAAAAAATGCCTATTCAATATTGTCCAGAAACCAGGACTTGGTTATAAAATATTTTTAAAACCGTTAATTTAAAAGCACTGATATGGCTTATTATTGCAAAAGTTATAAATCAAATAAAATCTCAGGATAAGGATAACATCATGGGCACTGTGACATGAAGAGCAGAAAACCTATGCTGACTATGATCACTGTATGTAAGCCCAAAATGTTGCAGCTATAACAAAATGGGAGAGAGTTAGCGTAATCTTATTTTCTAATGAAAAGACATATATTTTTACATCCAGAGAAAACGATTTTCTCAGATATTTTGTCAGATATTTCAATTGTCTTATATTTTCACCTTTGTATCCTAAATGTCTTCCCTTCTTTCTGTCCTCTTGTCACCAATGCAACTGCTTATCCAATGTCAGTTTTTCAGGGAGCAGTCTCTGCACATAAAAGGGGAGCAGGACAATGGTCCTTGCCGCTCCAATCCAGAACAAGCTCAAGGGTGGAGGGAGGAGTCTGTACTTTCATTTGCATATGACCCTTCATAAAACTAGGTGCCAGTTATTATTTCTTTGAAGAGATGTCCTCAGAGGGAAAAAATTAACAGAGTGATATGCAAGAAACATTTGTGAATTGATGTCACAGAGCTAGAGTTGACAGAATTTAGAAATTGAAAACTATCACGTCCCTTGCGCTAAGGCTACTAGACTTTAGGAATTTAAGAGAGGTAAAATTAACAATCAAAAAATGGGTGACATGGTGTAAGATTCGCAAATTTTTGATTTTACTGAGTGAAGACTTTAAGCCGACCTACCAACAGACACCACTTATTAGTGCCACTAGTTTAAAAAGGAAGGACAGTCGAATCCCCCTTCCAAATGACTATATGTTAGTTTATAAAAACTGATCAGTATGGTGCTTATTTTCCTCCAGGTTGACCTCCGTAGGCTGGTGAAAACTCCATGCTGGTCCCACTCTATTCCGAGGACTGACATCAGGGGAATAGGACTTCAGGGATCTCTCTTGAAGAGCTCTTGTCTCCTTGCAAGGTTTTTGACAGGCTTCAAATCTCATACAGTTCAGCACCGAAGCCTCTGGTTCATACCTGAAATGTGCAAAATTTTTAAGTAGCTAAATAGTTTGGCAATGGACTCTTCTGAGAGATTAATGAGAGTTCATGTTCTAATGATGATTCTTGTAATTCCTGAATTATCTGTTGATAGGTGTCTGCACATGAGTGCACAAGAATGAATTAAAACAAATTCACTAGGCAAAATGTTTTACTATAAACAATAATAGCAATTTAGATGAACTTTGGGGCCATATTTCTAAAGTGTTTCTCTGTCCCTATCTCTCTGCTAAGGAGAACATATATTTAAAATACAGCCAGTCTGAGCCAAAGACAAGGTGAGGGCAATCGCTATTTGGTCAAGTACCTTCCTCGAGGAAGATGCCGTGTGTATCAACCAGACTCAGTTTGATGAGCCTGGCAAAGGAACTCTGTGAAAGAAGGAAGGCAGGTTTTCATAAGGAAATCAAGGGACTTTGCCGTTTTTTTCCATCAGGGCAGTTTTTGTTTTTCTCACTTAAGAAAATGCCCATATTTTAAAATAATATATACTAAAGTATGTAGAAGGAAAGTAACAAGAGGTCTAGAATTTGCATTAAAATACTTCAGCCATGTAAAATAAATAAATAAATAAATAAAAGATAAGAATAAATGAGGCAAATATGGCAACATCTCAGTAACTGTTGAAGTCAGGTGACTGGTAAATGGGAGTTTATTGTACTATCCTCTCTAATTTTGAGACTGTTTGAAATAAAATCCTATTAAAATTTTAAATTAATAATTAAAAGGAAAGACTATAAAGAAAAAAGAATTTGTGTTATGTTGGGTTGGAGCAAAGGGATGCAAAGGGTCAGGTTATAGGATTCTTTTGGAAGCAGAAGGAAAGAAACGTCGAGAACTAGGCAGTTGGCCCACATGCTCTCTTTAATGCACAGGTTAAAAACCAGCCAGTTGGCAACAATTGTAGTAAAGATTGGTTCTCAGGCAAGAATCATCAATGGATACTAAATCTAGAGGGAAGTTTCTGATGTAGAGTGACATATTTGCATGGTCTTAAAGTGTCTTCCCATATATGACTTAGTTGTAAGAGAAAATCCTAAATGTACACTGGAGAAATTGGACAATACTTGGACCAGATGATCACAATTAATGGCAGATGGACATCATGTGCCTCCAGATTTGATGCCCTGAGAAAGACACATCACTACTTATGTAGCAGTTATGTGGAGAAAGGCAATGTCCAAGGGATGTTGGTGCAAAACCTTAGAAGAATCCTGGGACCTTGGACAATCATACTAGGAACCACCTTACTGGCTATGGATCATCTTAGAACTTCTATTACATGGAATGGAAATGAGCTTCCACCTTTTTTATCTTTTTTGAGTTTAAAGACAACTAAGACCCAACTCAGACACTTTAAGGCTCTCTGAACTCTTGAGGCAGAGAGAGTATCAAGAGCAGTAGCAGGATTTTTAGAAAGGTAAAAAATTAGAAAACTCAGATGAACACGCAGCATATTCTTAGAGTTATTTCATTGTTATAAATGCTTTCATTATTAAACAAGAAAGCTAACATAAATGAGTAAAGAATTCAATTCAAGAAGATATAAGAAGACCAATAAAACAAACCTAATGAAATGGAGGAAATTAATAAAGTTAAGCAGAAAATAAATAATTAAAAGAAATAGACTACGTAAATCAAAGAACAAGTTCTTGAAAACAATGAAGCTTTCTGGCAAATGCAATCTCAAAAAGAAATTGAAGAACATAAATTCACAAAATTAAGTTTAAAAATATGATATAACCAGAGAAATGGATATTGCTTTCAAAGTATAAGAAAATAACATACATTAACAATTCTTACACAAAGTAGAACAAAATTGTACACAGATAAAATATTAAACAAATAGCTGTAAGAGAGCTGGAAAATGTTCCCAAAGAATAAGTTTCATAAAAAAGATCTAGGCTCAGATATGGTTTTATAGTTATTTCAAAGTATCAAGGGACAGAAAAGTTTCATATTATGCAAACATTTTCCATCACTGAAAATGATGGAAAGCTTCACAGCTCATTTTGTGTAACGAGCCTGATCTTGAGACTGAAATCAAACAGAGAAGACCAAAACATAAAATGTTAAAATGAGGTAAAAGATAAAATAAAATAAATTTCATGTGATTTTTTTCAGAATACATTTATGATATGTGAACTTTTCTGTGTAAATGCTATATATACTTCAACAAAATATAAACATTTTAAATAGAAATAAAATGTAAAAATATAAATCTCACTTATCGATATAAATTCTAAGCTCCTAAATAATACTGGGCTGAATTCAGTAGTTTGTTACAAAGTGATGCATCAAGAGCAAGGAGGACACAGTCTAAAAGTCTCACCCTGGCACTAGGATTTCTTAGTGAAAACATAATATATCACATCAAATGAAAAATGGTGTAATAAGTTAAAAAGTCATAAAACAGTACACACAGAATTTTGAACTGGATGTAGAACATGGTAGAAAAATCTCAGGAGCCTGGCCCTGTGCCCGAGTGGTTAAAGTTCCACGCACTCAGCTTCAGCAGCCCAGGTTCATGGGTTCAGATCCTGGGCGTGGACCTACTCCACTCACTAGTCATGCTGTGGTGGTGTCCCACATACAAAATAGAGGAATATTGTCACAGATATTAGCTCAGGGCTAATCTTCCTCAATCAAAAAAAGGAGGAGGATTGACAACAAATGTTAGCTCAGGGTGAATCTTCTTCAGCAAAAACAAACAAACAAACAAACAAAAAATCTCAGGCTAGCTTAGCATATAAGAATAAAATACCAGAAATGGTCTCACTAAAATAAGGAAAGAGACAAAGATTTGAACTCTTGCCACTACCTTTTCTTAAACCTTGTTTTGAAAGATTCAGTCAATAGCATCAAATAAAAAGGGGAAGATGTTTAACAGTTGCAAAGGAGGAGATACAATTATTACTTATAGTTGTTATCATTTAACCAGAAAAATGAAGCGAATCAGCAGGAAAATCTTATACAACTGGTAAAATGCTCAGAGAAAAAGTAAGTATGTAAAAATCAATAAGTACTGTGAAAAAATGATTACTTTTACAATAGAAAACAAAGTTTTTAATACCTAGGAACATGCTCAACAAAAAAAATGTGCAAAAGAATTTTATAAAAGAAATAAAAGAAATTGATACGCATAATATTCTAGAATGAAATAAATTCTCACCAAGTAAATTTAAAAATTAATACTATGTTCATAAAAAAGCTCAAGGTGTTTGCTTTTTTTCAATCTGGAAAATGATAAAAGTTCATTTTGAAAAATATAGGGATGATACTTGCCAACAATATTTTGAATAAGCAAGAAGTATTAAAAAGGAACTTCTCAATCATGTATGAAAATACACAAGAGACAATAATTAAAGCCGTGACAATAAAGTGGAAATAAGCATATCAAATGAAAGTAATTTAAATTCCAGGAAAAAAGTACTTTTTATGTAAAAGAAGACTTTCAAAGGTGACATTTTACACCAATAAGTATTAATTGGACCATTGGTTAACTATTTGGGGGAAAAGAAATCAAAATTTGATGACTACCTCATACATCAGAATGGATTCCAGATATATTAAATAGGTAAATATTTTAAAACAAAGCCTAAAGATAAGAAAGTGGTTAAGCAGTAGATAGTTAAACACTTCTGTTATGAATTCCAACTGAAATGACCAAAAACATATAAGAATAGAATAAATAGTTTAAAAGTAATAGAAATATATCAATGCTAGAAACAAGGAAAATGTACAACCATATGCACAAAACTTCAAGAGTATATGAGAATAGATTACAGGAAGGGCAACAAAATTCTCATTTCCCAGCAAGGAAAGCCAGAGCCAGCTAAGGAGTAACTGAAGGTACACTTAAGAAAACCCAGTAACTTCCCTGAGCTTAGAGTAAGAACTGTGGGGCAGACTTGAAAAACTTGCAGAAATGTGCATGGCCTGTGCCTGCTGACCTTTTTCCCTCGCTGCATAGAATGGGTTCTCACTGCTATATGATGGTGCACGGTGAAGTCAAAGATGCTCACACACTCATGGTTTCTGACTTCAGTTCCCCCCATCACACTGCCACATCCCCACAATCTAGAGCAGACAAAGTTCTTTAGCAAGGGAGAGAAAATCTTTTGGAAAGATGAAACAAGAAATAGACGTGGTGGTCTGTGTGATGGACTAGTGGGAGGACTTCTCTAAACTCTACTCATTCTGTCTTGTGGCCTATGTCCAGTGGAAATCTTTCTTTAGATTTGGGAATCCAAGAATAGAGTGAAATTATACCCCTGCTTGTTAGACCAGCAGGTCACTAGAAGCCTGGAAATGAGACTGAGAAGTGTTAGGGAACCTGTGAGTGTCTGAGGCCAGCTCCACATCCCCCAGGCCTCACAAAGGCACAGGAGAACCATTGACCATTTCCTATACCAAATAGAAGGCCATAGAAGGTCCAAGGGAGCCCACCTGAGGGGACTATACCTGACTGCTGAGAGAGGCAACTTGCATGATCCTTGTGACTGGCCGTCTGGTGAGACCAGAGCCATGTCAGTGGGGTCAAAATTGATGACCAGCATCCAGCACAAGACAACTGGACAATTCACAATCATCAACATGGATATGGAATGTGCTTGAGGACTGGACCCATCATATTAGAAGTGAAGGCCAGGGAAGAAGCAAGAATCTAACTACACCACTCTTCTCACATACAACATGGTGCACACACACTCAACATCAATCTCATAAGCCCCTTCTTCCCGAAAAAAGAGGTAAAGGCAGAATATGATTGAATTATACTTCTAGATTTACTGAAAAATCACTGAATTGAACTGAGAGAAACTTGCAACTGGATGGATTTGATTGTCTGCTGCTGGGCAAGCTTGAGGCTAAAAGTCAGAAATTAAATTGGGTTAAGAAATAAATTCTATTTCCACATGCCTGAGTCTGTGACTGAGAAATTCATGCCTATTATACCTTAATCAAATCAGGTCTATCCTTGCTTGGCAACCCTTGATAGCTTCCCGGCTGTAGTTAGAATGAAATCCAAACTCGTGGCCCACAGGACCCAGTGTGAGCTCCTCCCTGCCTACCTCTCTCAGCTCCTCATCACTCTCTCTTCTATCCACAATATTCCAGCAGCACACGCCTTTTTTCTCCTTAAACAGAGCAAGAGCTTGCCTGTCGAATGTCTTCACCTACTGAGCCCTTTGGACTGCTTTTCCTTTGCTCAGAATGTAATTTCTTAGTTTGGTTTTTTCTTTTAACTTTCTTCTTATTCTTTAATTCTCAACTCCAATGTCACATCCTCAGAAAAGCTCTCTCTTGGCTTTCCTAACTAAAATAGAGTTATTTTCTGTTATATCCACATCTGTGTTTCCTTCAATGCTTTGGAGACCAGATTCTGTAATCGTCTTGTTTACTTGTTCATTGTTTATTATCTGCCTCCTCCCATTGAATGTAAACTTCCTGAGGGCTAGGACATCATTTGCTTGTTTTTTTTAATTGTGTATCCCGATTTTCTAGTATGGTGCCTGGGATATAGGAGGTATTCAATAAAGCTTTTTTGACTGAATTAACTATTTATTTAAATTATTATTTAAAATTATTTAAAATTATATTATAGAAGAGTATGTATAGACAAAAGATTTTCATGATACATTAGGTGAAAAAAGCAGATTACAAATAGATGACTTCGATTTTGTAAGTATATGGATATATAAACACATAGCTGAACACTAAAAAAAAATTTAAACCTAGGAAGAAAATGTACCAAAAATTAAAAGTGATTATTTTTGGATACTGAGATTATAGATGATTTCTATTTCCTCTTTTATACATTTACTGAATTTTCCAATTTTTTGATCCTATACATACATACATAGAAAATTTTTAAAATATTACATATCTCAAATACAATAATTATCTGATGGAATTTTATTTTTTCAGGGTCTTTTTTCTCCTTTGCCTTTTCATCTATTCTTAGTCCTACCTAAGAAAGGGGAGATTGCCATGGATACATCAGACTTGGGTTGAAATCCATCTAGCTCCTACTGAGCATGTGATTTGGGACAAATTACTCAACGTTTCTTAACTCCCACTTCATCGTATAATGGGAATAGTGTTAAATGAGAATAATTAAAACTATCTCACAGGAGATGGTGTAAAAGGACTTCCCAGCATACCTGCTGTAAAAAAGAATTGGGGAGAGAAAAATTATCGTGTAGCTGTCCTCCTACTGTCCACTTTCCCTTCTTACTTTGCTCTCACTTATTGTTCTTGTCCCTTTCCTCCTCCTGTTGGATCCACATCCCATCAATTCTGGGTTAAATCAGAAATGTCTTCCGGACGTGGAAGTCTGGCTCACGTCTTTGAAAAGGCATGTCTGCTCAATAAAAAGTGGACTAGACTGACAGGGCTAGAAAAACCCAGAGTCTTCAGGATGCTTTGTGAATTCTGTTTCCAAATTCTCACCACCAACTTCCTTTCTCTCATTATTTCCTCCTTAGCATTGAAACTCTTGGCACCAGGAAAAAAATAATGGCGATCTTTAGGTTAGAGTTTGAAAAGCTTAGGGAAAGAAAAATTATCATGCAAAGAATAGTCTATGTTGCCTTTTCTTAGCCAAAGAAGAGGTCAGAAACTTCAAAATTCAAGATGGAAAACATATCTGGCATATGCCAAAGTGGAGCATGCATGTGTGTGTGGAGTGGGGGATGGATCTAATTCCAAACAGGAAAAAAATAAGTTTGAATTGATTTCCGAACTGACTCAGGAGAGATTTAAAAGTTGAAATGTTACAATTTGGTTGGCTTCTCTCAGCAGCACCAGGCATTTCCATGTCACATGGGAGGAACCAAATGAGGCAAACAATCCAAGGTTAAATGAAAACAGGTGGGATGGAGAGATGCATTTACATTTTACCACCTGGAATAAGAGTATTTGCCTCTCATGGTTTCATAGGCTTGGGGGCTACTGAAGAAATAGTAATGTCTATAAGTTGAATCAACACTCATTAAACTCATTGGGAGAAATTTAGTTAGGAAAACAGCCTAGATGGAAAACAACCCCGTTGTTTTTATTGGATCTTACAATAGGGAGCACTCTAAGCTTTTAAACATTAAAGTGGGAAGGAGCCAACTATTGAAATTACCCTAGGATGGGATTGGACTTTGGGGGACCCATGCTTCTCTGGAAAGAAGAACATAGTTACAGCCGAAGACTGAGGTTAGACAGATATTTTATTTTCTTCAGACCCCAAAATAATGAGCTTAATGTGATTCTTTCAGCATTACCCCAATAGGTCTCCCCAACACCACGACAGTTCCCCGTCTCCCTCCCACTCTCCTTCAGTTTCATAACTCTTCTCAGACGGTTTTTCAAAATATTTCACTCTCCGCAGCCTGGCGATGCTTAGGCTACTGCCATATGTTCAGAAGCAGCAAAGTTGTATATAATCGTAGCTGTGCATAAAATAGCAGAATCTAATCTCTAAAAACCACTAAAATATCCACCTAAATTAACTCTCTTTTCCTAAGAGACTGGTCTTTCTGGCCTCTAAAGACCTTCCAGGATGAAGAAGTCACTCTTCCAAAGTTAATTTCAAACCACTTTCAATTCATCAGACATACCAACATGTCCCAGGCTCCAGGAGCTCTGCTAGGTACTGCACAGAGTATCAAGAAGGAATGGAGAAGAAGAAACTGCCAGCCTCTCTATGGGAACTTTCTCTCTTACCTTATGACCTTCCATTTACTGTTGGTTAAACTGAGGTATACAGGGTAACTAAGTTTTACAAGCTAGGAATCTAGAATTCGAATCCAGATATGTATAAATCTAAAGCACATGATTTTTCCACTATCCTAAAGTTTGAGATGACTCAGAGGGAATAAATATTTGTGCTAGGATCAGTCAAAATTCTATTTATCAGAAGTATTCTTGGAAAGAGAGAGCACTGTATTAATTTGGAAGAAATTCTTTGATAAGCCCATCTATGTTTGATAGTACATTTAGTTCATGATGAGATGGCAAGGGCATAATGGCCAAGAAAAGGAATTTATGTTGCTTCTGGGAGGGATAAGGGAAGAGGTGAGAAGAAAACCTCTAAAGTCCTCTTTAGACTCCCCAGTGTTTGTGAGTGGGGTATCTATAAAAAGAGTTGAAAACTAGAGCTTCAAGTCATGGCGGACCTGAAAGTAACAGACTCAGTTCACGTATATCCAAGAATTGAAGAGTCAAGGAGGATTCTGTGGATGTGTGGGTTGAAGTTACACGTGATGGACTTTTTCTACCACCTGGTCTTCCTGACTCTCCTGTTTGTGAAGAAATTCCCACTTTCCTGTAAAAAACTAGCTATTCAGACCACAGCCGTGTGGCAGGAGAACCTGAAAACCAACACTAAAGGAGCAAAAATCTATTCTGCCTTCTTAATAAATTGCCTTTTTACGTCTAAGTTTTTAGGTGACTAAGTTCACACAGGAAAGCTCAACAGCACCAGATGAAACTTATCTCACAAGGAAGATTCAGGATCCCCCAACTGGAAGGATATTGGCGTGTCATCAGGGACTGAAGCAACTATACCTTTATTACTTGCTAGAATCAGAGGGTTCTCATTCAACAGTCTGATAAGAAGAAAACGTCTGCAAGAATCAATTCAACACATTTTTTAAAAAAAGTTTTTCATAGTGAGTCTGACACTTGTTCTAACACACTCTCTGGACAGCACACTGAGAGGCCCTAGTCCAATACAGCTTAAAATCTCTACCCCAGAGCTAGTGTGGACACTCACAGGTTGTTGTACTCAGTTCTCTGTTGGGTCTCCCATAAGGCTGGTGCATTATGTTGTAACAAAAAGCTTCCGGCATTCCCAAGAATGTCTGTTTAATGATCAGTCATCGCATGGTGCCAGAAAGAAAAAGCATCATTTTGGTTTTTATCCAAGAAAGCCTGGCAAAACTGCAATGTCTTGGTTTTTCAATGTCATGCCTTTGTTTGATGCAGTTTCCCAGTTAAATAATAAAGATACAAGAAGGTCAAGAGAGTTCTCCCAGTTGAGAGGTGAAGGTTATTCTAATTGTACCTAATCTTTATTGTTTCAGAGACAAAAATGAAAAGTGCTTGGTGTGAAACCATTAATCAAAAAGAAGTCACTGCTCACTACTCAACCAAATGAAATGCACCAGCGTGGTTTCCTTTTCTAACTCAGCAATGTACTAGTCAATCATTCCTTATAACAGGGTCCCTTCAAATAATTAAACTGTATTTCCAGGTCTTATGTGCTATTTGAAGAGGAACAATGAGGTCTTTAATAAAAGAATTTCGTGCTTGAATTTTCACAGCTTTGGAGGAAAGGAAGCCAATGTTCTGGAGTGGATATCCAAGGGTTTCCTGATGTCATTTTTTTTAAAAGAAAAGAACATACTACCTATTTCTGTCCTCTAGAGTCAGCATAGATTCTCTGCAAAGCCATTTCTATCTAACTAAATAAGCACTCTACCAACCTCCTTTTGAGCTCCCCAGTGCTGCCAATCCAAGTAGAACACAAATGGCACTCTATCTTGCTATGGAATTGACTCACAGACTCACACAATGAGAGAATGAACATGCCAGAGATAAATGCAAGTGTTACAGACTGAATTGTGCCCCCCTTCAAATTCATATATTGAAGCCCTAACCCCACAATTTGACTGTATTTGGCGATAGGGCCTTTAAGGAGGTAATTAAGGTTAAATGAGGTCATAAGAGTGGGTGGTTATAAGGACCGCTGGTCAATCTAAGAAGAGAGAGAGACATTAGGGATGCACATGCACAGAGGCCATGCAAGGACACAGTGAGAAGACGACTATCTGCCAGCCAGGGAGGGAGGCTCAGGAGAAACCAAACCTGCCAAAACCTTGATCCTGAACTTCCAGCCTCCAGACTGTGAGAAAATGAGTTTCTGTTGTTTAAGCCCCACAGCCTGTGGCATTTTGTTACGGTAGCCCCAGCAGACTAATAAAGTGGGCCTTACCAGTAAGAGCATACCACTGTTTTCTAATATTGCCATCAAGTTTACTATTTCAAATTCAATGAACTTTCTTTCTCTAGTCTATTTACTCCTTTAGCCAACACAGACACTTTAGTAGATGCTAGGATCTGCATTGGATGAGATCAAAAATGTCCCTGCCTTCATGGAGCTATGTTCTCACTGAGTGAAAGAAACTACCTGACTAAACAAACAAGTGAAAAATGTAATTTCAGATAATAAGTGCTGAGGAAGAATTAAACAAATCGAGGTGATAGCCTGGAGGAGGGTCGCGATCAGGAAGGTCTCTGCGAGGAGGTGCTACTTAAGTTGAGACTTGCAAAATGAGAAGGAGCTAACCAAGTGAGGAGCTGGGAGGGAAGTTTTTCAGAGAAGAAATGGGGAGAGCAAAGCCCTAGTGATGAGAACTGGCTTCGTTGGCTTGAGACTCTGGAAAAAGGCCAGCGTGACTATAATGTCATAAAGGAGGAAAGAGTAGTTTGACATATGTTTGAAGAAGAGTCCAGGGCCCAGAGTGTTACATAGAATGACTGTTAAAGGCCTAGAGGGGCTCCATTTTCTATTTCATAGAGTAGTCACTGATACGAGACTGTGCTTTCATTTTTCTCTCCTTCTTTGTAACATATTGTCTTTCTGGGCTTCTGTGAGTCTACACTTGTCTTACTTTTCTCTGACTCCACTAGCTTCTCCTTCTAAATCAACTGTTGGGCCTTCCTCTTTTCTACTCATAGTGTAAATGTCAGGGGGTCCCATGGCCTTGTACTGGCCTCTCTTCCTTTCTCCCTTTCTCACTCATGCAAGCTCTTGATATCACAGTGGTCCTTGAAATCCACCCTTGCATGCCTAACAGACATTGTCAGGTTATAAGGGACTAACCAAGCTTTTAATTCCCTTCTCCCTACCTATTCCTCACCTAGTTTTCTCCATCTCATGTAATGACACAACCCTCCCACTACTCAATTGCTCAAGCCCCAGATGTAGGAAATGCCTCCCTCTCTCTCATCCCCCGTTTCCACAATCTATCAGCTCAATCTATCCACTCAACCTTCAAAATACACCTCGAATCCCCTCACTTCTCTTCACCAAGTCTAGTCAGCATTCCACACATAACTCTGCAATAGCCTCTTAATGATCTTGGAACTTCCATCTTTGCACTGCCTGCCACCTGTTCTCTATCCAGCAATCAGTGGTCTTGTAAAAACACAAGTCAGATTATGTTGTTCTCTCCAATGGCCTCCCATTGCAATCAGAACACAATCCAAGCTATGAGGGCAGATGAGACTTGGCTTTTCCTGCTTATACAAGCTCATCCCATACCACTCTCTGCTTGTTCCCTGGGCCCCATACACTGACCTCACTCCTTTTCCTGGAACACACCAAGCTTTCTTCCATTTACTGTGGACCCACTGCTCCATCATCCCCATCTCAGAGAAGTCTTCTCAGAGAAGTTTTCCACAGCCTCCCAGGGTAAAGTGTCTCTTCCCCTTATCCCCAGTTACTCTCAATCATATCACACTGTTTACTTCCTCCTTTGTACTTTCCGGAGTCTGAAATGATGGTATTTATTTGTTTCATGGTTTATTTTCTGTCTCTCCTTAACAATACCTAAGCTCCACAAGGGCAGAATGTTTGCCTATCTTATTTACTTACTGCTGCATCCTCCACATCTATGCCAAGTGAATGCATGGAATCTGTAGTCCTGTCTTGCTAGTTAAAGATTTTGTTTTATAAAGATTTCCGAGGAATCTCTTTATGGTGTATCTGTGGTAAGGATGAGATAGTTAGCTTGACCTTCCCTCGTTGCCAAGAGTTCTGCGGATAGAGGTGAACTATTGGTTCTAAAATCCTATGCTTAACAGGACATCATTGCCATCAAATATTTGTTATGCCTCTGTTTTGTACTGAGTGACTTACTTTGCATCATACAATTTAAAAGAAAACTAATTTTAACTGCTCTCAAGGAGTTCACAAAACAAGCAAGGAGAAATGGAAAAACAACTACAATATGATATACAAAGTCTATAGTAGAAAGATAGACATGAAAGTACAGATTATGGAGAAATTCATTCTCCATGAAAGTAAGGCAACAAGGAAAGTAGCAGGAAGGTTGACATTTAGGCAAGACCTTCATGGATAATTGTGACAATCAGAGAGGGAGGTAGGACACTTCTAATGTGGAAACTGCTTGAAAAGTTAGCCAATGTGAACTTGCATGAAATTTTCCAAAAACAATGAGTCAGATCAGGGACTAGAGGGAGCGATTATCTGATACAGCTTGATGTTGGAGACGGTAATATTTGGTTTCCAAGTCTACAGTTCCAGGTTTCTATGCTATAGATCAGAATACGTGAACTGACTAAATCTAGTCCACGGTTGTCTTTGTTTACTCTGCAGTGTTTTAAAAGTCAGGAGATTTCACATACAAATATGAATTTCTGACTTTCATTGAAAACCAGACGGTATGTCAAGGCTGGCCTGCATTCCCAAAAGGACCCCGTGGGCTGAGCTGTAGTGACTGCCCCGTTTAGGTGGGGCAGGAGGGCTCAACTTTGCCAAAGTTCCTGCCAACTTGTTTCCCTCATTTTACCTGCTTAGCACTGTGAATTCTGAGCTTACTGCATTGCCTTTTGGCTTAATGTATTTGCTCTGACAAGAAAAACTGTGACATTTAAGAGGGAACTTTTAGTCCACATTTTTACTTAAGTATAACATACACTGAGAAAAGTGTGTAAATCAGTAGGGCTCACTGAATTTTCACAAAATGAACTCACTGTGTAACCACCACCCAGGGCAGGAAACAGAATGCTACAGCCACCCAAAAGCTTCCTTCATACCCACCCCCCCATCATCACCAACCAAAGAATACAACTACCATGACTTCTAACACTGTAGATTCATTTGGGATGGTTTTACACTTTTAAAAATGGGGTAACACTATGTACCCTTTTGTGTCTAGCTTTTTTTCAAGCAATATAATGATTTTGAAATTCATTCATGTTATTTCTTGTAGCAGTAATTACTCTTTTTCATTACTGTATAGTATTCCATTGTGTGAGCAGATCACAATTTATCCATTCTACTGCTGTTTGTTTCCAGTTTGCAATACTTATTCATAATGCTGCTTTGAACATTCTTTTACACATCTTTTGATATACATATGTAAGATTCTTTTTTGGGTATACACTTACAAGTAGGATTGCTACATGAGAGGGTAGGCATAAATATAGCTTCGATAGCTACTGCCAACAGTTTCCTGAAGTGATTGTATCAATTTACACTTTCCCTAGCAACATATGAGAGTCCCATTTTTCCATACTGTCGCCATAATTTGGTATTGCAATTGAATTTTTTTTTTTTAATTTTAGCCATTCCTTTTGGTATATAACGGTATCTCACTGGAATTTTGATTTGCAATTCTCTGATGACTAATAATGTTGAGAAAGTTTCATATGTTTATTGGCTGTTTGAATACTCTTTTCTTGTGAAGTGCCTATTCAAGACTGTTGTCTGTTTTGAAATGCATGTATTCTCTTTCTGTTTTTGATTGGTATGTGCTCTTTATGTATTCTAAATAAATTTCCTTTATTCAATATATATCCTAAAATATATTCTCCCAATCTGTGGCATGACTTTCACTCTTTTAATGATGTCTTTTGATAAATAGAAATTCTTAATTTCATGAGGTTCAATTTATCAACCTCTTCATTTATTATCAGTGCTTTTTTCATCTGTTTTCAATTTTATTTTTAAATTGTTTATTGCTATATATATTTACCCTATATCAATATGAATATAATGCAGTCGTTCTTTGTATATGGACTTTGTAACCTATAACTGTAATAAATGTACTTATTTTCTATAGACTCAATGATAACATCTTTTCATGTCTTCTTGAATACTCTGACTGACACGACAATGCTAAATAAAAGTTATGTTAGTTATCTATTACTGCATGACAAATTACCTCTACATTTAGTAGCTTGAAACAACAAACATTCATTAGTTCACAGGCCAAGTATGTGGGTGAAGCTTATCTGGGTGTTTCTGGCTTAAGAGTTTCCTGAGATTGTGGTCAAACCAGTCAGCTGCGGCTGTGGTTTAATTGAAGCTTCCAGTAGAGGAGTGTGGAGGCGGTGATTCATTTCCAAGCTCACTCATGCACATGTCTTTTGGCAGGCCCAGCTTCCTTGTTACTTGGGCATCTTCACAAGTCTGTGTCAAGACACGACAGCTGCCTTCTCCCATGAGAGCGATTTAAGAGAATGAGAGAGAGTGAGAGCCAAGATGGAAGTGACAGTCCTTTTATGACCTAATATCAGAATAACATCTCATTACTTCTGCCATATTTAATTTGTTAGAAGTGAATCAGTAAGTCCAGCCTTCACTCGAAAGAAGAGGATTGCACAAGAGCATGAATACTGGGATAGAGGAATCACTGGGAGCCATCTTGGATGTTGCCCACCACAGAAGCGGTGATAATGAGCTTCCTTGCCTCCTTCCTAATCTTAATAGTAACACTTTCAATATTTCACCATTAAGTGTACTCTTTGTTATATACATGTATATTTAACCCTTCTTTGGATTGAGAAAGTTCTTTTCTCGAAATTGCTAGAAAGTTGTTTTTTTAATCATGAATATATTTGAATTTGATCAATGCTTTCTCTGCAGCTATTGAGATAATTAGTTTTCTCGTTTGTTTTGTTAATGTGTGAATTTGCATTGATTTATTTTTAAAATATTAATCAGCCATACTTTTCTGATATAGGCCAAATGTGGTTCTGATGCTATATATTTTATATACTGACATAAATTTTATTTGCAATTTATATTGCATTTGATATTTATTTTATTTGATTTTACTTGCAAATGTTTTGTCTGAGGTTTTTCCATCAATGGTCATGAGAAAACCTGACTTATAATGGCCTTTTCTTGTAATGTCATTGTCAGGAATTGCTACCAGAGTTTTGCTGGCCTTTTGAAATGAATTGGAAAGTGCTCCTTGTTTTCCACAGTTTGTATAAGGCTGATATTTTTCTCCTTTGATGTTTGGAAAAAATTAGCAGCAAAGCCATTTGGGCCTGAAGTTTCCTTTGTTGGATTTTTTTTTCATTATGAATTTTATTACTTTAATAAATAGTATTATATTCAAATTATCTATCCCTTGTCACTTTTGGTAGTTTGTTTTTCGCAAAGAAAATTGCTCATTCAGTCTCAGGTTTAAAATGTATGGAATAATTAAAATCCTTAATGTTAAAATCCTGTATGTTAAAATCTTTCGGTGTCTTTTTAACGCCTGTAGTATCTATAATAACGTCTCTCTTTCATTCATTATACTGGTGATTTTTACTTCTCACTACTTTTTTTGTGGTCTGTCAAACAGAATTTTATCACTTTTAATAATGTTTCCAAATAACCAACTTTTGACAGTTGATCCTGCCTAATATGTCTTTGTTTCCTACTTCATTAATTTTATCAATTCTTTACTGTTTATTATTTTCTTGTTTCTACTTTCTTAAGGTCTAATTTGCTGCTTTTTTCTAATTATTTGAAGTAGATACTTATATTGCTAACTTTCAGCTTTTCCTGATTTCTTATACATCCAATCACGGCTTTAAATTCTCCTCTAAGCAAAGCTTTAACTTATATTCTAAAAGGTTTCATGTAATATATTTTCTTTTTCTTTGAGCTTAAAATATTTTCTAATTTGCATGATGAGTTTTTCTTTGACCCATTGGTTATTTAAAAGTGTGTTTTTAAGTTCTCCACCACCTGAGGATTTCTACTTCTTCTCAATAGATTTTTTCTGGCTTAATTCTATCCTGGGCAGGGAATATAACCAGCCAGATTTTGTGTGTGTGTGTGTGAAGAAGATGGGCCCTGAGTTAACAT
This sequence comes from Equus quagga, assembly GCF_021613505.1. Taxonomy (NCBI): domain Eukaryota; kingdom Metazoa; phylum Chordata; class Mammalia; order Perissodactyla; family Equidae; genus Equus; species Equus quagga. Next base: position 152,462,102 of record NC_060267.1, on the reverse strand, counting down.
CTGTTGCCAATCTTCTTCTTTTTGCTTGAGGAAAATTGTCTCTGAGCTAACATCTGTGCCAATCTTCCTCTATTTTATGTGGGATGCCACCACAGCGTGGCTTGATGAATGGTGCTAGATCCACGCTCAGGATCTGAACCCACAAACCCCGGGCCCTGAAGTGGAGTGTGCAAACTTAACCACTATGCCACCGACAAACCTAATATAACTGGCCAGATTTCAGTCCCTCAAATTTGTTGAGACTTGCTCTATGGCTCAGCGTATGATCAATTTTGCTAAATAATCTCAGTGTACCTGAATGTGGATATTACATTTATTGGATGCAGTGATGTATATGTTCCAATTAGGTCAATGAATAAGTCAACTTTTTTATTTTTACTCTTCGTTTATCTGTTTGCTTTATTAGCTACTGAGAGAATTACATCATAGTCTGCCATTATGATTGTGAATTTGTCTATTTCTTTTTAAAAATTTTATTAATTTTTGCCTTATATATTTCCACACTTTCTTTTTGTATCATACAAATTTAGTATTGTTATATTTTTCTGGTGGTAGAGTTTTTTAGGGGTTTTTTGGACAGCTTTAGTTAGGATATGATTTACATATAGTACCATTCACCCATTTAAAATGTAAAATATAATGGATTTAAGTATATTCACATACTTGTACAGTGATCACTACAATCAATTTTAGAACATTTTCATCACTCCAAAAAGAAATTGCATTTATTTTAAATCCTATGAGTAATAATTTTATACATGGATCACCTATGGGCTTATTTCGCTTGACTGTGTGTTTTTCTTTCTTAATTTACATTTATCCTGCCCTGTCTCCTGACATATCTGGTAATTTTAAGTGAATGCTGGGCACTGTGAATGAAATATTGCAGAGATTCTGTGTGATGTCATTTTCTTAGAGAAAATTTCATTTTCTTCTGATAGGCATGTAGGTTGGTGCAAATCACCTTGGTCCAATAGAGAATTGAGATAATTCAAGCTTGAGTTTCTTCTTTGTGAAGGCTAGTCTATTTCTAATTTTTGCCTTATTCCTAGGATATAGCCTCCCAGCTCTCTCAAATGAGATCCTGGCATGTTTACCAGGAACTTCCTTTGAAGTCCCCTGAAATTCGAATTCTGTCTCTCCAACATCATGAGCTTGCTAAAAAGTTGTGCTTAACAAACATTTTAGTTTCCGGCTGCTGCTCCCTGCTATTCTTATATGCTTTCACTCTGTGCAGTTTACAATTTTGCAAATGCTTTGAGGGTAATCCTGTACAGAATTTTAGAATAACTTGTCTAGTGTTCCCTTTTCTCTGAAACATTACATTCTCAAGTTCCGGCCAGCTTAATAAATCTGAACACCCAATTTTTGTCTTCTCGAGCTAGTGAGACTGCAGAAGCCTTGGGCTGTCACTTTTCTGCTTGTCTTTTTAGCCACACACCTCTTACAAATTAGTAAATATCTCAAGGGGAAACGTGGCTGGGAATATTGGGCTCACCATACTGCATTTTTCTTCAGAATCATGGTTCTTCTTTCTCCAAGACCTTTAAACAGCTGGGAGTTTTGCTTGTATTTTACCCAGCTTTTATAGGTGTCTAAGCAGAATGATTGGCCTTGATCAACTACTCCATCCTTGCAAAAAGCAGAAGTTACATTCTATTAAAGATTTGCTGATGGAAATTTTTATGTGAGTTTTAGTTCATCATTGTTGCTAATCCTGAAATTTTTACTTCATCCCCATAAAATTCAATCTGATTTGATGCTGTCTACATAGAAATTTACAGCTGGAAAAGACTTTAGAATATATCTCATCCTAGTCCCCCTACTTTGCAAGTGACTCATCAATTTAGTGGTGAAGTTGAGAATAGAGCACTGGGCTCCAGGCCCTTGGTCCAGTATGTATTCCGATACCATGGTGCCTCGTGAATAATGCCAACATATTCTCAAAGCTTCATACCTACATCCTTCTAAAACTCCTTCACCAGGGTTAAGTACTTTTTAGCTGCAGTGACTTGAGTATGAATGTGTTCTTAAAGTTATGCAAGGAGTTTCTCGAATATACCAACAATATTTAGTCATACCAGTCTCCCAACAGGAAGTTATCGTCTTTTCATCCTTCATCTTTTATCCCCTCAAAAAACCAACCCATATGCCCCAGATAAATGAATTACATCTGTAGACAGAATCATGCTAGAAACTCAGGGCAGGGATAATGGTTATAGGACTGGAGAAATGTCCACATCCATTGGTGGGGACTTTGGGAATGAAACCAGAGAAGCCCACTAATCTAAAATAAACTATAGCACCTCAGCCTAGTTTCAGCTAACAACTCCCCTGCTGGTACTTTTGCTGCTGGCACTAACAGCAGTTAAAGAAAGTTCATGTTTCTCAGGAGGCCCTGGTATAGGAAAGGCATCTTTAATTTTAAAAAGCAAGATAAATCTCTATCTCTGTCTTCCCTAACAAGTCTTTTCATAGGCCTGGTGTTGGGAGTGGAATTCTCTAGGTAGTGTCTACTTATTGCTTTGGTCCCCAAAGACTAGGCATATTAAGTAACTACTTGCCGTAAAGTCAACATAGGCTCTAACAGAGATCAGCATTTGGGAGCCTCTCAACAAAACCTTGGTTGAGCAACTTTCAGCATGCCTGTCACGTGACCAGGCTACTCCGTGGTGTAAATGATATCCCCAGCTCAAAGACTTTTCAAGAGCCAGCTATAAAAATACACAAAATTCTGCCTGGTTACCCATGTGAAACTTTATTTTCCCAGTGCTCCTCTGAGAGAGATGGGAATTTGCTTAACCAGCAAGAGAGTCATAAAAAGGCAGCTCCCAATATTTCCTGCCCTACAGCCAGGGAACACCCGTGGCATTAGGGTTCATTCTGTTTAACATATATCAACACGGTGCTCCTACAGAAAGCAAAACAAAGGTTTTATATTGAGGACCTAGGCATTCTGACCATGTCATCTTATTTTCAGAGCTTATTTAATATCGTAAGTGATAATTACCATCTAGAAATTCATTAAACATTCAATCAGCCAAGGCCACAGAAAGCACCATGGTTTCACGGATTCTCGACTCCCAGTATCTGCCAAAAGAGAACCAAGAATGTTGCCAGGTGACCAAGGAAAGCAAATAAATTATTTTTTAGGATCACAATTTATGTATTAGGAGGTAGCAGGCACAAGAGAATTTTCTAGAAATGTTCTGTTTTAATTGGAGTGCGGGTCAAATAGATGCATACATTTGTCAAAACTCATCCAATTCTACACTTATGACCTGTTCATTTCACTGTATATAAATTGTACTTTGAGTTAAAAAGAAGTTGGAAGGGGAAAGGAAAGAAGACTGTCATGTTCTGGCATGAGCAATAGGTGTCATTCACTGAGAGAAAGAATCAGAAACTCTCTTCAGAGTTATCAGAGGAACCAGATGGGAGAGGCTGCCTCAAGAACTGGCAGCCAGGCAGCCTGTTCATGAGGAACCTCCGCAGGAGGTTTGACTTTCTATCCTCAAATGACCCCCTTACTGTATCTGTGTCTTGAATTATAGGTCACCTCGCATTCCTTTTGAAAATAGGAAACACATAAGTATCAACAAATTCCATTATTATGCCCTCATATCACCAGTTCAACTCAGCACTGGGGCACCTCTTGATCTCACAGACGTTCCAGCCAATGCTTCCCTACACGGTAATGACCCCATGGCCCTTGCAGAGTGGTGGTTACTTTCTGGAGTGCAGTCAGTTCCTCAGAACTATAGGAAAATTTTGGCACTGCCAACTGTTTCCTCCCTTGCAATAGAAAAGAAGTTCCATTTTTAGAATCAACTTCCTGTTTCTTTTCCCCCAGGAATCTCCCTGTACTTTCTTTTATACAAGGTTCTAGTTGTTGCCACTAAAGAAAAATTAAGAAAAAAATGTCACAGAGATCTAGATGTAATTTTAAAATAAAACACTGTTGTTATCTTTCAGAATTGGAAGATATTTTAAAACGACACATTCTCAGTGTTGTGAAGGGAAGCAGTTTTCCTCTGATTTCCTACAGTGACTGAAGGATAATAGTAAGTCAAGTACTGAAAAATAGCTTTGGGGTAATTAGTAAACGTGTCCAAACCTACTTTTGCTATTTCTCTGTGTGAATGGTTATAACTTGTAATAAATAATTAACATGGCCCTCATTTCCAATGATACTGTTACCAAGTTATTTCCTTTCAGAGTAAAAGAGACAACTCTGAAAAATCTATTTCATCAGCAGAATGCCTTGGGACTCTTTCTGTGGTTCACATTGCAACCCATTATTTCTATGTAATATTTTCTCTCTAAGACCAGAAAGTAGGATGCCATTTTGTAGAACAGCGTCTAGAGGCAAGAAGGAGCAATGGCGTAATTTTACTTCCCATATTTTCTTGTTTATTGTTAAAAAAAAGTCCAATACAAAATATGATGACAGAAAGTAGAAAGACTAATCCAAAAATCTGTGTTTTGCAGTATGCTAGTTGAATGACTTTATGTGAGGAATTGAAAGTCAATGATGGTGGTAGTGGGAAATGGTGGATGGAACTTGAGAAGAGTACTAAGAATTAAGTGAACTGGGTTCAAGTCACAGTTGTGCTACTGTTTCCTCACCTGTTACATTAGAGCTTCATCGTGGGTAATCTCAGTGCTTTATCAACCCTGTGATTCTGTGCAGAGTGCTATGAACAGGTAGGCTTGCTCAATATTTACTTGTGGAATTTTAAGAATTTTAAATTACACAAGCAAATCTGAACATAAAGAAGTGAATCCATTTACTTCTTCCTACAGTTTGTGCCTTTCTATAATAGAGTGACTCGATTTTCATTTCCCAAGTAACGGCCATTTACAGATCAAGAAGTGAAATTAGCAAGAAAGCAGATGGTTTGGCACATCCTTGCCCTTCTTAATACCCAGCTTCCTCTAACTACAGTGAAAGTCTTATTTGCTTAGAGAATAGATCAGCCTTGAGGATCCCAACTGGCTATCCAGGCAAGGTCATTTAAAGGGCAGGGGACAGCCAAGGTAAACAATTCAAAACTCCCCAAGCTTATTTTTAGTGTGAAGTATCAACCTGCTTTCTTGTTTTCTTTCCAGTGTGCTTCCACATAATCTAATTCTGATTACTGAGTTAATGAGGGAATTTTGAGATTTGGCCATTGTTCCTCAGTCTTGCTCATGACTGTCTGGTCCACTGGTCCAAGGCGTGTCATTTAATATTCTTGAAATTTTATTCCCTTCTATCTGCAAAATGAGTAGAAGCTTTCTACCCACTAAAAACGAATAATTCACCCTGGTGTGCTGCATCCCGCATTATTGTTTACTGTCTGTATAAATAAAAGGATCCAAAGAGAAATTACATATTGCGCATAAACTTAAAACATTAATAAACAAAAAGTGCAAACAGCTGAGAGCAGCTGTTTGCATTCTCCTTTGGGGCCATGATATAGAACCAAGCAAATAAATAAGAACCAAATGATTTCCCCAAAACTTCAACAGTAGGTGGCACTGAAAATATCTGTTTTCTAAACTTTGTGTATCCTATGGTATTTGTTGAATTCCCACCTCCTGGTCCTGGATCACAGGGCCCTTTATGCTGTATGTGAAATTGACACCATTGAATCTGAATAAAATGTGTCGCTGGGAGTCTTGTTCCTGTGCCTTGCGACGTTAATGGAGGCCAAGCCCTGTGCTTCAGACAGAGCTAATGACACTTCCTAGAACTTTCAAACTCCTGCCTACTTGCAGTTGTGTTCTAAACATAGCGCTCCCCCTAACCTGCCTGGGAGTCGCATCAAGTACTTGGCAAAGCTGGAGCTGTGGGAGGTAGAGCAACAGTGAATTATCAGCAGGTTGAAAGAGGGACAGCTGGGGAGCGTGCCCAGGACACGCTCTGCTTCTCACTCCTTCCTCAGGAATGTCTTTGTTATGATCCTGCGGGTTATGGCAAATGTAATTTCTGTCATTGGAGGAGAAAGAAAGCAAGCAAGGGAGTGAGGAAGGAGAGGAGGTACTTAAAAAAATCTTTTATGAGCCACGCTCTGTGGTGGAACCTGGAGACGCAAAGGTGAATAAGAGGCATCTTCGTAAGCTTAACTTACAAGCACGGGCTCTCCCAGTCTAATGCTTGTGAGCGCAGATTCTCCCAGTCTAATGGTGGAGGCAATCTGTGTTCATGACAATCGTAAGAGAGTGTGCTGAATTCAATTAGACCTACATAGTTATCCGTTTTGTTCTTCTAACCATATTGAAGGACGAAACCACATAGTATGTCCATTTAGACCCTGAGTTTCAAGTTTAAACTGACATGAGGCCTCAATCCCAGCTCTGCCCCTGGCTACATGTGTGCCTTTCCATTTTTACAAATCCCTCTTGATCTTCAGTATCTTCGTCTGTGACATGGGGTTGGGGACAAGTGTAGCAAGAACACATGTTATAGAGATGGTTGTAAGAACTAAAAAAAAATAATACATGAAAATGGTTACATAGGGCTTGGAATACAGGAAGGGCTCAATAAAATTTTTGGATCGTTTTATTAGCATTCCAGCTTCACAGATGAGAAGACAGGGCCCAGAATCTATGCCTTGCCCAGGTTTCCAGGGACTTATGTATAGCAAGAACAGGACTTGAGTTCATATGTGATTCTGAGCCGAAAGCCCTTCTCTGTGCACAAGGAACAGAGCAATTAAAGTGATTCAATTAAGTGCCATGTCCAGAGAGATGTGCTCCTGTGTTCCAGTGTTCTCTCTCTCCACGTTTATCACTGGCATGTGAAGCTCCTTCCTGCCCTCCTCTCAGTGGTTAGAGAAGTTCCCAAACATCACAGACTGTGTCTTCCATGAGATCTCTCTTCTTCTGCTCACAAAAGGGCAAGATTTGAGATTATGCCTAAGGGAGACCCAGTGAGTCAGAGAAATATGCATTTTTTTCTTCCATCAACATTCCATATTCCATAATGAGATCCAGCATGTGAAATTTCATTGAAAACTAGTTCTTTCTTTCCTTCAGTGGTCCACCCAGCTTTCTTTGAGTAGTTATTTCTGTGATAAGCACTGTGTTAGAGATTAAGGACTCTGGATAAGATAAAGTCCTTGCCCTTAGATCCCACTGAAGGAGTAAAAAATGAGCATGTAAACAAAATAAATCTGTTCTGTATTTTTAAATAGCGATAAATGTTATAAAGAAAATAAAGCAGGATGATAAGATGCAGAGTGAGGGTAGAGGCTGCTGTAGATTGAATGTTCCAGGAAAGGTCTCTCTGAGGTGATGACTTTGAGCAGAGGCCTCCAGGAGAAGATGGAGCCAGCCGTTTAAAGTTGTAGAGGACAAGCAGTCCCAAAAAAGGAAATAGCAAGTGCAAAGAAATATGAACTTGGCTTGTTCAGGGAAAGCAAGCAGTGAGTGGGGCTGGGGCATTGTGAACAAGTGAGCATGCTGGTACAAAATGAGATTCCCAGAGAAGTAGGGCCTGGACCAAGAAGAGCCATCCGGGCCACAAGCAAGAGATTGGATTTTATCCCAAGTGTAATGCAAAGCCGTGGAAAGTCTTCAGCTTGATGTGAGTCACATTTTCTTCCAACGTTGTCTTGACTGCTTTGTGGGGAAGGAATGAAGAGGGACAAGGGTAGAAAAAGGAAGACCCAGCTGGGAGATGACTGCTACAGTCCTGATTAGATATGCTGGTGACTTGGACTAGAATAGTCAGGTTTTCAAGTTTTTCATGAACTAAAATGATTATTTTGTATTGACACAAACATTTGAGATTTTACTTGAATAATTTATAGACTGGTACTTCTATATCAGAGATAAAGTAATACCAGAGTCTTCAAGCTTTGAAATGAGGTGACATTTAATCTAGAGTTAAATGCACTTCGAGGTTCTTCTCAAAATTTTGCTTCCAAAAAACCTACACCTCAGAGAAGCACCTTCTGAAATCTAAGCTATTTAAGCACTAAGATCTAACATTGTTTTGCCTGTGTATCAAGAATATAAATGATGTTAATCCTGCCCTGGCCTCCTGCCCTCCCTCTCTTCCTCTGAGGAGCACAGAATCTCCTACTCTCCACAAATCAGCAATCCTAGTTTGACTCACATTTGTGATATTCTTTCTTCCTCTCTCTCTCTTAGTTTTAGGAAACCTCTACAAATGGTCCCTCTGCCAGAAGGAAAGATAAGTTGTGAGGAAAGCTCCATTAAAGAACCCCCATCAGTTATAGTGATAAAACACTTTGCAAGTGTTCAAGGAGCAGGAGTGATTGTCACACACCATCACTCAGTAAGTGTATGTGTGAAAAAAGAAATACCTGGCCACTAAGAAACTAAATCCTCTAAATTACTGCATTTTTTTGGCCCCATTTTGAAGAATAAACCACAGAAACTGGCAATATCCAACCATTGATTTATGCCTCCTACCCACTTTCAAAAGCCATTCAAGCAGCAGGCATCCAGTATTACGTACTGCAGGGATCAATCTGGTCAACAACTTGGTTGGCCTCAGGAAAACCATCATGGTAATAAATGAAGTCCATCTTTTACCTCAGACTGGAGCAAGAAGATGATGCTGAGATTACAGGTTATAAAATCTTCCTCTTTCTTAAAGATATTAACATGTTTTTTCTATTGAAAGATACCAAGATATTGTCTACCCCTATTGCTCTAAAACAATATTAAGCCAAGAGGCTTCATGGGGGGGGGTGGGGGGGGGTGGTCCATGAAAGGTTTGAAAGAATACATCAGATCCATGAATTCCATTCTCAATGTTATCTCTGAGTGGACTTTTTAGGGCCTAAGGCCCATAGCTACTAGGTATATGAGAGCGTGTGCCTTCAAAAGCATAAGATTTAATAAAGTATCATCTCTTTCCTTCTTCTTACTCATTCAAACCCAAATTTACAAAATAGACTCCATTGGAGGCAGCAAAACTTATTCTGTGGCTAAGCATGACCTGAATAATGTTAGAGGGATAAATGCAAAGTCTTCATCTTGTATCCAAGGCAAACAACAGGGCATGGGTAATAGGGTAGCCCAGGGGAAAAACCATATTAAAATTGTTGAAGTGTATAATGACATTTGATGGATTGCAGAAAGCTTTTGTTTTAAAGGAAAATGTAAAATTTGTCTTTGGGGTATGGGCACCCTCTTCGGAGACCTCTCCCCCAACTCTTCATATAGAGTGCTTCTAATTAAAAGACCTTTAAGTCAAGCAGGAGCTATGAATCAGTGTTTGGATACTGCCAGTACCTGTGATTTATTGTGTCAACATCGTGTCAAAGAATATGGCACTTGGATGGGTTTCTTTTTTCTATAACCTTGTGGTTCCTTCTTCACACATATACACACATATATACACACTCATAAAAACACTTGTTCTATGAGTGATGCCATGTGTCAGCCATAGTGGTAGGGTAGGATGGGCTTATTAAGCCATGGATTGAGCTATGCAGATATACTTCAAATATCTATTCATTATCCTTGGGAAGGCCTAATTCAGCCCAAGATACTGTGTTGTTTAGACTTTAGACTTCCATTTGCAAGAAAACTCTGTTCTTAATGTGTTTGTGTGTTTTGAATAATAGCTTCTTACTGATTAGAAGAAACAGCCATACCAGGAGGAACGAAGTGCTGGAGAGTTGGGGGGAACTATCTTCATAGTTCGGTGGCCCCCCGTGGTGTAATTTTAGCTTGACTTAGCCAGTTAGGAAATGAAACGTTGAGTACCGCAATTGCTAATTTAGACATGGAGGCCAATGTACATCCTTAGGATAGAGATGGATGTTTCCTCTAAAAGATATGAACATTCCGATTTTCACAAATCCTGGGGGAAAATAAAGACAAGTCTCGAATTGAGGGGGATAAGAACTCTTCTCCCCTCTTGCTGAGCCCAAGAGAAAGCTGGGAGCCTAGCTTCAAGGCAGAGTGAAAACAACCAAAACATCCATGTGGGGAGAAGTTAGGTTGGCCCCTGAAACATGGAGGCAAACCGAAGCTAAGTAAAGAGAAGATCCATGTGTCAGAGACTCTAAAATGTTGTTCAGGATCCAGTTATATTTTCTGAATTGTAGTTTCCTGCTCTGTCAAACCTTGACCTTAACTGTCCTTTTGGGGAATTAATAGAGATGCCTGTCCCAATTGTTAGGGTGAAACAGTAGTGAGAAAGAAGATGTGAAACACGTGGCTGGTAAAATTGACAAGTGAAAACCTTGTGGGAGTCATCAAACATGTAAACAATCCCCTGGCATTCCCAGATATGCTTGGAGAAAGGATAAACTAAAAGACCAGTCTTTCCACAGTCACTCAGAACGACAACTCAGATAGTTGATATTTGGGTATTAAAGGCAAAGGAGACCATAGAGACACTTGGTTCCTCAAGCATAGTCTGGAGAGAGGATTCAACAAAGCTGCTAGGGTTCAGCTACTAATAATAACAGACATCGTTTCCCAAGCACCTCCTGCCATATATCACACCTGTTCCCTAGACCATCTCATTTGGTCCTCACAAAAGTATGAGGGGTAGTTTCCAAATGACAAGAAGCAGTTGCAACCCCCTTCACTGACTCTTATGTTTAGCCTTCTAAAACTCAACACTGATGAAATCACTCAGTCACCAAATGGAGCCGGACATTCTTTGAAACTCAGACACCAGAGTCCAAATTCTTGCTTTGCCATTTATTGAATCATGACTTTGGGTAGTATAATTAACCTACTCGAGTGTCAGCTTTCCTCTCTGTAAAGAAGGTAATATAAGTTCATTGTGAGAATTAGATGAGAAAACACTGGCGCCCAAAAGATATACCTGTCCTTTTTACCTCTCTTCTTGCCCCAAACTCCACATAAAGTCTCTAAAGCAGTGATTCTCAAAGTTCAGTGTTCACCAAACCACCTGGCAACCTTGTTGAGACACAGTTTCTAGTTCGGCAGTTCTGAGCTTCTGGGTTTCTAATAAGCTCCCAGGTGGCGATGATACTGCTGACTGAGTGGTGAGGACCTATATTATAAATTCCAAATACCTTTCTCCAGAATTCATGTTTGGCCCCAACCTACCCTTCCGTTTCTACCATCTGCCCTTCCTCTCAGTCCTTGGCCCCTGATTCTTACTCCATTAGCCATTGTGGAAACATACCTCATATCGCCACATCTCTGTTTTTTCTCTATTTTGAATCTTCCTAGAATATGCTAAGATTCCAACTCATCTGCTGTCTTATTTGCTTGAAAATACCCTAGTCACATTTAACAACCCAGTTCAACTATTGCTCTTAGATAAGCCTTCTGATTTTACCACTGGCAGTAGCACAACCATGGAGTAAAAATCAAGCCGTCTCCCACGATCCCAGAGCATTCCACACTTCCGATAGAATGTGAAGCACATTGTACTGTACCTGGTCAGATGTATCTGTCACATCTGCTGACCTTATGCAAATAGAGACTCCATGTCAAGGACCAAGTCTCATTTTTATTTTACCTTTAACATATAACAGTACTCGGTAAATAGTTGTTTCTTGATAAATGTTAATTAAAATAAATCAATGTAAGTGATATAGTGTAACTGCCAAAAATGGGAGCTAATTACATCTTTGAGAACACACCTGGAAATACAGCATATAAAACAAGGAACATATACTGTTCTGTATCCAGATTTGGGTTACAGATACACTTGTTAACTGGTAAAATGATGAGGAGAAAACTTCAAACTATGAGGGCCAGTTGAAAATGGAAGATATTTAGCCTGAAGAAGTTGAGATGCATGAAGGAACGTCATTGCCATCCTAAGATACTTGAAAGTGTATCATGTAAAGAGGAATTAGACTTGTTTTCTATGGCACCAAAATCTAGGAATTGAGCCAACGTGTGCAAGTGAAGTGCAACAGTGCATAGTGCACAGAAGGAAACCAATAATAAAATTATATCTTGATGTAAGAAATAGTTTGGAGTCTGGCCCCGTGGCCGAGTGGTTAAGTTCGCACGCTCAGCTGCAGGTGGCCCAGTGTTTCGTTGGTTTGAATCCTGGGCGCGGACATGGCACTGCTCATCAAACCACGGTGAGGCAGCGTCCCACATGCCACAACTAGAAGGACTCACAACGAAGAATATACAACTATGTACCGGGGTGCTTTGGGGAGAAAAAGGAAAAAAATAAAATCTTTGAAAAAAAAAAGAAATAGTTTTTTTTTTTTTAATAAGAAAATGCTTTTTGACAGAGATTTCTCAGGAGGTAGTGAGTTGCCAATCCCAAGTCATAGCAACCCAAACGACCCAAAGTCAAGACAATTATTGATTGAGGAAGAAACAATTTTCATGAGGCAATTTTTAAAGCTCCTTTCAACTTCAAGAGTCTAAGCTCGTGAAGAGATATCATGTCAGTGAGAGCTCTCCATTTTTTATTTAATTTCGCCTTGTTATTTCCTGGTCACCAGGCCAAGATCCCTATTTAGGGGTAATTGTCTGCCAAAGTTGTACCTTTAAGGAAAAGTCGCTGAAATTTGTGACTATGAAGACAGGAATTTTGATGTGGGTGTTAACAGTTACATCCACTCCACCAGCCAACCATCCCCTCTTCTTTACCAAGAACAGAGAAAGATGTGTTTGGGTAGCAAACTTAGCAAAATGTGTTAAGCACATCATATGCTTTTGACTAGCCTCAGCAGAGTGCACATGGTGGTACCCAGGGACTATTTGCTGAATATTTATTGATACTTTTGAGGAAAGTTGAGTAAAAGTAGAATATTTCTCATTCCTTTGCCTTGGGTAAGGTTAACTGAGGACCCACCGTACTGTTATTTTTCATTCTTTTAATTTTGATACATGTTTTCCGAGTTGACAGAAGAGCACCAATCTAGAAAAAGCCTGATCATTAATCCAACTGAAAAAAAATTATTCCTCATGAATAAAATAATAATTATCATTCAACATGGGGCCCCTGTTAGGAAACACTACTAAGAAGGCAAATACCAGTAAATATTCTCAGCAGACAGATACTTTGATGGGTGTTCTGTGACTGTGTAAGCTCTGGAAATATTAAGTGCATTTTCTTGATTCATGAGAATTTTCATGTTTTAACACAGAGGGGTGAAGTCTTGATATTTCTCCAAAGTTATGGATCTCAGATGCACCTCAGAATCCTGAGCAGTAAATCTATCACACAAAAGGAAAAACAAGCAATTTACAAAAGCCATCATCATTATGCTGCATAAACTGATCAAAATAACTTACGCAGTGCTACCCAGTAAGTTGTACTGCAAATTGCTAGATGATACATATTAAGCCAACCCTAGGATGCCTGTCTACCATTATGAAATTTTGTGATTTATATTAGCTATTAAGCAGTATTAGAAAATCTCCAGCTAGGGAAAAGCTGCAACATAGCTAAAGGGTTCCCCCGGACACCTTGAAGACTGAAGGGCTTCTCTTGGAAGAGAAGTCCTTCATGCTTGACAGCTGCTGGATGGATTCTGTGATAAGCTTCCAAACATTTCGCGGTTCACATTCATTTCATGGCTTAATTACTAAACACTGACTTTTCTAATCATCCATGGTTTGAAGGTCTAAGGAATCTGCTCTCAAGTCCTCTGGTAAATGTTAAGTCTTTGTTGGTGAGTGACAACTAAGGAATAACTCAGATGTCTGAGGGGCCAAGAAAATTGGAGGGAAACAAAGATATAATTTTTGGCCTCTGTAGCACTGCAAATGTTAAAGGGGAAAAGTGCTGATGTAAATATCCTACAGACCCAGCTGTCATTTTCTTGACCCCAAGGAAATGCTCTTCAGAAAGCTCACTTGTTCTGATACTAAAATGTCTTCTTGTCAGTCTCACAAAGCTGTGTTTTCCGACTCTTATGAATGCATTCTTATGACTTATATATAGCTCTGGCTTTTGGAATGAAATGGTTGGGTGACAATAATATCATTGTTGTTCTAATGTATCAAAGAATCCTTTCATGAGAAAAGTCATTTTAATAGACTTATATGTCAAGCAGAATAGGCCCAAAAACCATACTGAACTACTCTTTCATCAGGGCTTAATTCTATCCCACATCGTTGGAAATCCTTCCATGGGAAAAATGGTCTAAAGCACCTTGAGTCTGGAGAACTTGTTCTAAATTTCTGAAGCAGAAAGAATATTAAAAGTCAGGTGTGAGCGTAAAAGACATATGTACAACATATGGTGGCCTTTAGGAGCCAAGAAGGACCACATTTTTCAATCCATATAATGATGATTGGCAGAGTTATGTGCCTATATTTTCATTTTCTCCTCTGTTTTTCAAAATTTTTAAGAATTTCTTATTTTCATATAATTTCAGATGAAGAAAAGTTGTAAAAATAGTACAAATAATTTTCATATACTCTTCACTTATATTGCTCCAAATTAAAATTTTACATTTGCTTTATCTTTAGATAGATAGATAGATAGATAGATATTTTTTCTGAACTATTTGAAAACACACTGCAGATATTAGGCCCTTTTGCCTTTAAATACTTCCATGTGAATTTCTTAACAACAAAAGACATTCTCTTACACAACTGCAGTAGAGTTATCAAAATCAGGAAATTTAACATTAGTATAATAATATTACCAAATCTACAGACCTTACTCAAATTTCACCAGTTATCCCAATAATGTTTTTTACAGCAAAAGAAAAAAAGTATTTCTGTATCAGAGTCCAATCGAAGATCACACATTGCATTTCTTTGTCACATCTCTTTTGTCTTTTTGCTCTGAAACAGTTTCTCACTCTTTCTTATCATGCACGTCCTGATATATTTGAAGACTCCAAGCCATTTACTATCTTGTAGATTTTCCCTCTATTTGAGTTTGTCTGATGCTTCCCCATGATTAGATTCAAGTGTTTTTTTGGTAAAAAGAGCACAGAGGACAGAAATAATGTTGTAGCCTTTCCTCCTTCTGGAAATATTTTATTCCCCAGATTTTTGGGACGTGATGCTCACCTGAATTTCCTCCTCCTTCACTGGCTGTTCCATCTCTGTCTTCTCTATTCGATCTCTAAATGTCAGAGAAGTCCAGAGTGCTCCCTCTGCTCTCTTCCCTTCTCTATCCACATCTTCTCTGGGTAGTCTTATCTAATCTCATGGAAATAGGTACCATCCATACTATGCTCTCTCTTCCCTACACTCCAGACTCATGAACTCAAATTCTAACTCTATTTTCTTTGGGTGATAAAGGAGCGTCTAAAACTGTAACATGGCTAAAACCAAACTGTTGATCATTTTCCTCCAAAATTTACTCCCAGGGACTCTTGAGTTGAGACCTGAATAACAAGAAGGAGGAATCCAGGCAAAAATGAGGTTTGGGATGGGATTCAGGGAATGTTTCCAGTAGAAGGAACTCCATTCCTATCAATTAACCTTTCTAAGATTATTAGAATCAGACAACTGAAGAACTGACAATAACCTCAGAAGATCTTGTCTAAGATTGCACGGCATGATCAGCCCTTTTATAAGGGCTGTGACACTATAGTTGTCAGAGTTGTAATCATAAGAAATCTCACTTTATTAAAAAGTGAGTCATAAAGGAAATTAATTTGACTGAGCAAGCCACAGTTTCATACATACCTCCATAGCACCAATATTACGTACTGTTTAAAAAATTAGCATAAGTCAAATTAGATTGTAAAAATGCACAAAATTGCAACACAGTTCACAGTTGCTGATACTGAACAAAGGAATGCAATGCAAACTAAGCAAGCAGGCACTTAAAACACCTGTGAATTCCTATGCTTCCTGCAGCAATTTTTCCCTATTCACACACAGTTAGTTATCATGTTATAACTAACAGTTGTCTGCATAATACAGATTGTGTTCCTGAATTAATCAACTAAATTACACGTAATTTAGCTTAAGGGAGCACAAACTGTAGAAACAATATCTGTAATTAACTTCTGCTCCATTGCTCTTGCTGACAAGGGGATTGCTGTCTCACAAAACAGCCCACAGTTCATTTTTAAAATATTACCCGCTATTATTAATGACTTCTTCATATTAAATCAAGTGCTACCACCCAATAACGTCAACCTATTGACTCTAAGCTCAGTCCTCTGGAGCCACAAAGAAATCTTGTTTATTCTACACTTGGTATGGTAGGGAACTTAGCTATTAGTCCAGGAAAATGAGGCTGACCTTCCTGCCTTCCAGCCTCTCTCTAGCATCCCAGTTTCATGATGATAAATGTCAAGTCCACATTTACCCTTTGTAGTATTCATCATGTAATCTTTTCCTACCCCTGCCTACAATTCAAGTCTTACTGTAACCAAGGACTTGGATGTCCAATAGCAAAATTAGTTGATTTAGCTCCAAACTCTCACTTGGTCTCATTATTAAGATTCTGAATCCAGTACCTCTGACCACCTTAGAAGTTATTGTAGCTTTCTCACAGCTGTTCCACAGCTGCTGCACCACTCTGATATTCTCACCATCTCCAGGAAACACATCTTATTCCTGAAGCTTGGAGGCAGTTTTCTTCTCCAGAAGGTCTCAGAGTCAAACTTAATTGTTCTGTCCATTAAGTGAGCAGAATTGTTTGTATGTTTCTTTAATAGCTTTACTGAGGCATAATTGGCATACAATATTTAAAGTGTACGTTTTGATATGTTTGACATGTGTCTATACCTGTACAGCAATCACCAAAATCAAGACAGTGAACATATGCATCATCCTCCAAAACGTCCTTGTGCCCCTTTGTAATTCCTCCTTCCCTGCCCTCCCCGAATACTCAATCAACTGTTGATCTGCTTTTTGTCGTGCAGATTTATTTGCATTCCTAGAGTTTTATATAAGTGGAATGAATCAATACTCTCTTTTTATCTGCCTTCTTCCATTCAGCATAATTATTTGGAGGTTCATACATATAGTTACATGTATCACTATCTCATTTGTTTTTCTTGCTGAATAGTATGCCATTAGATGGATATATCAAATTTTTTTAATCCATTCATCTAATAATAGACAGTTGGGCTCTCTTCCTAGTTTTTGGATATTACAAAGTGAGCAGAGTTCTTTTAATCTATCTTGGATAGGTAGGTTTGTCAATGATTATGGTTCTCTGAGGTCTTCCAAGGGCCAATTGATTCTTTTAAAGAAGATCTCCCTTTTCCAAGAACTTAAAATAAACTGCCCAAGGACCTGTGCTTAGCTGAAACATCAGCTAACACAACATTCAGCTGTGTTAGTTGCATATCTTTTAGACTACTCTTTCCTCAGGAAAAATTTTCAGCCCTCTGAGAAAATATGAACTTTCTCTTCCCACAGGTTGGGGAAACCACTTATCTCCTATTAGAGAGCTTTGGGCCCAAATCTTGGATATGCATTGCTTGTCCTAAGTCTATGGTTCATCATGAAGGAAGATTCCCAGTAATCTACCTTGATGTGTCAGAATTCTCAAGGTGAATACTCACCTTAGAGTCACACCCTGATTCTCTCTGTAAAAGTAGAAGGATTTCAGGGAAGAGGAGATTCTCTAATCATCTTTAATTGCGCCAAAGTTCCCAACTTTGATTAAAGATCCTCTAATATCTCCTCCTCATTTCTGCCACACACCTTCCCTTTTCTCCTTTTCATACTCCTTTGTCACACTCAAACCCTACTTCAGGCCAAAGTTTCAGGTAGAATAAGCTGAAGACAGTTGAAAATTGTCAAGATCAATGAGGTGGGTATTTCAATTCTATTTCCTTTTCTAACATCAAGTTCTATTCTGCTGCAAACCTTCTAACTTGGACTAAATTTGTGGGAATTCGGGAAATGAAGAAATCTTTCCTTACAAAGATATATATAATAGAAGCTGTCATCTCTGGGAACAGTGCCAGGTTGTTTGAGAGCAGTTTATGGGCTATCACATGTTTGGAAATGTTCTCCATCAGGCAATCCCTCCCCTGTCAGCTTACGTGAGTGACTGCTATTGATACAACTCGGCCTCGGGTGAGGGCACTGAGATCATGGAGCAGAGCTAATGGTTCACCTAGAAACCATTCCTCCATGTGTTCAACAAAATTCTCTCCCCTTGTCTTTGACTTTCAGGCAAATTACCTTTCAACAGCAGTAGGAAAAAGTACCCATCAAAACCAATTCAATTTCTTAAATTGCCACCATTTAAGTTTATGGGACCATATTACAGCTATTCATTCGCCTTTCACATTGAAGTCATTCAGTTCAAAAAAGGGCAGGTAATACCTTGAGTTTTGTTTAGTATCCTGGCTCACTCTAAAGACTTCATCCAGCCAGGAATTATCGCAAATCTGAGAAACAAATGCTAAGACTCCCAAACCTGGATTCTCTCATTGAGAACTCCACGTCTATCGCTGCCACTCACCCCCTCTCAATTTCATTTGTTCCATTGTAATTAATATGATACTGCCAGTAAAATAATCAAACCATAACAGTCTGAGACACACCTGCAAAGGGCATTATGCAGGAAGCCTAAGGATGTTACAAAGGAAGTTTTATGATACTGTGCAAATGTGGCATCCATTTAAATTCAAGAAAACTCCTTGCACTAATGGTGCTTTCAGATCCTAGATCACTACAGCATCTGGGATGACATGTCAAGGAACCAGAGTCAAAGAATGAGAAACAGTATGTATAGATTAGAGACAACACTGACCTGAGCTTAACACTTACAGGTTTTTAAAACTTTTATCAACATTCTTCACACTGTAAGACACTTAAATCCAGCTTAAACTGGTTTAGTCAGGCAAAGAAAAGAATTTATTGGTTCTTTTAACTAAAATATCCAAGTGTATGTTGATTGAAGGTATGGCTGGACCCAGGCACCCAAACAACATTGTCAGCAAATTGCCTCTCCACTTCTCAGCTCTGCTTTTTTCTGTGCTGGCTTTATACTAAGGTAGTCTTTTCTCACCTCATGGTAAAATGGCCACCATCTTGCTCTGAGTGTTCACCAGTAGAAACAAAAGAACATCTCTTTCCTAGTATTAAAATAAAAAATCCCAGATGTCCCAGTTAGCAGTTTATTACCTCTCAGCTACAAATCTAGCCTTCATTGTGATATTGAAACATTTTTCCCTTGCCAGCTGGAATGATGTTAAGGTTTCTCAGTAGAAGGTGCTAGAGGGACCCTGGAGAAGCAAAGGCCTTCTCTTCCTAGTTCCAGCGCACACTTGGGGTTTTTTTTTGGCTCCTATTGTGCTGGTCTGGCATGTGGGACATTCAGTGGAGCTCACTCACTCAGGTGGCTTCCCAACAGTAAGATCCACAGAACAAACTCCTGTGGGCAGCTTCTAGGCAAGCTCTGGGAGTGACACAATAGGTTTCCTCAGAGTGAGTTCCACAGGTGCCAGGGCTCACTTCCTATTTGCTTCTTGATGACAGCTCCCTAGTGTGCCCATTGGATTCCAAAATGCCATCCCCACTCTACTCCAGTTTGATTCCCAGCAAGTTCCACAGCAAATCCTATAGGCAGCTTTCTGGTGAATTTCATGGGTACACCAACAGGTGGTTCTCTGCCTGCTGGCCACCTCCAAACAACTTTGGACCAGCTCTGATTTGAGCAGCTTAAGGAAACTCTCTACCACCCAGTGGCTACAGTCATGTTCTCTCCAGTGGAGTCTGAATCCTGCCCTTAAGGAGAATATCCCACCTACTAAGTTTGTTCCTTCCTTGGGTACTCTCCCTCACCCCTAAGATATTCCTTAGATTTCTCATTTATCCTTTTTTTGTTATCTCCCTGTAAATCATTAATAATCCTTTACAGAAATCTTCCTGTTCAAATTACCGTGTATAACTGTTTCCTGATTGGACTTTGACTGATATACTGAAAATGGTTCTTATTTATTCAGATTGACCGAGGTAGGCCACAGATCCACTGATAACCTAATATTTGTAACCAGAGAAACACAGTGAACCAGTTAGCCAAGCAGGGGCCTTGTGCTCTCTCCTAGAGCCATGGGCTACAGAGACGTCTATACCACATGGACTGAGAATAGGAGAGGGGTGGTTCCCCAAGGATAAACTGTGAGGAATTGATGTGGGGGAAGTACAAACACACAGTCCATCTGAAAGAGCATGTGCTTAAGCAAACAAAGAAAAGAGAGAAAGAGACTTATTAATGAAAGCCCGGAAGCAAAAAGCAGACACTTCAATATGTAAGAATAGAGTTAACAAGAGTAATGTAGGCCTCAGAGAGAAGAATATAGACCAGATGAGAGATCTTTCTTTAACACCCAGAAGTAAGGTTCTCAGCAGTTTCTAAGAGAAGAGAAATTAAAGACTGGGACCAAAACCATATATTATCTTCTTAAACAATAAAGACAATGCATTGGCTTATCTAACTAAAAAGATCACAATTAGGGAATAATTTAAGGAATACTTGATCCCTCAGCTCAACAGTATTGTCAAAGATACGTTTCCTGTCATCATCTTGCTCTGCTTTCCATAGCGTTGGCTTTATCCTGAACTTGGCTTCCCTTTTATTTCCCAAACGGCTGTTAGCCACTCCTGAGTTATCATGCTTCCTTATCCAGAAAGAAACTGAGAGCATCTCTGACTCAGATCCATGCAAAAGTCCCAACACTCATTTTTGTTTGATCAGCCTAGTTTACAAGGCCATCCCTGAACCATTGACCAATACCATGGGCAAGGAAAACACTAATTGGCTTAGCCTACATCATCTCTTTCATGCCTAAAACCAAGAGTAGCATAATCTTGGATTATAGGAAAGTAAACAGCATATGCTAGGAAGTCGACCAACAGAGGTACCCTATAGGAATTAATTAACCACTCCCTCCTTGAACCTTATACCACCTCAGAAAAACTTCTAACTGACACCTATTATACTTATTATATTTGTGTTTACATATACAAGTCCTCCACTAGACTTTAGGTAGTTTCCTTCAGTGGCAGGAAATGGTCCTTGTTTATTATTTTCCCCCAGGGAGTAAACAGTAAAAGCTTAATGAAAGTTCGAATGAATAAATGGCCTTAAAAATGATGCATGCCAAAGGAGTTTGAATTTTATTCTGTAGACCATAAGGCTCTTGAGGGTCTTGATAGAACATAATCACATTCTAAGATGTCTTAAAACCAACAATGTCGAAAAAAACAGAAGCAGGGAAACCAGTGAGAAGGCCAACATATTGTCCAAGCAGTTGGTTACAAGACTAATTTATGGCAAAGGCAACAGAAATGAAGAAGAATGAGACATTCTGAGAAATTTGAGAGCTGCAATTGACAGGCCTTGATGATTAATTTAAGGACTAAAGTAGAGGGAAAAGTTCGAACAATTCAAATTTCTAGATTGGGTGGCTAGGTGAATTAACCAAGGGAAAAAACAGAAAACCAGAACAGATTTGTGAGAGACGATTAAGAGTTCACTATATAATCTATAGAACTCAATACTTGTTCATAAATATTTAAAGAAGAGAAGACATTTATTTACAAATAGCCCAAATATTTTCCTATCTTCCCTCAAATTAGAGAGGTAAATTATGTGTTAATAATTATTAGCTCTGTGTATATTACACCAAGAACAGATGGCTGTAATGAGACTAGTCTACATCTTGACTTCTCTCACACGTAATTGGCTGAGTGGATTTCTTATTTTGGTGTCTGTATGGCCTACTGAAGTTGCTGAGACAGTTGGCTCTGTTAGTGAGAGAATGCAAACCGATGGACAACAGATAAATCTGCTGAGGCAGCCCGTGAGCTGAGGACTGGGAAGAAGGGAAGAAGGACTTGATTTTCCTGCTGTTGTGCTTCTCATATCTGAGCAGCACTGAGTTCAAATCCCTGAGCCCACTCCTTCGGAAAAGATCTTTGCCATGGTCTTCCTGCTGAGGGGTAATGACAGAACAAGGGTATCAACCATGCCATCTAATGGCTAGCTTTCTACCCTCTGCCTCCACTGATCTCAAAAGGACTGAATTATGGGACTCAGAGTAGGGTTGGGCTTTAGAGCACAAACTTTGGTTCAGGGTAGATCTGAGCTTGAAAGGGATGTCTACCATTGATTATCTGTGTGACCTTGAGTAAATTTTTCATCCTTTTTAAGCCTCAGTTACCTTATCTCTAAACAAGAATAATAGCTGTTACCTAACAATACCACTGCAGTAAGATTTAACATATGAAGAGAACTTAGCACAGTGCCTAGCCAAGAAGAAACTTGACAAATGTTTGTGGATGTTGCTACTGATATTACAATTGTGAGATGTAATTTGTGACTCGATCAGATCCATTTGTTTAAAACCCATACAAGGACTAAACTGTGAAGCCCATCTCTCCAACTCCTCGTTCCACTTCTCCTGGGAACTAGCATGGAATACGGCACAGTGGGAACAGATGAGGATTCCAAGTCCCACAGACTTGGGTTCAAACATGTTTTCCATGATTTTTTGGCTCATCTAAAAGTTGATGTCAATAATACTTCTTCACTTCAGGGTTGTAGTTGATATTCCGTAAGAGAACTGTAGATAGAATAAATCCATGAGGTTAGAGATTTTGTCTGTTTTGTTCACTGGTATATGCCAAGCATTTTACCTGGTGTTTGACATGAAGTAGGTATTCAACCAATATAGGTGTTTCAATATAGCACAGTCTCTACCACTCCCTGTTGTATATCTGACTCTGCAGCTAACTCACGGTTTCTCATCAACTTTGCTCTACTGATTTTGTTATGTCCGAACACCTCTCTCATTTACAATACCTCCCTAACTTCTATTGGTATTTGAATTTGTCAGTCCCGTTCCACAGCTTTAGAAGGGTCAGTGATAAAAGGGTGAGTCAACGCATAATTTTAAGTCTATGGTGGGAGTGGGATTTAAATGTAGGCTGAGGGTCAGGTGGAAGGAGGGGTGAGAGTCATTTCTCTTACTCTCAGATGCTTAGCCATACGGGTGTTCTGTAGTGTGCTTTACATTTTATAACAAATATTTCCTCAATCTGTGACCATTGGCAGCATTGTAAATATCACCACTGCTACCCTAAAAACACTGACATGTTTGGGATCTTTCACAAATGTTAAAATGAAAAACTCAATGTTTTTATAGCAGAGACACGCCTAGAAACATCGACTGTGCTCGTGCTTTGGAACTGAATCTTAAATGATTTCTTGACCAGTCGCATCTGAAGTAGCAGTCAGCTATAGAGAAGGTGATAGAAAGCATTTGCTGCTGGTTTGACCGTAGCCATTAAAATGCCTCAGTCATGGTGTGCTTTTCCTATTCTTTTTTAACGTAAGTTAGTGATTTGTTGGCTCTAAATTTTAGGATTTATCATCCTAGGGAAACAAGAAAATACAACCCTTTGCAACTGACTTTAAAACATCTGGTCTTAGGGGTGTGGAATAAATGAAAGCTATCCAAAGTCCAAACAGAGAGAGAGGTAGTGGGGAGGGGAGAGGAAAAGAGGGGAGGAAAGGAGAGGGAGAAAAAGGGAATGGAAAGGAAGGGAAAGAAAGAGAAGAGGAGAGGAGAGGAGAGAAGTTCAAGTAGCCAAAAGTTACAGCCTCCTTTTTCTTAGGTTGTAAAAGAAGAAAGCTGCAATCAGAAAGAGGAATAAAAAAGGTGGAGGAGATGAAGGGCAGAAAGAAGGACAAGAAGAGGGGAAGGAGAAAATAATTAGCTAGTGGAACTGACAGGAGTTTTATGTTTCCTTTCTTCTTCTCCCTTTTGGAGACAACATAAAAGTAGAAAAATAAAGAAATCAAGATCGTAGAGAGTTTACAACATTCTCTCATTTGATGGAATATCCTGGTTTATGTCAGCCTAGGAAACCGTGGAAACTTTCATTCTGACGACTCATTCTTTACTTAAGATTATCCCCATAGTGAAAGCTAACAATGATACAGTGTACCTTTACTTTCAACCACTCCCCCTCCTTGCACAGAACATAAAGACTCTTTCCCCAAGACTCAGTGCTTTAAAGTCTTAAACTGCCCCACAGAGCTGTGGAGGATTTTATTAACTAACAGATAAAAAGAAATGATGGCTATATGAGGAAACCTGACTGTAGTCATAGACCTGAGCGACTTTCTCCTATACCATAAATAAAGTTGGTATTTTGACGTCCATCTAATTAATTCATTTATCTGTTCCTTATTTCTGAACTCAGAAAGGCAAGAGAAGAATGTTATTTATTGTTTCATAAAACTCTCAATTAGTGAGTCAGCTGGGAACCTTGCTAGATAGCTGTAAGCACTGATGTTCAGAGACTGAAGCAATCTGCCGAGTCGAGTCTATGGAGACACAAAGGTTATTGGTTCAATCGGGGCAGGAAGATTAACTTTAAGTTTCAGTGTTTCATAAACTCAAGCCTCTCTGATTTTTGATCTTGGTAATTTGTAGCAGCTTCTGTGGTGATTACACAGCTATTTTTTCAGTAGGCATGGGCTGTCGGAGCCTCTGCAAATTATCCTGAACTGTTTTTATGGGCATAGATTGGCTTTAGTAAGGATTATATCAACCTTTATTCATTCAAATGCACAAATATTTCATAAGGACCTACTAAGTGCCAGACACTACACTAATATACCAGTGAACAAAGAAAAAGGAAGATAAGGGGAACTAGGAATTCAGGGGTTGGAGGAGGGTTTCCAATGTAAGATGACTTGGTCAGACTAAGCCACATTGAAAAGATTATATTAGAGCAAAGACTTGAAAGACGTGATGGATTGAGCCATGCAACTATAAGGGAAGGAGGGTGAAGAGCATTCCAGGCATAGGGAACAGCTTAAAAAAAAAGTAGGAGCAGATGGCAAGGAGGCTGGTGAGGCTGGAACAGAGTGAGCAGAGAGAAGAATATTGGAGACAGGGAGGTATGAAGGGGGAAAAATAAAATAATGTAGGGACTTGTTACAGTTGTACAGATTTGCCTGAGTGAGACGGGAAGTAACCCAAGGGTTTCATAATCTGAATTATGTTTATAAAAAATCTTTGTGTCTGCTGTATAAGAATAGAATATAGGGGCAAGAATGCTTGCTTCTATAATAAAGCCTGCTGCATTTATTGCAGATGAGAGATGATGATAACTCGGACCAAGGTCATCAAAATGGAGATAGTAAAGTGTGGTCAATTTGGGGATGTCTTAAATGAACATCAACAGGATTTCCTGACTACTAGGATATAAGTAAGGAAGAAAGAAAAGAGTTAAGGATGACTCTAAGGTTTTTGGCCTGGAAAACTAGAAGAGTAGACTTGCCATTTAATGACGTGGAGTAGGTTTGGGGAGGAAGATAAGAAGTTTAGTTTTAAATGTGTTAGGTTTGAGAAGCTTGTTAGAGATCTAAATTGAGGTGTTGACTGTAGTTGAGCACATGACTCTAGAGTTCAAGAGAAAGACTGGAGAAGGAAACATAAATTGGGGGGTCAACAGTTTATTGATGGGCCATCAAGTCAGGAGACTGAATGAGATTACTAAAGGAATAAGGAAAAAGTACATACAGAAAGAGAAAAAAAGACCTAAGGACTGATCAACCTTAATATTTCCGGCAGAAAACAAGGAGTTTTTTAGTCTAAGGTGAAACTTACATCACAAAGGGCAGAGTACACGTTTATAGATTTTTGAGTAGGTGAAATGATTATGTCCTATTTGTGTTGATTCACAGCCAGAGTTATAAACCAGAAGCTTATTTAACCTTAGAATTGTTAGACCAGGCATACCTAGGCACCATTAGATTGGCTGCCCCAAATTCCTTTCCACCTTGTTTTAGGTTGCATATAGAACATAGGAGACAATGGGGGGCTATGTGTCTTTTCCCCCAGGTGCCTATAGTCAACTACTCTCACATGGCTTCATGTTAGCTTTTTTAATATTTTGGAGCCGCAGACTGTGGCTTCAACTGGTCAAAGATGAGGAATGTTATAAAATGAGCCAGTCCAAAAAATGGCCTGTAATCTATTAATCTATTGAAAATATAACTTTCATTTGGACTGAAATGGAGGAAAGTTTGAAAGACATATCACAAATACAATGAGCTAAAACATGTTAAAGAAAGCTCGCGCACAAAATGCTTTGGTCTTTGGAGACACATAGGAGCAGAAGCAGAGCAAGAGAAATTTCTGAGTAGGTTAAGTTAATCAGAGAACTTTGGCCCAAGAAATGGAGAAGGGCTCTACTTTGAGTAGGTTCTACTCTGAGAAAGGAGACTGGGAAAAGATCAAGACATCTTCAGGGAAGACAAGCAGTCTCAGAGAGTAAATAAAATTACTTCTCCACAGGAATTCAAGATCCAAGAGAGTACCGACAGGTGTCCTTTGAAAGCTAGATAGAGCATCTACTATATAAGCTTATGAGAAATTGTGCCCAGGCAACTTGGGCTCGAAGAACCAAATAGCCACAGAAAATGTGGACTGATCTAAGAGGGACACCCTGTAAAGAACAACAAAAATTACCTCATGGATAAGTATTTAAGTGTCAATATACCATCGTTATTTTTGGTGGATTTGTAGCATTTGTAGGCATTTGATGCCTGAGGAAAATTCCTAGGAAATTTACAGAATGAGGACTCCTAAAGAGGAAGGGTGACTGTATAATTTATCACCTGAATTGGGACACCTTTGAGACTGAAAGGGGCACTATTAATAACATGTTAGTTTCCCAAGGATGCCATAACAAATTACCACAAACTTGGTGGCTTGAAACAACATAAATTTATTCTCTTACAATTCGGAGGCTAGAAGGCTCAGTGGGATCTTAGGGGAGGATCCTTCCTTGCCTCTTCCTGGCTTCTGGTGACTCCCAGTAATCCTCCATGTTCCTTGGGGTGTAGCTGCACCAGTCCAATTTCTGCCTTACTCTTGACAAGGCCTTCTTCTCTGTGTTTCTGTGTCTTCTCCCTTTCTGTCTCCTATAAGGACACCCATCATTGAATTTAGAGCCCTCCCCACCCTATCCAGGTTGATCTCATCCTGAAAACCTTACCTTAACTACATCTGCAAGTACCCTTATTCCAAATAAGGTCACATTATGAGGGCTCCCAGGAGACATATCTGTTTTGGGAGGACCACTATTCAACCCACTACAGATAATTTTACCAGATCAATAGAATTAAACCGGGACTGTCCTGGGCAAACCAGGGGTATATGATCAATCTAAAGAGAAAGCACAAGAAAGATGAGATCTATTCATGGAAACATGAAGGGACGGTGACAGAACAAGCCCAGATCTAGCTTGGAGGTTAGTTGAATGGAGACTCCTCCTGGGTGAGATTTTCCTACTCAAAGAGTGAACGAAGACAAGATTTTGTTGAATAATGGATGCATTAGCTGACTTATTCTCAATGTCTTCAAATCTCTAACAACAGTTGGTACTGCAAGAAAAAATCTTGAAGAGTATGTTAGAAAAACAAATGCATGAGCCTTTTAAAACAAGAGTGAAAATAAAGAAGGGTTTCAGATTCTGAAAACAGTGCTAGTCTTATGGGTAAGAGAGGAGGAAAGGAAACAATTTTAAAAAAACAGTTGAAACATTAAAAACTTAGGTGAGCCATCCAAAAGGAAAAGGGGAACAATACAGGGAAATGTACATCCATCAGGGATATATACATCCTCTGAAAAATATGAGGGGGCAGGAAGAAATGTCACTGCTGTTACTGAGCTAGAAACTAATGATTCAAGTTCTCGAAATATATTTTGTATTTGTTTTTATTTTTAGTAACCTTTCATTTAAGAATAACATACAGAAAAGTGCACAAATCATAGATGTACATATCATTCACTGAATTTTCACCAACTGAGCACAACTGTGTAACCAGCCTCAGAAACGTCCCATCTGCCCTCCTCTAATCGCTACCCCCTCGGGAGTAATCCCTCTCCTGCCTCTAGCAGCATAGTTTTGTTTTGCCTGATGTTGAACGTTATATAAATAGAATCATACAATGTGTGCTCTTTTGTGTCTTATTTGACCCAACATTATGTTTGTGAGACTCTTCCATGTTTTGCACGTGTAGCAATAGTTTGCATGGTACTCCACTATGTGAGTATTCTTCCATATATTTATCCTCGTTAATGAACATATAGGTTGTTTCCAATGGGGGGTGTTATCACATAGCTGCAATGAACATTCTTGTACATGTCTTTCTGGTGAGCACACATTTGCATATCTCTGGGCACACACCTAGCAGTGGAACGGCTGGGTCAAAGGGTATGTTTATGTTCAATTTTAGTGGATACTGTCAGATAGTTCTCCAAAGAGAACATACCAATTAAGGACTAGACATTTACTTCTAAAAAAGATGGAATTCCTTAGAAGAGCCAGTTCTGGAAGTCTTGGTCCTTGCAAGGTCCCTGGAGCCTTAGGTTTCAGAATCATCAATGTCAGTATCACTTCATGGATTTGCTGAATGGGATTCTCTAGCTGAAGAGAAGGTAAGAATGAGAAGAAAACGGCCCCAGCGAGGCAGAGTTCAGAGACCAAAGAAATTACTTCCATAGCAAGAAGCAGTGATGGCAGACATATGGAAGAGGGCTAAAATACCTCCTTGCCAGAAGTGGCTGTTCTGCTACTGGACGGAGGCCTCATTCAGCACTGGAGAAACACTGGACTCAGTGGAGGATGGACACTAAGAAGCTTTGGGTATGTGACGTAGGGAATGGGGAGACCAAAGCAAGATGTAATGGCTGGAAAGTATGGTGGACATGATGATACATCACCCAGAACCCCCTTCAATGATGGACTTGTCCACCTGCTGGGAGGGCTGTCGGAGGGTGCACAGCTTTCATCAGTCAGCCCCTTCAGGGACTGCCTCAGATGCGGAGAACCACCTGGCCCGAGGTCACATCCTTCTCTGGATAACCCACATTCAACAACCAGTCAGTGTGGGCCATCTTGGCCCAAAACTCAGGACAATTCTGGGTCCTTCTAGCTCCCTATGGAAGTTGGCTAATGCTGTCTTGGGCCTATGCGACAGCTCTCCTTCTCCCTCTACCTATTGCTGTTTCTTTCTCCTCCCATCTGTAAGTATTGATCCCCTGGGAACTCAGTAAAGACATCCTACATATTAAACTCTGTTTCAGAGTCTGTTTCCCAGGAAAGCCAATCTGTGACAAGGCCACTTTGAAAAAAAGATAGGAATATCTCCAGTGCCCCTCCCTGCTGCTGTAATAAATATGTCCTGCCAGTTTGGGGACTCTTAAAATAGCATCCATTCAATGTGAGACTCAGTTTTGAATTATTTCAATTTTGGAGATCAGCAATCCAATGAGAGATCACCAGATGCCAGCTGCTAAAAGCACTCCATTTGTACCTCAGCACCTAGGTAAGACATCTCTGTCTGAGACTGAACAGAGTAAGACACTGGGGAGGAGGACTTGGACCTTGATTTCTTTAGATTTTAACTTAAAATGGCAAGTCTTTGATTTCACCCCCAGGATACAATAATAATAAGAGGAGTTATATTATTCAAAGTAGGGAGATTTTTATATTCTTACTACTGTATTATTTGTGCTGGCTTTGTGTTGCCATTCCTACCAACAACTCTTGAGCTATATTGGACAATGGACCTGGGCATGATTTGAAAAGGGAAGTAGAATAAGGAGCAATATTTCAACTCAAGGTACAGCATGGCTTCAGAGTTAATTTACCAAGTGTCCTGTTCTGAACCATTTTGGAGTCTTCTCTTGGTGAAAACTAGCTCGCCCACCAGGAGGTGTAACCTAATGAAAGCGAGAAAAAAATCACTTTATCAAACATATAGCATCATTTGCCCAATGGATTTAGAGATCAAAAAGTTAGTAAGTGTTCGGAATTCTCCCCTAGACGGGCTCCACATTCCCCTTAAAAAATATCTGTTAAAATGACATATCTCTCTTTCTTTCTCTCTCTCTCTCATTTTCTCCGCCCTCCACTGCAAGGGAGGAGAAGTGACTTTTCTGACTGGTGAAAATGGGGAGAAGATCTGAGCATGCATGGCTGGGCCCAGTTCTATGTGGAAAGAACACATTGTCATGTCCAAGAATTGCTTTTGAAAGCAAGCATGGAAACCCATAGCTCTTCTGCACCTGGGGGTGCCCTGGAAATAAGGCATCGGTTCCGGGAAAGCATTTTGCTCAGCAGATCCAAACTCACTCTTGAGTAGATCGTCTCAAAATCAGGGTTTTGGAAAATCTCATTGTGATTAGAGTTGCAAAAAACTTAGCAAATATAAAGCTAATGTCTTACCATCAGTTTGATTCATGTGTCTATTCCTCAAATACTCTCAACTTTGGAAGATAAAGAGAGGAGTTATTAACTGGAAAGGAAGATTGGAGGCAAATCAAGGAGGGCCTTAAGTTACAAACTAAAGATTGGGACATTTTTGAGAAGGTTTATAAGACTATTTGAGGACAGAAAAAGATATTATTGTTGTGGAGTAGGCTTTCCCTTTCAAATCCCTGGCTCTAGGTAGAATAATTTATAACTCAAATGTTCATTTGCACCTAAGGCATAGAGGGTGGGCGTGTATCAGTTCATTAGTCATCCTGCTCTCAGGGGTTCACAGGCAGGCGGCGATGCTAAATTTCATGCCAGAGGAGACGATGCGGAGTTTAATACTTTGGTCCTGAGACACCATAATATAGATTCTATTCCTCAAAGAATACAGGAAATTTTTTTTTCCACATTTTTTCTTATTCAGTTTTGTTATTTACTTCCAAGTTGAGGAAATGTGCCTAAAGACTATTAGAAGTTAATAGAGGGATAAGCGTTATTACCAATTTAAATGAATAAATGTCATTGATATTCTCTTCTGATGTGTACATAGTTTATTGTATCATTTTAGTGGATATAAAATACCTAGGAGAGTTTTTATATTTGTATTCAAGATCTGATTTCTTTAACCCCGTTCCCTCCCCAACTCCCCTTATTCCCCATAAAAAACCTCCACCAAGTCTCTTGGTCCTGGGGTTGCACACCCCTCACTGTTGGGAAAGGACATTGCTCCTTGCATATCACATGAGGGCTTTGCACTTGCTCTCAGTTTGGGGTATTCTTGGCCCCAGATCTTCACATTGCTGATTCTTCCATCACATTCCATTACACTGTTTTATTATCTTGACATTGTATGGGATTTTCTTATTTCAGCATTTATTCACTTGTTTATGGTAGAAAAACTGCATGAGAGAAGAAGTACCACTGTATGCCCAGCCCAGAAGATTGCCTGGTAAATATGTGATGAATAAATGCCCCCTGGCCTAGAAAAGGAAATGCTTTTTAGTTTTTTCCAGTTCAAGATTACGGCTTGATGGCTAAAGAGGAAAAAAAGTCCAGTGGTTTCCCTGCTTTGACGTAGCTTATGGAGTAATTGGGAAGAGACAAGACTAAAGAATAAAATCACTAAGATTATGAATCAAAAATTATAAATACCTAAAAGAGCGACAAAAAATGTATGCTGATAAAGAAATTCATCTACAGACATTTCAGGTTGAACAAGAGTGGGAGAAACTAGCACATTTTTAGGGAAGGCCACAGGAGTGGGAACACTAATTCCAGCACATTGAACCACTAATCCCGGAATTTCAGGCACAAGTGGCACATTCTTGAGCTAGTGTGTCAAGGAGAGGTGTGTGGAGGGAGAGAAAATCTCCTAAGAACAGTAATTTAGGGCTGGGCTGCTCATGTGGTAAAAATTACTGTGCATGTTGCAAATTAGAAAATGGATAAGGATTCAGCTTTCCCAAACCCTCCTCACAAGCGGGCTCTCATATAAAGCCTTATTAATGTTACTTTTAATAAGTAGCTGTAATAATAATAGCAGTGGTAATAACAATAATGAGTAATTACAATAGCAGCTGTTCAATTTCTATGTAAAAGAATTTTGTAAGAGAGAAATTTAAACTTATCTTTTTTTAGCTCACTACAGATGAAGTTATTCTCATCTCAGCTGAGAAATCACTTCAGAAAGAATGTCATCCATTGTTGTGTCTCTTTGGCAGATAAACTCTTCAATTCCTTCCGTAACCTGGCACAAAGACGTCCTTGAGCAGCTTATATACAGCTGGACTTTTTCACGCTTCCTGATTTGAGAAACATCTGGAGAAGTCCCTTCACATGCTCAAGAATGCACTGAACGAAGAAATAGCACACTTACCACTGGCAAGACTCGGAAGTGCTGGGTTCCCATTGCATGGTTTGGGAAAGCTGTTTCCCGTGGAAAATGTGGTTCGGACAAATCGTTTATCGTAACTGCAGCACCTCTTCACCCTCCAACTCACCTTTCACCAGACCTGTTTGTCCAGAATGGTAGGAAAGCAGTGGTCTGGACCCAGATAGCCCTAGACTCAAGTGAATCCCATTGCATTCAGAACCTCAGTCTCTCCATTTGCGGAATAAGGGAAATGGTGTCATAAAGGTTATACTATTTATAAATCTCCTGCTGCATAGTTGGTGTCTAATAAATGTTACCATTTGTCATAATCTTCTAATAGGAAAAATGCAAGGATGAAACCATAGTCCTCTTCTTTCATCCGTTCCCCTTAGGCAGCCACTCATATTTCTTCTGTCTAATAAATTTCTAGAAACTCCCTTTTTTAAAAAATGACAGATTGTCTTTTCTGTTTAAATCACTGATTATGAAGACTGAATTAATTGGCTGCCTTACTCTTCTCTCCTCATTGACCCAGAAATGAGATGCCTTGATTCTCAGGCCCAGTGGACTCCCAGATCTCACTGCCAAACGAGATGAGGACAAAGACATGAAATGCAAAACCAACAAGATTTGGAAATCTTCCTTTAGAATCATTGCTAGTGACTTGATAATTGTTCAAATGACTTGTCAAGCATGCATTGAGTACGCTCACATCTCGGAAGTGATTTTCCAAAACTAGTAAAGTCTTTGGCTTCTTTTGCTTCAGTGTTTAAGCTACTTCAGATTTCTAGCTACAGGTTTACTAAAGAAATGCAAATTGATGGCATTTATATTGGTCTATTATGCAATTATGCTACATAGCAAGAGTTCATATGAAAAGTGTGGAGAAAGAGTGTGATGCAAAGATTTCCTTAAACAAGACTCAAAACTGTGGAAGGTTTGATATAGCATGACTAAGGGCATCCTTTATCATATCTTTGCATAGCATCTCTTAATATACAATTCACTCTTACATGCTGAGTATTATTTCACTAAATACTAAAATGGCACTGTGATGCTGTTATCATCAGGGCCATCTTCCAGACAACTAATTGATTCACAGGAAGATTGACATGCATGTTATCTAGTAAATGGCAGATCCTGTATTTAAACTCAGGTAAAGACAAAACACATGTACCTACTAAGAATCAGGAGCCTTACATATAATATTTATTCCTCAAGTCAACCAGGCAAGAAAGATATCATGCCTTCGACACACACCTACTCTGCAGAAGCGCTTAGGCAAAAGTGAAACTCAATGGATGGCTACTGTGGTATCTCGTCTACTCAAAGAAAGAATGAAAAAGCCAAACATATCAAAGGTAGGAATGGAGTTGGGCCCCAGAAAAAGCTAAATCTAGGGACTTGAATGTTGCCAAGACTTTCTCCAGTTCATTTATCCTCCCCATAATGGTTTCATTTTCTGTCATTGAAGTCCTGCTTCCGCCACATGGT
The DNA here is from genome assembly GCF_021613505.1 of Equus quagga. Lineage (NCBI taxonomy): Eukaryota > Metazoa > Chordata > Mammalia > Perissodactyla > Equidae > Equus > Equus quagga. Next base: position 152,428,579 of record NC_060267.1, on the reverse strand, counting down.
GGATGTCAGAGTTCTATGAGTGTCCTATACCCCAGCTTCACCATTAAAAATAACAAGGTTTTTATTTCTTAGATCCTGTTTGGAAAACCCAAGTGAAAGACTTAAACCTCTCAATGAGAATGGAGAACAAGAAACACTGGAAAGAAAAGGGCAGAGAAGCCGTTTTTTGAGGCTGTTCTGAGGACGAAGTGGTGCAGTGGTCAAGCAACAGGGGTTTAGGGGCTCTGCTGCTGGGCAACTGTCGGATCCTGCACAACTGCTTGACATCCCTTAGACTGTTTCCTCATTATCAAGAGAACAGACCAGACAAGCATCATCATTCCTAGAGTCTGTTATGCCATATGGTCAATTGCATCCAAACTCAGGTAGGTGGCTTGGATTACTCTCATTTTCCTACAATGGAGTCCCTAGGTGAATTGGGGACTGTATCTTGAGATTCTTGCCAAGCTTGCCTCCCTAGCTACATGTAGTACTCACTGGCATGGTTAGAGTCTGTTCTCCTGGCATGTGTGCAGCCAGTTGCTCAGCCTCCCTGTGATAGAATCATGAATCAGGGTTACTGGATCTCAACGAATATGATGAGGCAAGGAAAATCCTCCCAGGACACAGACTCAAAGAGGCCACAAATGAGCCATTGCATTTTTTTTCCAAATCATGAGATCATTCAAATTCTTTTACCCTTTTTCACAACCCATGTTCTCAACCACTCTGCAACTCATATGCACTCGATACAGCTCAGTATGTCCTTGTCTTTCCGCCCAAACGCCTATGTCAGTTTTGATTCAAATGCTGATCCTAAGGAGAATAGCCCAGCCCCTTGGAGCCAGGGAGGTGAAGGGAAGCACTGGCTGTGGCAAGACAATTTTGATGAACCGTCCGCTGCTGAATAATGCATGTGCTCAGTTTGTGAAGCTAATTAACTGAATTCACTTAATCGAAAGATGGTGCTAAGAATTCTTGTTCTTTCAGAAAGGGCTGAGGAATTGAATAAGAAAATCGTCCTTCAACAGCAGGTCCCTACTCTGTGTCACTGGGAAGTCACATTAAATGCTCTGAAGGTAGTGAATATATTTTTCCAATTGCTTTTTAGCTTTGTAATTACAAGGATCTAAAAACCTTGATTTGACTTTTCAATAACTTACGGTGAAAGCCCAGTGCCAGCACAAGAAAAGCTATTTCCACTATGCCTGTGGGATGGAACAGACAGGGAAGGAGCAGGATAGGAAAGCGATATTTCTTTCTCTCTCTTCTCCAGTATTCTAGTGTGTCACTCATTTTTATTTCCTATTTTTAAATGCTAGCTAGTAAGCATCCAGTTCTGCATGAAGGAATTGTTTTCCGATTTCAAAGCCTGGAAGGCCACATTCAAATAGAAATGGGGGCTTATTTCCGTTAAACTCTGGAGAGCAAGGAAATGTAAGAGATTTTTGTTTTCCTCATTACATGTGTATTATTCATCATTCTCTGCTATTTCAATGAACCATAAGGACGAGGCAATGTGTTGATTCTGTCTTTTGCCATTACTCAAATGCCATTCAGGGCTTTCATTTTCTTTCTTTTCTGATTTCTTTGTGGGGGATTTGTTTTTGCTTTTGTTGTTATTTTTATTTGTTTGATTGTTTTCTTTTTTTGTTTTCAATTTAATCTTCCTTAAGTTTTTTTCCCTAAACAATCAATCACCCAATGTTTGCATTCATCTAGAAATAACTCACAGCCCTTGAGAACTGCTTAGTCTACTGGCAGTTGACTTTAAGAGATAGCACATATACTAAACTTTCAGTCCTGAAATCCAAAACACTGATAGCTGTAATAATGGAGCCCACCAGATCTGCAGGGAGAGAAAAGCGGTGGATTTGTCCCCAGTTTTTCTTGCCCAGAGTTGTCCCACTTGACTACCTTAAGGCTCTCTGGAAGGCAATTCAAAAGCTTGGGAGACATTTTTTGTGAGCCCCGAGTGGGGCTTTGAGTTCAACTCAGCCCAGCTTAAGCCACAAAGAGACTCAGTTTCTGGCAGCTGTGGGTTTCCCCTGCTCTTATACCAAGGGGCTATGAGCAATCAGTCAGCTATGCTCTTCCCAGACCTGGGTGGATCCGAGGACAGATGAAATGCATCACAGGGTTATGCCCTGTGCATGCCACAGACACAAACTTCCCCAAAGCATGGCCATCGCACACCACACACTTTTATTCTCAGGAGAACACGATTGAGTCAAAGATTCCACGAACATCACTTGGGAGTATACAAAGGCCAGACCAAGGGTGGGAATGCTCATCTGAGAAGCATTCAAAGAGGGTAAAAATGGTCACATCTGATAATGTCATCTGAGAGGAGAGATGGTATCCTGTTCTTACCATGATCCACTCAAGGGCACTCTGATGAGTATCTACCTGATATGATGTCAAGGCCTGGGAAGATTCCCACACTCAGCAAAATTGACAAAAAAAGAAAGGAAAGAGAGAGGAAAAGAGAGAGATGGAACAACTCCATCTGTCCATTCCCGTATTAATTTAAGACCACTAAAATTTCACTATTAAGAATGTATTCCTTCCAATCCTCAGCCTCCTTGGAGAAATGGGCCTAGGACCTCTTACGGAAGTTGTCAGTGACTGATTTACATAGCTGGGATCAGTGACTGTTGATTCCTGGGCTTCTGGAGGGAGCAGGGCCTGGACTGGTGTGAGACAAACCAGGTGCCCAGGGAGTAAAATTTACGGAGACGCTCACTCAGGGGCCAACCAAGGAAGAGAGAATAAAGACAACTGAAACAAGGGCATCCAAAACAGCACTTTTTAAAAAATGGGTTGGGACACCAGGAAGGAAAGATAAGAAAAACGAAGTGATTTACCCAAAGCATGCAGCGAACTGAAAGGATAGATGGTGTCAAACACAGCTCTCCTGACTTCCAGTCTGGACTGCTTTCTTTATTAGCATTTTTTTTGAACTCTTTAGAATCCACGATTTTTGTTTTATGCTGGTTATTGCAGTGGTGTTTTTATTATCTCTGCATTTTTTCTGCTTTTTGACTTAGTTGAAATAACTATGGCTTTGGGGTAGGACAGATTGGATTCCAGTTTACCACTTACAAATTTACACAACTTTGAAGAAATTATTTGTCATTTCTGAGATGGTTCCTCATCTGTTAAAGGGGGCTGTTGCTAGAATTAAATAAGGTGATTTATATGGGTTTACTCAGGCATTCATTCAGCACAGTGTGTTGAGTGCCTATCCAGGCCAGGCCCTATGCCAAGAATTGTGCAAAGATAGTGAGCTAGATAGTGAGCAAAGCCAACATGGCCCTAGCTTTTAGGCTAGTGAAGGAAACACATAAATAAACAAGATCTTTTGACTCAATTAGACATTAAAGAACACCTGCTCAAGCATTGGTTTGAAAGAGGTGGACTAGATGCTAACATTTATAGAGTCCCTCGTTCTTAGTACAGGGATGCTAGAATTAGTGGTATAAAGGATTATTCTTTCTTTATTCATAGATTTCACTTTTTTCCAGTGGATTAATTTAGGTTTAAACCTCACCAGGCAGACATTAGAGCTTATTGAATGGATAATATGCATTTCATCAATTCCCTTACACAAAAGACTGCAGTGAGTCGTGCTTTCAAAAGTGCCTGAAGATGGATTTATGCCACATGACAGTCATAATGGTTCATTTGGAGCAGTTACGTAGTCTGTTGGGTAAATAATGCAAGTTTTATAAATCACGTCAATGCTGTGTTTACACAATAGACCGTAACTACTCCAGAGGAGCTCAAACAGTCTGATACAAGAGCATTTTATAAATGATGTAAATACAGTGCAAGTTTAAGCTAATCAAGTGAGGCAGCCCCAGAGGAGGACAGGTTTGTCAGGGAGGCTGAAGGAGATAAGATGAATGAAATATGTGCTTTTGATGCAAGTTTATATTAGTTAAGTCTCTTGGCTTGCAAATAACTGGAGTTAGTTTAAACTCCCTTAATAAAAAACCGGGGTGGGTAGGGGCGGCGGCGTGGAGGTGAAGGGAGGGGAGGATAACCTCTTAAAAATATACAGAGTGCTTCACGGAACCTAAAAGTCAGAATGCAGCAAAGTTTTAAGGAGGAACCGAAATTAGGACAGGGAATGCTGCAAAAACCCAGAAAGTTTCTCATTTCTGTCTTTTTTCCTCTCAAAACTTTATTCTACCCTCTCTTTGCAAATTGGCCTTCTCTACTGTCTTGTCCATGTGGCCTCATTGGTTTCTGAGTTTCCCTGTTACTCTTCCAGCCGAACGTAGAAATAGATTCCTTGTCTTTAGGTCTTAGTATCAATTTCCTGGAAGGAAAACTCTCATTGGCTCACTTTGGGTCAGATCGCCCACCCCCACCCCCACCACCCCCAGCAAATTAGGAGAAAGGGCTGGGACATATAGTGCAATCATGACTGACTGAGGCACACGTCTGTATGTAAGGAGGTAGTTCTCAGAAAGGACAGTGGCTTAGGGACTGGAGAGACAGCCAAATAAATGTCTACCGGAAGTGCTGTAACCTTGACAGGACCCAGAGGCAGAGAAACACACTGTGAATAGATTCTGGAGACACTGAGTTGCTGTAGAGACATCCCAGTCCTTTCTACATCCAGGAGAGAGAAAGGCTGCTAGGATGTTGCCTGTTTTATGATAACTCAATTTACCTTATAATTTTTGTTTATTCTAATGGAGTAGTCATATCTTGGCAGAATGCATTGCAAAACAAACAAACAAAAACAAAACCGCAAAATCTGCAACACTAGAAGGACAGAGGTGTTTTTTTCTGGTGTTTCCCTTCATGCCCTGTACCCATAAAAGGAACTCAATAAATGTTTACAAATTTCCATGCTTTATGTAAGATCGACAGTAGAAACCTGTGAATAGACCATGCACCTGATAAGCATCATGAGGATAAGTGTCATGGGGATTAATACGGGGTTATCATTACAAATTTACGCTTGTTACTTATAAAATTTATTAGCATGACCCAAAGTGCCTCGGTACATTGTGACTTTGGCTACTTCCTGTTTTGCCGGGATGAATTATTGCAGACCATCTTCATCATAAGAGTGTTAAGATAGTTCTTTGAATTTACAGCATGAATGTTCGCCCCATCCTCCAACCTCGATGATGACCCTTACTCTTGAGATGCCCAGAACAAGTACTTTCCTTTCCTTGTCTCTCTCCTTCATTCTTTCCTTTCTAGGTGACTGACAACGCAGGATAAAACTTAATTATTAGCTGACTAGTGGAGCTTAGACGTGACATTTTATTTGCATTGACAAACAGTTCAATATACAAGAAAATGGAATAGCAGACATTTGTGGAGTATTTGGGAGACTCTTGCTTCCTTCCCTACCATCGTGGACATAATTCAGCATCAGAAGTGCCAATCCAATCTGTCATTATATTTTTCTAAAAGTTTGTTGGGTTTTTTCCTTTTTTCGAAAATACAAGAAAGTTTAAGGACAAAAACAAAACACCACCCATAATTCCACCAATCAGAGGTGATCAAGGTTAGCATTTTGGCTTATTTCTTTTCAGTTATATTTATCAATAGACTTATTTTAGTTGAGCCCATATCGTGTGTGCAATATTATACACTGCTTTTCTGCAAGTGTTAAATATCTTCGTAAATATTTTAAGGGCCGCAACACGGTATTTCCTATGCGTGCTCCATCATTTTCCTAATTCCATCCTTATTGTTTATATTTATGTTACTTGCAATTGTGTTGATTTACATTACCAAATTATTCTTTAGAAAGATGATATCAATTAATATTCCCACAGATTCATGTAAGTGTCCATTGAAAACACCCCTTCACAAGTATTGAGTATTGATTACAAATTTTATACATAAAATGTCATGTCCTTATTTTAATTTGTACTTCTTTAAATGTCATATTTCATGTCTTTATTAGCCACCTTATTGCTTCTTATATTACTTATATTTATGTATCTATCTATAATTCATATCTTTTGACCGTTTATTTATATAGTGTTTTCATTCACTGTTTTAGTTGCTTACATAGTCTGCCATTTTTAATAAATTATTTTTTCAAGATTGACTTTTGCCTCTTAAATTTAAGATTTTTTTTTGGCCTAAGAAATATTTTGACACTTATATAATCAAATCCATCAGTATTTACCTTTGTAATTTTTTCCATTAATTCTAGGCACACAAAGTCCTTGGTATGCAAAGATTTTTAAATATTCTCCTATATTTTACTCTGGTCTTAATATATTTTCACTTTTTACATTAAACTCTTCAATATATATGGCATGCAGAGGATATAAATTCATTTTCTTCCCTTCACAATGAGCCAAGTTTCCTTGTACCAATTATTAAATAGGCCTCTTCCAAAGTTTGTTCCTTAGAACATTCAATTTATAAGTTCCTTCTTTAAGAAAAAAGAAGAAAATCCAAGAATTCTACAGTTAAATCATTTAGCAAAAGACTGAACAATATTTCTCCTTCTTGTTACTTCATAATGTATAAATGCCTATTAACATATTAAAGGCTCTGAGTGGTTCTCCAATAAAGGAGCCTGTTTAACTGCTTAATCTTGCATTTTTGAAGCTCTTTTGTGCCATTTTTAAGGCATTCCTCCACAAAAGAAAGCCAAGAGGGAAATAATACAAAATGGATCTTTCACTGAAGAATACACAGGCTTTGTTTAAGGAGTTAATTAACTCAATTCAAGACGTAAAAGGATAGAGATTGCACACAACACTTAGTCAACACTTACTCCACGCCAGGCACATCAAATATCATCTCAGCTCAGGGCAATTCTTTTACTCATTACTTTCCATATGTCCATTTTAAAAGAGGTATTTTAGATTTAGGGGACTTTAATGCCTTGTCCAAGGTGACGCGGTGATAAATGCTATGATTTGAACTCAAGTCAGAATTTCTCTGATGCTGATGTTTATTCCCCCAATAAACTTCTGTCCCTTTGTAAAAATGAGTGTATATGAACCTCTTAATGGAAGGAATATAGTCTTGCCCTTCAGAAGCTCTGATCATAAAACATCTCCTAAGACACATTTATACAAAATCATGTGATTATTCAATATCCTTTCATTTCTAAATAGCAATTTCTGCCCATCCCCCAATTCTGTGTTTGAGAGAAAAAGTCTTTCCTTCCTTGTAAACTCTGGAATCTCCTAATCCCAGATATAGAGATGGGACAAGAACCTGAGGCTCTTTATCGGACCATACAATGGATCACTGATACAGTGCATTCTCAGCAAATTATTATTAAACAAATCATCACAGTACGGAGTAAATTGTTGGATAAAGTAAGCCATATACAAAGAAAGAATAAAGCCACATCAAACTCTAAAGCCAGGCAGACACCATGTCTGCAAATAATATCTAGGTCTGTGCTGTATTTGACAGATGAACTCCAAGTTCAGTGATTAATGCAGCAACTTATCCAACCTGGAAAGCAAGGAGTAAGATTCAAGGTAGGTAGTCCGCTTAAGGAAGAAGAGAGGCCATTGGCATGAGATTTATACTTTGGGCAGATTATTTCACTACATTGTAAACTCTTGATTGGCGTTGGAGGATGGGAATGGCTCTTCGTTAATTCACATTCACATTGTAGCAAGGTGCAAAGTGCAATGCCATGCACTCAATAGATACTCAACAACATATTCAAAACAGTTGAAAGGTATTACAAGGGTCAGGAGTTAAGGGGGAAGATATTTTAAAAAAGAACTTAAAACACTTTAGTCCCTAGATAGATAAATTGAATCATCAAAAGCAGATAGATTTCCCAGTGTCTTACAAGGAAGGATTGTGGCAGAGCTTTGGGAATAACCCACTTCTTTACATTCTGTCCTTTAAAGAAGATAAATAAAAGAAGATCAGAAAATAGTCCCTTTACATTGACATTTAATTGTACTAGAGACCCCGAAGTGTACACAGTTGGTACCCCACTGGCAGTGGGGGCCAAGCACTGGAGAAAGTTTGAGGAAAAGCTTGGCCCTTCAATGCCTTCTCCAACTGGAGTGACCACCACAGGCACCCCATTGGATGTTTGCTCTGACCCGTTAGTGTTCCAGACAAAGAAGGGACTTTCTATAGTCCTAAAATAAAGTTGTTGTTATAGGGGATTTCTTGCCCTCAGTCTAAAGTTTTTAGTCTGTCTTTCTTGCAGCAGATGAGCCAGCATATTTTGGGGAAGTCTCTTCTATTCTCTGGCATTTAGAGTGAAGAGATTTTCTTGAGGACCCAGGGACTAGTAGAAGGTAGCAACTTTCTTTTTAAAGAATGGATACTTTGTCATCAGACAGAGCTGAGATGGAAGTTCAGTTCCACCACTTACTAGCTACGTGACCTTGAGCAACACTTACCTAATGTGTCCAAGCCTCAGTTTCATTTGGTCTAAAATCAGAATAATAATGGTACCTACCTTATAATGTTGTCAATGACATTACAGAGATAGTGTATGCAAAAGGTAGGCCCAGTTCAGACTGTCAATAAATTATAGTTTCTTTCCTTCTTTCTCTATTGATGAGGATACTTTGGTCATATTCTTTATCACCTTGGAGTGATATCTGTCAGGAGTGCAGGAAATGGGTCTCAGGATTTATTGCCTTTATTTGACAGATACAAGTAAGAGGATAAATCATAGGGAGTCAGCATGAACTTAGGGCAGTAATGTTTATATAAAACCTATATATTAATACTACCCAAGTCAAGATTAGTAAGACGTGTCTTGAAAGATTAGAAATAATTACCAATAAGTTAAATGGGAATGCGTTTTGTGTCTCTTGAGCTTCTTCCTCCTACTCTCCCACTGTCTTAGTCTGCTCAGGCTGCTATAACAAAATACAATACACTGGGTGGCTTCAACAACAGGAATTCCTTTCTCACAGTTTTGGAGGCGTGGAAGTCCAAGATCAAGGTGCCAACAGATTGCTTCTTACCAAGGGCTCTCTTCCTGGCTTGCAGATGGGCCACCTTCTCATTGTATTCTCACGTGGCAGAAAGAGATAGAGCTCTGGTTTCTCCCTCTTCTTATAAGGCATGAATCCCATCGTGGGGACCCCCCTGACTTCATCTAAATCTAAGTGCCTCCCAAAGGCCCTGCCTCTTAATACATCACATTTGGGGGTTAGGGTTCAACATGTGAATTTAGAGAGGGCACAAATGTCCAGTCCACCCCCTCTTCTCCCTCCTCCCCCACCCATGCTTGTTCCTTCTCAATGTTTGAGATCCATTTAGTTAGCTAATATTGTTGTTGTAGAATAGAGAAAGATAAGCATGAGTATATAGGCCAACAGGAAATTTTTGTCGTATATGAATTATAGCCTTAATAAATGACAAGAATCTAGACCTGTTATCTAATTGCCAATGAAAAGAAGGCATGCAAATCAAGCGTTCCAAAATCAAAATCTTTATTTTGCCTATAATGGCTTATAGCTAGCAAATCTACACAGCAAGTCAACTCAGTTATCTACAAGTAAATTTTGCAACTTATTTGTCCTGGAGATTTCCCCAAAAAGTTGTATTATTTAACATTGTATATTTTGTGGGTAGATATTTCAGTTACTGACCTGTCAGGTTTTATACAAAGACATCAGGAAACTTTCCATAAAGGGCCAGATAGTAAGTATTTTAGCCTTTTTGAGTCATACAGTTTTTGTCACAACTACTCAACTCCACCATCATAGGCTCTGAAGCAGCCATAGAAAACACATAAACACATGAGCATAGTTGTATTCCAGTAAAACTCTATTTATGGCTCAAGCTGGAATTTCGCATAATTTTACTTGTCCCAAAATATTATTCCTCTTTGGATATGTTTTCAATCATTTAAATATGTAAAAACCATTTGAGCTCATGAACCTTATAAAAACAGGCAGCAGGCCAGATCTGGCCCACAGGTCGTAGTTTGCTGCCCCTGCTATATAGAACATGCCATGCTAAGTTTAGCCTCAGAAATCATTAAGGTGGATGCTGGCAAATATCATTCACATTCAATCCTTCATTTTACCAGCCTCGGGAATGGAGTCAAGACATATTATTTACAGTTAATAACTTGGGAAACAGAAATGGAAGACCTGGGTTCTTGCTCAGCTGTGGTTCCGAGTGATCTTGGAGAAGTCATATAACCCTCCAGCCGTCCACAAGGCACATATTGAAGCCTCTGACACTGATTATATGGGTAAGGTCCTAGGGTCTGGCCCCATTTGACTCTCTAATCTCAACCAATTTCACTCTCCCCACTCCCCATCCATTCCCTACACTTTAGGCATTTGGGGTTCCTTGCTGTTACTCAAATATACCAAACTCACTTCTCCTTGAGGCCTTTGTACTTGCTTTTCCCTCTGCCTGGAAGTGTCTTTCCCTAGAGATGTAGACAAATGAATCATACACATTATTTAGCTCTCTACCTAAATATGACTTCCTCCTTGGGGTCTCTGCTGGCCTCCTGATCTAGAACAGCACCTGACACCCACTACTCTATTTCCTTGTCCTGCTTTGTTTTCTACATCAACATTTCTTCATGTCAAAATTATCTTGTTCATTTAAGTGTTTATTTCTTTGGTACCCACCTCCCCTAATAGTCATGAGAACAAGCTCTCTCTCTCTCACCCACTGCTAGAGCAGTGCCTGAAATATTGTAGTTGTTTCACAGTCACTTGTTGGATGAACATTGAATAATTAATATGTGTCTCTGGGAATAAGAAATCTTTGGGGCCCCTATTGTTGGAATGAATTCCCAGAACCCCATTCTGGGATTATTCTCTGTAATAGCAGATGTTAAATATAACCTGTCCTGTAAGGCAAGCTCAGGCAAATTAAGTTACTTGCCTGGGGGCCCAAAGCTAATTTGTGGCAGAGCTGATGGGTATTTGACCCCTGGTATCAGATTTGAAAGCACCTGCGCTTTTTGTTCCATTCTTTGCTGATATCTGATATCCTGTAGGTACTGTGACCAAATTTTCCACCATCAAAAGTCATGATGAATTTGTATGTTAGAATACCACACAGAAATCAAAAGGAACAAGCTACTGCTACGTACAGCCAAATGGATGAATCTCACAGCGTTATGTTAAATGAAAGAAGCCAGATCCAAGAGACCCCACACTGTGTGGCCTTATTTACATGCAGTTCAACAACAGGCAAAGCAAAATGATGATAAAAGTCAGATGTATGGCTGTTTCTGGGACTGGGAAGAGGCCCCAGGAACCTCACTGGGTGCTGGAAACGTTCTGTCTGTGTCTGTGTATACACTTGTAAAAATCTCAAGATGTACACTTAAGGTTTGTAGACTTTACTGTATGCATGTTATACTTTAATAAAGAATCAAAATTGAACAAAAATTGAAATATAAAGTTAAGATATTTATAGAACAATGGGATAAAGCAGTTGAAATTAGAATGGCCTAGAAAACTCAGGAAATGTGGTGTCCATAGTTATGGAACACCCAGCAGACCATTTAGCTGGGAGTTCACGATAGTCTCAGTGGCTGACAGCTGACGGGAAGATGAAACTAACCTCTGCCATCTGTCTGAAACCACCTCAAAAAAAGCTGAGCCATAGAAAAATTTAGAGAAGTGTCTTGTTTTCTCCTGTCTGTTTCGTCTCAGACCCACTTCTTGAATTTAATGAGCACTTTCTTCTCAGATCTGGCTTTTCTCCTGACTACCCTACTTTCTCTCAAACAGCAAGGAGAGAAGAGAAAAGCCCGTCAAGCTTGAATCATGTTTGGATGGAAAATTAGCTTGTTTTACTCCTGTTTGTCATTGGAATTATCCTATATGAAAACGATTACAGTGAGGACAGCAAGTCTTTTCCCTTTTTTTAATAACAGGCCATAAAAACGCCAAGCCATTCATGCACGCAAATATTCAAGAGACCAAATGGGCTGGGTCAGTTTTTATTGAAGAAACATCCAGTCCATGAGAAGAAACTGAGTCTTTAGGAAGAGAGTGTTTGTGACCGTGGCAGGGTGGAGGTGAGGAGGGACAGTTACTCCCGAAATGACCTCAGGGTCCTAAGAGACAAATTATGGATAGGCGATCTCCTTAACAAACTTGGATACATGACATTTCTGCTCATACCAAATTAAAGGACAAGATCAATTTCCCCAGTGAATGGGGCTGAGCGAGTCATACATCTGGGTTCTTTGGCATGCTTAGTAAGTGAAGTCATCAGAGAGTCTAAAGAGAGTTATGTCTGAGGCTGAGGCTTGTTTATGGAAAAATGAGTTTCGGGGCTTGGCTTTGCTTAAGTACAGATCCTTCTGGGCTGCGGGTACATTGGTTATTCTTTACAAAGTAGTTCTTGTCCTCAAGAGCAAGTGTTCTGATTCCGGGCCTCAGTGTGGAGCTCAAAGGTCTGGCCTATCAGTTTTCTTCATTTCCTGTGGGTTCTGCCACCACCCCTGTCTCAAAGGGCAGCTTTTAAAACTATGCCCTCAGCTCCCTTGGATGCTGGTACCTCATCCGAATAAGGAAGCCAAGAAACACATGAAGCGTATACGGGCTGGAAGCAGAAAAAGGTGGCAAGAAACGATGTGGCTATTTTACAGCATAACTAGCCTCATTCATACCCCTGTCCACATGCATAGACATCCCGTAAAAGTACTGACTTGCCTCTCTCCTCTCAGAAATAGATGGAACTTTTTGGACTCAGAGACCATAGGACAGCTTGCTCTTCAAGTTTGCTCCTGTGCAATTTTTTGTTCCTACATTATTCTCTATCAGAAGAAACTAATTACTTATTGCCATTTCCTGCCTTCATCAAGTACATTATGTAAAACTAGGACAAGATGATATAAAATTTGATAAAGGCCTTTAATTATGTTTCTCTGCCCCAAGTCTCTGTGGAGACTTCAGCATTTCCAGAATAAACTTGATATGATGCTGGGGGACTTGAAATACTGTTGATATTTGAGAAAATAAAAGAATGGACTAAAATTTTGTCAGGAATGATGGAAGCAGCTGTGGCAGGCAGGATTTGGGTTGTCCATCAAATGTACTTTATAATTTATGGTCTCTCTTTCCCTCTTTTTATCTTGGAAAACTTTTCTACTTTCTCCAAGGCATGCATGATGAAAGCAACTCTAAAGAAACTTCCATTGCTCTATGCCCCTTTATTTAGTCTCTTTAGGTTTGTAAGTAACAGGAAATATTTTTAGGAGTGGGGATGAGAAAGAAGGGTGGAGGAGTTCACATTGTAACACAGTGAGGGTATCAGTGAGAATCGCCACTCCTAAGGGGCACGCCTTGGTGACCTTTCTCCATTACCCTTGCTCAGTTATGTATTGGATCACCAAAGGAGGAGACATGTCTAAGAAAGGGAAAGTTTCTCCCTTCTCTTGCTTTAAAGCACATGAGGGTACCCAAGTGAATCAAAACATCTCCTGTCCAGGGAGGTTCACAATGATGGCAGACTCAAATAGGCCTGGCTAGGGGTATGTACGGGACAGAGTTCTTTAGGCTTATCCACATTCCCTGGAGTGGACTTTGGCCTCCCTCCATTCAATGTTCCCTCCCTCCCTCTGTCACTTCACAGATATTTTGTTACTACTGCAAGAACCTTCTTTTCAGTACTTGAGCCACTTTGAGGTCCCAGGGTTTTTTGAACAAGACAAATGTGGCTAACCATAATTAGGAAGATTTTAGTGTCCTTGAGACACTAATGCGGTATATGGGGCATAGGCAATATAGTGCATCGATTTTATCTCAAAGGTACTTCTTTTTGACAGCAACTTATATAAGCCCAAAGAATCCCCTATCCCAAGCTAGCACTGTACAATCTTCTAAAATCAGTGCCTCCCAGCACAACTCCATATCCATCCTATTAGTAAAGAAGAACTTTGCTAAGCAAGATGCCATGACCTTTGGCCTCTGTCTCAGGCTGTCTTCACTCATCTTTTCCTTTCTCATAGAATCTTGGGATTTTTCAGACATCTTCCATATCTCAGCTTTACCAGATACTGTGACCTGTGGGACCATCCCCCAGGTTCAAATCAAAGATATAACAACCAATGTTTAGAATGGGAGCACTTTTGGCATTTGGAGTAGAAAAATACTCAGTTGTGTGGGACTTGCCTGCACATTACATTGGAAGTTATAGCATCTGTCTTAGTTTGCTTGGGCTGCTATAGCAAAATGGTATAGACTGTGTGGCTTATACAACAAACATTTATTTCTCACAATTCTGGAGGCTGGGAGGTTCAAGATCAAGGGGTCGGTGTCTGGTGGAGCCTTATTCCTGGGTTGTAGACAACCACCTTCTTGCTGTGTTCTCGTATGGTGGCATCTCTGGTTTCTCTGGTGTTTCTTCCTCTTCTTATAAGGACTCTAATCCCATCATGGGGGGTCCACCTTCATGACCTTATCTAAACCTAATCCTCTCCCAAAGGCCCTGTCTACAAATACCATCACACTGGGGGTTAGAGCTTCAACAGATTAATTTGGGGAGGACACAATATTTAGTCCATAGTAACATAATTGGTTTACACCCACTAAAAGCCATTAGTGACCCCAATCGTTGTGACCAATTGAAACACTAACACACATTTCCTAATGCTCTCAGCACAGAACCACTAAATGAAAACAAACAAACCAATAAAAACCTAAGACAATGGAAGAGATTGTTAAAATAGGATGGCTTTGTTCTGTATATGAGAAAACACATCCTGGAAAGCTATAACACTGCAGTCATGACACTTGACACCACATCCTTCTGTTAGAACCCTGGGATACTCCCCCAATAATGAGTTATGCAACCATTTCTTATCTTAGGCACCATGCCAAATATTAGCAGTTCAAAACATAAATAAGATGTGGTTCCTGTTCTCAAGGAGCTCATAGTCCAATGGGAGAGAGAGCTACAAATAAGCACATACAACAAAATAAGGTATTCTCAACAATGAGGATACCTGAGAAGGGCAAAGGAAGCAGAACAGGAGGAGGGAGTGACGGCAGACATCCCAGAGTGATAAGGATGACATTTGAGAGGCTGTATGCATGGTATGGAGGGTCTGGCATATTGAACAATTCTACCCGGGTTCAAAGTCCAGCTCTGCCCCTGATTATCTGTGTGACCCTGGGTAAGTTCTGAAGGTCTCCAGGCTCAGTTTCCTCATTTGCCAAAAGGAGATGCAGAAAGTATCTATCTCATGGGGTGTTTCTGAGAAGCAAACAAATGGAAGCAGACATAACAGAAACTGGTATGCAGTAAGTGCTTGATAAATGTTTATGATGATGATGTCATTTGGGACTTGAAGAGCTCGTTAAGCAGACAAGCATCAGAGAACAACTCAAAGAGTATTCTACTCGTGGAGTCTTCTCTGTGTGCTAATTCTCCGAAGCTGTCAGAGATTCAGTTTCTAATTCTGGCTGCCGCACTTATAAGAGGTGTGTTCTTAAGCAAAATCCCTACTTCTATGAACCTCAGTTTCTTTGTCTGTATAATGGAGATAAAACCACCCAACATTAATAGAAATAGTGATACTTTGCAAACTCTAAAGCCCTCA
This sequence comes from Equus quagga, assembly GCF_021613505.1. Classification (NCBI taxonomy): domain Eukaryota; kingdom Metazoa; phylum Chordata; class Mammalia; order Perissodactyla; family Equidae; genus Equus; species Equus quagga. The sequence goes on along the minus strand of NC_060267.1, from coordinate 152,413,074 downwards.
CAGATGTAAGGGAGTGGTGATTGCCCAAAGCTCAGGAAGCCACTTAGATGAAAAAAGAATAAGAGGGTGGGGACATTGCTCACTTTTCATACAGACAAATTACTTTGATTCTCTGAGCCTCCATTTTCTTATCTGAAAAATGAGATTAATAACATCCATTTTGTAGGTATCTTGGGAGAATTCAAAGAGGTTATTTATACAAAGAGGTGCCCCAGGGCTGACCCATAGCAGATACAGTAAATGTTTGTTTCCTTCTTCCTTTTCCTTCCTTTTCTTCCCAACTTTGAGAAATTACTTGAAACAAATTCAGGAAGAGCTCGTGCCTGAGGGCATTATGTCCTGTGTTCCCAGGCTGCCAATGGAGGCCACCCCTCACCTGGGTCATAGAGGACATAGGAGAAATGACAGGGACAGGCTTTGCAGACATACTTTGCTGCTGGCAATGTCTACTGACAGTTAACAGGAGATTGCACAATGGTGTCCCCAGGGTCAGTCTCAGATGGTTCTCCCACAGAGGGCTCCCATAACTGACAGCTGCATTTGATTCCAAATCCAAATCTGTAAGCGCAAGCAACTCACAAGAGAAAGAGAAATGAGATCAAATGGCTTTCAGTGCACATGGGAGAGGAAGCCAGAGCCCCTGCTGTTCCCAGCCACGTGGGCGTATAAAACACCCTCAGGCCCTGCATGTGTGTCGTGTACTCGGGGAAAGCATAGTGAAGCGAGGAAAACAATGTCCAGGATTGGGGCTAGTCAGGCCGAGGCTGCCCTCTGGCTTGATTTGTGGCTTCTCATTTCCCCAAGGGGCTGGATTAGGGCACAATGGGCATATTTCTGCTCTGAGAAATGGAAAAAATAGGATAGTAGTGAAAGGAGACCCAAGAGCCTCTGCCACTTATTCCGTTCTCTTGATCTACTTGGGGCCCTGAGCTTTCGCCATTATAGACCAAGAGCTTGTGGTTAGATGTTCTAAGATCCCCTCTAGCTCTTTTTTTTCTATGATGTTGTGATGCTAAATTTCTGTGTCCCTCACATTCGTGAGGAAATGGGATCTCTCAGATGGGCAAAAAATTCTGATTAATACTTCTTACCAGTAGAATGAATAGCTCACTTACAAGTTTCAGAGAATTAGATTGCACTTAAATCTATCCAAAGGACTGAGTCTAATCTGTGAGCTGAGGTTTGGAAGGGCTTGGGGTAGTAGACCTCCACTGCAAACATGGCAATTTGAGAGCTCTGAGTGGAGATAAAGACAGGCCTGGAAGGGGCCCCCAGCTCTGCTCTTTCCTGGCCGTGGGAACTCCAGCAAGTAGCTCAACCTCTCTGAGTCTGTACTCCTCAGCTGTAAAGTGGGAATAATAATAATGTGCATCCCAGAAGATTGTTGTAGGTTTAAATGAAAGGAAAATATATAAAGCATATAGCATATGGCAAATAGTAAGTGTTTAGTAACAATTAATTAGTGATTAATACCACTATTATTGCTGTGACCAGGTTATCCACCACCAGTGCATCAGTCCTGGTCTGGATATTTCCAGGGAGATAAAAGATTTCACCATCAAACTCAAAACTTCAGAGTCACCCTTGGTTTCTCGCTCTCCCTCACTCTTTTCCCTTGGCTATAACACCAAATCATTGTCTTGCGTATTTGATCTAAATATGTTTTTATTTGTATACTATCTCTTGTCTAGTCCAGGCCACCATCTTCTCTCTCTCCTAAATCGCTCTAAGAATGTCCTAACCTATTTTCCACCTCTGATCTTACCCTTCATGAAAAAGTTACAGCGATCTTTCTAAAATTCATGCAGTAATATGCATTGCCCATGCTAAGAATTTATTAATGGTCATCCATTGCACACATGGTAAAACCCAAGTTCCTTAACTTGGCTTTCAAAATGATATGTGCACCTGCCCAGCCTGACTTCGGCCCTCTAATCATTCTCAACTTCCTTTGACCCCAAGAAATCCCCAGCTTCTCTCTTGCTTAGACTGTTCCCTCTCCCTGATGCCATGCCTTCCGCTTTTTTATGTTTTTTGACTAGGGATTGTTGTTAGTGCCATCGAATCAATTCCAGCTCCTAATGAGGACACTGCATACAGCAGAGCGGAACCCTGCCTCGTCTTTTTGTGCCATTCCCTCACCTTCTGGCACTGTATCAGACAGTGCTCTGCTGTTATTCATAGAGTTTTCATGGCTAATCTTTTTAAAAATGGGTGACCAGGTCCTTCTTCCTAGTCTCTCTCAGTCTGGAAGCTCTTCTGAAACCTGTCCACTATGGGTGACCCTGCTGGTATTTGAAATACTGGTATCATGGCTTTCAGCATCACAGCAACATGCAGCCACCACAGTGTGACAATGACAGATGGATGGTGTGGTTCCTTGACTGGAAAACAAACCCCGGCTGTGGAAGTGAAAGCACAGAATTGTAATCGCTAGACCACCAGGGATGGCTTTGACTAGGTACCTCCAGCTTATCTGTTTGGACTTGGCTTCACAGTCAAGTTTCTGGGAAGGCTTTCCTGCCCTCCCCACAACCTCCAGTCTGGAAGAGCTGCCACTCCTGTGCATTCCCAAAGCATACGGAGTCACCAATTATGGCACACACCCCTTTGGATTGTGCTTGCCTGAGGACTTCTTTGTCTCCTGTACTGGACTACCAGCTACAGAGCTCAGGTCTATCTTGTCCAGCTCTGAGTCCTCAGGGTCTAGGACAATGTCTGATGCTAAGTAAATACTTTGAGGTTGAATAAAGATACCAAATGTCCCCAGTTGTCTCCAAAGATTTGGGTGTCCTTCTCTCTTACAGAGTCTTAGGGTCCCCAGTGTTGTGTGGTTGCCGTAGTCAAGAGTTCCTCTCCATGCCCAAGTAGAAAAGAAGAGAGGATAACTGTGCCAAGGCAGGAGGCCCCACACACTTGGAACGGCTGCCTCCGACAATGCTGCCTCCTTCTCATCTCCTCAGAGACTGGAAAATATGACAGGATTCAAGGCCTAGACTTGGGCAACATTGAGCTCTGGCTCCGTGACCTATTATTTCATAAAATACAACAATTTTGTGACAAGGATGTTATCATTATTTCTACTTTACAGAGGAGACTGAGGAACAGATCATTTGATTTTTCTCTGTAGAGGTCAGGTCACGAGTATTAAAGAGACTCTTCACTCCCCTCCATACCTGCAGAGCTAACAGGAAGGCCACTAATGCAAATTCTAAGATAAGCCACTGTCTGCAGGGCTTGCTGATCATCTTATTTCTCAGCCATCTAGCTCTTTCCAGAAAAAGCTACACTAGCATGGACTACTGGTAGATAATATCAACCCCCATTGATCCTTCCTCCTCTGGATTCATGGTTTGGGACCTTTAAACCTCTAGAATGCCAGGATATCTAGCTGTCTGTCTTTCAGTTATGATTCATGTTAAAACTGACAGATGTTTAGTCAACGTTTCCCTACAAATGACCCAGAATTCTCCTCATTCTTCCACAGGCAGATCCTACTTCAATAGTGACTCTCCTCGTGTGTCCTTTGGAAACTGGTACTTGTACCACATGTCACACCAAAACCTTCTCTGCTTGTGAGCATTGAATACGTATTTGCCAATAGTCTTGGGAAGTCAACAGTAAAGGGACACCTGTTCTTAGGCGAAATGGTGCCCAAGAACTCTACTTTCATATCACTCCACTCTGTAAACTGCTGAGGTTTTTATTCTGTGACTATGAACTGTACCACACCCCTCTGATTCTGAGAAGGTGAATTAGAATATGAGACTGCATTTGTCAATTATAGAATCATCTAAAACAGATTCTGGTTCATTTGCTTTTTCTCTACATAATCTCTGCCATAATCACCTTAGTTTATACCTAGTTTTAGTGTGTAAGAGCTTTAAAAAAAAAAGTGTGGGGGCTAGCTCAGTGGCATAGTGGTTAAGTCTGTGTGCTCTTCTTCAGTGGCCCGGGGTTCACAGGTTTGGATCCTGGACACAGTCTTATGCACCGTTCATTAAGCCATCCTGTGGTGGCATCTCACACACAAAATAGCGGAAGATTGGTACAGGTGTTAGCTCAGGGACAATCTTCCTCACCAAAAAAATAAGTTTGTTTGAGGATTTACTATGGTCCCAGGACTATTCTCAGCACTTTCCATGGACTTATCTCATTTAATCTTCACAACAACTCCATGAGGTGGGAAATTCTTAATATGCCCATTTTACAGATCAGAAAGCTGAGGCATAGAAAGTTAAATAACTTGCCCAAAGTCAATAAAACAGTAAGAAGTGGAGCTGAGATTTGATGAAGGGGCTACCTGATTCTGGCACACAAACTCTTAAATTCTCGATGCTCTTACCTTTACAAAGCATCAACTGTGAGGGAATTCTATTATCTTTCTCTTCAAAAGCAAGCACACTCTCTGGCCCTAATTGCTTGTTTCAGATATACACTTTCTAGGAGCTAAATAAATTCAGTTCCAATCCAGTTTGGTCATGCAATATGACTTGGCATCTGAGCTAAGCAGAGTATGGCAAGTTATGTTTCTTTGAATACCTACTGTATTAGTACATTAGGGCTGCCATAAAGTACCACAGACTGGGTGACTTAAGAAACAAATATTTATTTTTTCACAGTTCTAGAGGCTGGAAGTCTGAGATCAAGATGTTTGCGGGTTTGGTTTCTTTTGAGGGCTCTCTCCTTGGCTTGCCGATGGCCACCTTCTCACTGTGTCCTCACTTGAACTTTCTTCTTTGCACACACAACTCTGAGGTCTCTTTGTGTGTGCTCACTTCCTCTTCTTATAAGGAGACCAGTCAGGTTGGATAGGGCTCACCCTAATGGCCTCATTTTAACAAACTCCTCTTTAAAGGCTCTATCTTCAAATACAGTCACATTTTGAGATACTGGGGATTAATGCTTCAATATGTGAATTTTAGGGGGACAAAATGCAGCCCACAACACCTACTAAGTACTCAGCAGTGTGATGGCATTGTGAAAGGTAACTCAAAAGGTGAATGAATCAGGGCTTAGTTCCTCTTTGCGATGGACCTACAGGCTCCTACATAACCAAGTTACAGAGTATAAGGTGAGATTTGGCATATAAGAAATACAAAATAAAATGCTGGGAGAATTGAGGAAAATGAGAGATGACTTCCAGTTCAGAGAGTGGGTCAAAACATGCTTCATGGTAAATCTAGCATTTGAGAAACTTCCCACCCGGGATTTGATCTGGGGTTAAGAGGTAAAGGTCGATGTTTTTTGTCTATGATAGGCTAAATACAAAGAAACAACAGGATAGCACAGTATTTACTCATATTTTTCTTTCGTGATTTTTTTCCCCACCCCTTTTTGAGTTGAAGCCAGAGTCATTGGAGCTCAAATTTTTTAAAAGAATATGGTAACAGGAAGATACCCAGCTTTAGTATATAAAAGCTTTTAAAAAAAGTTTGGAGGTTGGCCTAGTGGCGCAGTGGTTAAGTTCATGCACTCCACTTCAGCAGCCCAGGGTTTGCAGGTTCGGATCCAGGACACAGACCTATGTACTGCTCATTAAGCCATGCTGTGGAGGCATCCCATATACAAAATAGAGGAAGATTGGCACAGATGTTAGCTCAGGGACGATCTTCCTCAAGCAAAAAGAAGAAGATTGGCAAGTCTTGGGTGACAGCTGTAGATGGCTCTTACTTAAACCCTTTGACCTTTTTACCCCTCTACAAGCCTTGCTAGCTATGTCACCAGTCAAGTAACTGACAGAGGAAAAGTAAGTCTTATCTGGAACCAACGAGGAGCTTGAGCCATCAGTGAATGCAACAGGTCAATAATTTCGTCTTTCAGTCACATTTTACATTGTGCTTTTCAAAGCAGTTTGCCGTATTTGATCCTCCTAGCAACAACACTGTGAGAGGCATGTTTTACAAGAATGTGATGATTATTTTTTCTTCACTAGCCCTATTAGATCCACTCTCCAGCCTTCTCTGTCCTGTCCAGTGCCTTTGAGAGGCTGAATCCTAAGGACTGCACCATTCTTTGCATTTTTTTGTAACTCATACTAAAGCAAGGGTTCATTACCTTCAAACGGAGGATGGCATATTGAAGACACCCCTCTCCTTTTTGGGGGTTGTTTTAGGGGTAGAATTCGGATCTATGTGCTGACTCATATATTTATTATTTACATTCCTAATTTGTTAGCAAATCTTCTAATCCCATTAAATGATACCAGTCTTTTGCTATGACAAATAACGGAAGAATGAATAACGCACATACTGTTAATTATTGTACACATGTCATTTCTCACATATAGAAGCATTCAAAGTTTCTGGAAGTAGAATCATAGGTTCCAACTGTATGCTGTTTGTAGTGCCAAAAAAACGGCAAATTTTTCTCCATTAAGGATGTAACCATTCACACTCATACACTGCAATGCATGATCCCATACCCTTCCGAAAGGTGGGTATAATCAACTACCACGTTAGTGGGAAAGGTGAAAAACAGTACCTCATAGTTTTAATTCAGATTTCTCTTATTACAAATAAAAACAAGCATTGGCCCATAATTTAAGTGACACTGTATTTCATTTTTTCTAAACTGTTCGTTTTATTCTATTGAGTTGTTTTTCATTCATTCATAGAAATTTGGTGATATGATTTGCAAATACACACACACAGAAACATACATATTAGTTTTTTACTTGTACTTTGACTTGTTATGTGTTTTGTGACATGTAACTTTTTTACGTGTAGCTTAAAAGAATTCCATTTTTGTGCACAGTCTTAGGAGGCGGTATATTATTGTGGTTAAACATTTTCTTTGCTCCCATTTCCTTCTGTCAATCTCCTTCTTCACTCCTCCCACAAGCAATTATTGAAGAACAGCTATAAGGCAAGCTTTCTGAGTTCACGTGTAGTCTTTTCTTTGCTACATTAGACTACACAATAAATCCTGTTGGAAATTTGGTGGAAATGTGAAAGGGCACAGCGGCATGGAAGACGCAAGCCAAAATTTACAAGAGCGGTGTCAGATAGTTTTGATAGAAATTCTTTGAAAAACAACAGAGTGAAAATCACTTAGAAGCAAAAGTCACAGGTGGTCTTAAAAGGATCCATGTAGTGAACATCTTCAACATTTTTTAATCTTTCCTTGTACAAAAACAACTCTCTCTCTCATTCTCTTACTGTGACAATGTGCATTTAAATAATTATATGCTTGAGTCTCGTCATTTTAAAAGCAGTATCCCATATATTTTAAAAAATCTGAGAAACCAGGTAAATTCGGAAGGCCACCATAAATATGTCACTCTAGATTGTTTGATGGTTACTTTTATTTATTTCAAGCTGTAGATACTCTTCTGGTTAAAGCCAGGTCCATACATATATCATAGCATCAGTCTATGAAAAAAGCAAGACTGAGAATAATACATATTTGGTGACGACAGAGGTCAAAAACTGAGGCCCCGGCCTGGCCCCGTGGCCGAGTGGTTGAGTTTGCACGCTCTGCTGCAGGCGGCCCACTGTTTCATCGTTTTGAGTCCTGGGCACGGACATGGCGCTGCTCATGGGGCCGCGCTGGGGTGGTGTCCCACATGCCACAGCTGGAAGGACCCACAACTACGAATGAACAACTGTGTACCGGGGAGCTTTGGGGAGAAAAAGGAAAAAAATAAAATCTTTGAAAAAAAAAAAACTGAGGCCCCTTCTTGGAGAATATGTTGTTATCACCAGGAAACTTTTTTATGAAGGAGAAGTCCTACTTTTTTTAATTGTGTAGAGCAGAAGTTGGCAAAAGTTTTCTGTAAAGGGCCAGAGAATAAATATTTTCAGATTTGCAGACCATATAGTCTCTGTCCCAGTTACTCAACTCTGCCATTGTAGCACGAAGGAAGCTATAGAAGAAATGTAAATAAATGGACATGGCTGTGTTCCAATGAAACATTATTTCCAAAAATAGACTGCAGGCTAGATTCGGTGCATGGGCCATGGTTTGTTGACCACTGGTATAGATGGTACATACTTATTTAAATGATGTTTGCTTGCAGTGTACTCCTCTGCTAGATGTTGTCTGTCTGCCTCTCCAGATTCTCTGGCCATCCTTCTTCACCTTGCTTTCTGTAGGGGAAATTGACTTCTGTGGATACATCCTTGGACAACCTTATCCCCTTATCCTCCAGCTTTTGTTTGATTTTGGCCAACCAAGATGCATTGTTAGAAAACTAGAAGGCAGGAGGACAATGAGAACAAGGTATGTATTCTCCTGGCTTTCTCCATGCTGGGTTAAGCAGGGTTGGCTACCAAAATGTTACAGCTCCAGTTCTGGTAACTTCTTACGACTACAGCTAGGCTCTCAGGGTTCTGCTTCCTGTTCCCACCCCTTGTCCCTTCATGTTGTCAGGTGCTAAGGGCTTCCTGCTGTTGTTGGCCCCTGAATATTCCCTGTTGGTTTCCCTTAAATCAAAATGATTCCTATTCCCCTGTCAGTAAATAATCCCTTTGGTAAGTTGCCCTGAATTATTCCTATTGAATGTGCCATCTGTTTCCTGTCAGGAACTTTGATTTAGCATATTTTTCTTCAAATAACATTAAAAGTTTATAATATCAAAATGCTATTGTATGCATTGCACAGGTTAGTGAACGTAAAACAAACAAACAAACAAAACACTGCTTTATTTCATCTGACACCAAAACAAGGTACCTAACCATGGTCACCTGGTCACCAGGTTCCTCCTCCTTCATTTGCATGTCAACACCCTCCGAAGGCTGCACGTCATCAACAGCAGGATCTAAAAACCCTTAGTTGCCCAAAACCCTGACAAGATTATCTTGTCCCCTGCATACCCCAGCCTACTGTATGTAACTCAAAAATAAAAGCAATGTTAAACATTACACAAGTGCAAGAAAATCCAATGTTTTGGGGTTTTTTCCTAAAATAACTACTTTTATACTTAAAAAATTTACAAACCATTTCAAAATAAAATTATTACCCTTCTCCTGATTTGTTGGCGTCTTAAGCATATGCTTCATCTGCCCATTGGGAAATCTAGGATTGCCCTGTAGCAGAAAGGCCAAACTCTTCACCATGGCATTAAGAACTTGAAATGATCTGGTTTCTGCCTACCTTTCCATCATCATCTCCTGCCATTCCACCCTCCATGCTTTGTGCTTCAGGCACCTACGGTCACACAGATTCTGCAGTGGGAACTAAAGTCTTTGTGAATGGGAAGCCCTGGCGTTATGCAATGTGGTGCCCCTGCTTCAGCCATACTTAACTGTATTTTATCCATTCCTAGCACTAGCCCCTACACGCACATACACACACACACACACATACAATGCAACTTCAAATCTGTGATTTTGTTCATGCTTTTACATTATGTGGCATGCTCCCAACACCTAGGCCCTGTTCACCGAGTTAATTCCTGAGTTTGAACCTCAACTGGGACATCCTCTCCTCCAGGTAGCTTCTCCTGAGTGCTTCACTCCTTTCCTCATCACCCCTACAGGCCTCTGGCAGCATCTTCCATACTGGTCTGTGATCGTCTTTTGCTTTTCCTCTCTACCACTAGACTGTGAGTGTCTTAATGGCAAAGATTATTTCCTTTTTATCTTCTGCCTCTTTGGCTCAGTTATTTCAAGTTCTTTGCAACGTAGCATCCTGAAAGTTATAATACAAGTAGCTAAAATCCTTCCTCAAAAATGTATGAAACTGTGAGAAAGCCCTTAGTCTTGTTTCATTCTCCATTCTCAGCACGGGTCTCTCACTCCCAATCCCCAGCCACTCAAACACCAGATTTTCCCAAGGCTTTCTCTAACAGGAACTATCTTCTTGGATTTTACCATGCTTCATTTGAGCAACTGCATCAAGACTTTCCTATGTTCATTAAAATTCCTTCTCTCTTTGTAGCAAACTCTTCAATTCAGCTCTCTGGCACTTTATTTGATGAATCTAGCATTTCCAAGAGGGTGTGGTAAATTACTTAAGGTGGTATTTTAATGGTTGTAATTAATTTTGTTTTCTTAATCTACATAACTAGCACACCAAATCAATAATTTCATAGTTATTACTGCTTAGAAGGAGGCTAAAATTAGGAGGAAAATGAGTTAGTTTGATGAAAAAAATATTGACTAAGAATACAGATAACATATGAATGTGGCAAAAATCAAGAAGAGGAATCCTCAATTATGACAGTCAGTTTTAAGTGCCAGCTGGGTTTGGCTATTGTAGCCAGTTGTTCAATCAAACACTAATCCAGGTATTGCTGTGAAGGTATTTTGTAGATATGATTAACGTCTACAATCAATTGACTTTAAGTAAAGGAGATTATCCTCTATAATCTAGTTGAGGCTGATTCAATCAATTGAAAGATTTTAAGGGCAAACTGAGGTTTCCCTGGCAGGGAAGAAATTCTGCGTGCAGACTACAGTGGCAACTTCTACCCAAGAGCTCCCGCTTGCCCTTCCTGAAGTGATGGCCTGCCCTATGGAATTCAAATATGTGTAGCCAGCCCTCACAATTGCCAACTGCATGAGCCAAAAGATAGATGAGAGAGAGAGAGAGAGAGAGAGAGAGATGATAGATAGATATCCTATTGGTTCTGTTTCTCTGGCGGATCATTGACTGATACATCAAATGACAGAGGTTTTGCTTGAGTTTTTCACTGCCTAGGATAACTGCATATTAACTCTGACCTTCTGGAAACTGCTTAAAATCAGCACTTGCCCTTATTGTTTAGTATTGTTGTTGTAAACAAAATTTGAGATATTCGTATTCACACCTTGATAAGATGGCTTTGCTCCTTTTCCTGCTTCCACTTCCTCTATTTGCATTGGCTTGTGGACTTGCTGTCTCTGCCAAAAGTATCAACTGGAATAGGAAGATTAATATATTTCAGCTGACATATATAACCTGACTCAGTAAAACAGTACTGGTACTTACTACTCATATGTGCTGTCAAAATAGAGGTGTTGGTTAGAATCCTGGGATCCTAGAGTAGTTAGGCTCCATGAAGCCCTGGCATCTGAATCTTCTGGAGTTTTTTTATTAAAAATGGGATTTCCTAGACCCCCATCTCAGTTCTACTAAATCAGAATGTCCCACAGACGGCCACAGGAACTTAATTTTTACAAGCTCACAGCACGATACTTATATGCACTAATGTTTGAAAACCAGTGCCTGAGGAGTTTCCTAGAAGGCCTGCAGAATGGTTGTAGCTTTATATTTTTTTAATTTTTGGATTTCGTAGCAGATTGTATTTGAGAAATCTCTGTTATACCTATAAGAACCACAAAGTTTAGCACCCACTGAACCAGTCCGTGGTAGGTTGAATTATTGACCCCAGTTCTCTCCCTGTACCACACCTATGCCATGACCTCTTCACGGATGGAGTATGTCTCCACATTCCTTGACTTTGGGATTCGTCATGTGACTTGCTTTAGTCAATGGTGGGTGGGGTAGAATCGACCTACAGACCCTCAATGTAAAGCATTATTGTGATGAGAGCTACATGGTATATAGTCTAATTCCTTAAGTTTATAGATGAGGAAGCTGAAGATCTAAGAAGCAAAGTGACTATCCTAAGGAGTCTTAATCCAAAGCAATAACTCAAAACGGTAGGACTTTCACAGTAGGTCAGAAGACGGACACACTGAGAAAGATGTTTTCAACATTCTTCCTCCTAATCACACAAAGTAGAGCAACATCCTCAGTCGATGTACCTTTGGAGTAACAACATTAGTCCCTTTCAGAAAACTTCACCATATCATGCTCAGCCAAGGAAACAATTAAATTTCAAGGGGACCACCTTATGCTCTACATGGTGAAGACTTAGCGTCCTTCCACCTCTTCTGCTAACTTCAGCTCAGTTACTCTCAGTCATGCATGGCCTGTTGGAATGAAAACAAATGCCGCTAAATGCTATTGCCCGAGCATGGCAATTTTTTTAATGCCAACCACTAAAATGAATGCATCCAAATGCCTTTATTTAATGCCCCAAGAAAACATCTTGCCTATTGGGTAATTACCCATGGTAGTTAATTTGACAGAGGAAGATGAGAATGGAATTGTTTGTTATATTAGAATCCAGTTAGGGCTCAGACTTGGAATTGCTCTCTAAGACTCAAGAGTGTCCACCCTGGGTAATTGGCAATATGCTATAGAAGATGCTACAAAAAGAATCCACATACTCATGATAACCTAAAAGACATTTTTTTAATGCCTGCACATGTCACAGAGCCTAATGCTTTGGATTACCACAATATTTCTTGGAAACTCTGTTTTGCCAAATATCTTGAATTCAGGCCCAAGCATTCTCTCAATTTACAGCCACATGGTGGGCTCGTGCTGAAGGGAGATTAACATTGCAGTGTCCTTGTGCAAGGCTCAGACTGCACAATGCTTAAAAAAAAAGAAAAGATAAACATGAATCTAGGCACATTCCGTGCCTCATCTCTATGGCCCAGTTCCTGTTATCCATCAAGTCAGTTTTAAAATAGTCCACGTTTTTTAGTCCCGCAAAGTCAACAGTACTGGAAAATTGGCAGGTACACTTGTTTAAACAAAGCTCCCAAGTTTTCTGCTGGCAGGTGTTTCCAGAGTTCTTGGAGCACAATTCTTTGGATAGGATATTTGCCAATATACATAGCAACAGGAAAAAGAAGTGTTTTCCTTTGCCACAGTGGAGACACCGAAATGCCTTTAGATGCAAAGCTGTATACTCAGTTCAGGGGCTTATTTTGGCTTTATGTCAAGGAATAAACAATAATAAAATCCCACATGTCTCTGTCCAGAACCCTGATGGGCTTCAGAGTGGAATAGAGCCACTTATCAAATTGGCGGCATGTGCTCCCCAGCCATCTCTGTACAGTTTGACTCAATGAGTTCGGTTCTCCTTCCCTTGTCAATTCCCCCAGACTCCTGAATGTCCCATTCTCAAGCTTTCCAGCTAATTCTGCTTGAAATTGAGGCCGGGGATTTTGGGTTTGCAATTTAATATGATGAAGCAGAGCAGATGAGACTTTATTTTCCCCCCATTATCCCCTAGGCATAGCTTTTAGTTACTCTTAAATTCAGCTTTCCAAAATTGAGAACTGGGACTGCTTTAAAAGCACATGACTAGTTTTATAATCTGTTCCTTGGCAGTGGGACTAATTCATATTTGCTGCCCTTAGATTCATTCCCTCAGCCGTTGAATTAAACTCGACGTTGGTGCTGGAACTCCACAAGAGAGAAGCAGGCCCTTGTCTCTCACCCTGAACTGAATGAAAATAAGTAGAAGAATTTTTTTAAACAAGACCAAAAATTGGCCGCGGGGGGAGTGGGATATATGCATGGAAGGGAAAGATTTGGGGGACAAAGTTTTAAAACTCAAAAGAAGTCAAAATGTTTCTGGTTTAGAAGGTACCTAATGGTCATTAAATTGTGACCCAGTGAAAATTGAGTTTCAAATTCTGCCTGCAAAAGTTTAGAATCTTAGGCATTACTCAAAGCTGTTTTAACTCATTTCTTCTTTAGCTCCTTGCTAGTGGTGAATGTGTGTAGGATCCAGCTCTTTCTTTCTTGTATGAATTGGCCTTATCTTGGGGTTCATTTTGTGACTCCTTTTGTGTTACCTCTTTGCTCCATCTCCCTCATGTTATCTTGTCATTTAGTATCTTTGAAAGCTTCTTTACAAATTTCAAAATGAAGATACCCTTTATGGATGTTGTGGGTTCAGACTGGGCTCTTTCAGTAAAGAGTCATGGATATAGCTGAGGATCTCATCTCATAAAGTCAATTACTTTCAAAAAAAAAAAAAAGAACTGGTCTTTCGATTGTCAGAGGGGAAACCAATTCTTTCCTTCATCTTAACCGTGCCTATGAAAAGAAACCACATTGGTGAGACCCGGAGTTTTTCACCTCAGGAAGATATTTGAAGGAATAACAGTAGGTAAAAATATAGACTTTACTCAGATAGACCTGAGTTCAAATTCCCACTTTTCTACCTCCTGTGTAGGGTGTTTAAAAATGAGGCTCTTGATTCAATAAGGGTTGAATCCTGGCGCTGTCTCTTCCTGGCTGTGAGACTTAGATCAACTTATTAACCTCTCTGGGCTTTGCTTCCTCAACGGTGAAATGGGCAACATGAGTAGACACAGTCAGAAGGATTAAATAAGGTGATATATGTCAAGTGCAGAGCCTGTAAAAGCCACCTGAGATGAGAACAGCCACAAACTTTGAGAAAAGTGTATTTGGCTGCAACTTTGACATCACCATATTTTTGTTTTAACTTTTATTGTATTTTATCTCATGCGTAATAAATATTTGTTGTAGGAAAATTGGAAAGCATAGATAACTGAAAAAAAAGAGAAAGAGAGAGATTGTTTAATCACTTAGAGAACCATCTGATTGAAAAAATGACTAAATGGTTAAATTCTTTCAGACTTAATCAGGAAACATCAGGTAACATTACAATGCTCCTCACAGGCTTCATTTCCACCTTGAGGAGTCATCTGCCTGCTCTCTCTCACGAAAGTGAGTTAAGAAGGCTATGGGAAAATTGATTTCCAGGAGATAAATCAGGAGAAAGGATCCTGAGAAGATTTCAGAGGAGATAAACTTTTTGTTTGTTTGTTTTCACAAAGGAAGAAATGTTGCAAATTCCAGGCAGGGTATTGTTTCCTGCCAGATCATTTTTGGAAGAGGCAACAAGGCTAAGCCAGACTTTCTCCTGGAAAGATAACAGGCCCTGGAGGATCCCTGCTGGGTGAGTTTCAGTAAACATGATAAATCAATACTGTTTTTACTGTTAACTCCCAATGACTGAATCGGAAAGGGCTGATGAAGTAATAACTCTTCTTATAAGTTGCCTCCTTTTTTCCCTTGAGTAGCGGAAAATTTTTGGCTAGCTCTGTGGTCTTCACTATCAAAATATTTGAGCAACTGTTTTTCAATAGCTCTCCTAAAACCTATGTGTTAATAATGTTTGTCTGTAATATTTAACATAATGCTTCCTTATATTTGGAATATTAACAGCATCACTGCAATTTTTTTTGGATGCTCTGTTTGTGCTTGAGTCCTCCAAACCCCATTTTAAAATTAGTAAAACTGAACCTTAGGGAGATTAAGTCAATTGCTCAGGGTCACAGAGTTAATGAGTAGTGGAAATGGAGTTTAAACATGGATCTACCACAGTCCAAAAGCCATGTTCTATTTAGTACAACATGTTATGCCTTATTGTGTGTGTACACACACAAACCCATACACACTCCATATCACTCACTGCAACACAATCAAAGCAGCTTCTGATAAAGGAAGATGTGTATAATCATGGAAACATTTGAGTGCACAAATATGCTTTGCATGGGATTCTTTTGGAATGGAACACTATGGCTCTAGACCTATAATTACATTGGGAGCTTCCCTAGTATCCATCTGGCACAGTTAATAATTTTAATAAGTTAATAAAATACATTGATAGTCAAGAATCTTTGCATATATGAATATTTTATTTGCATAGCCCAGAAAAAAACACCTATGAGTTCTTAACAGGCTTTGAGATGATTTCTGTAGGACCTGTAGTCTTAACACGTTGGAGGAGATGACCACAATGAGAACCTCCAACATCGGAGTGTGGGCACAGGGCCTGGCTGGAGAGGGAGGGAGAATAAGGTTGAAGTGAAAAGATGACACAAAATTGTTTTCAATGACTAAAAGTTAAACTTTATAGAGTCTTCATTCCCTTAAAAATGTAAGGAATGTCAAAAGGGAACTTCTAGAACCACATGAAATTTATTTCGTCTTGCCCTGTGTCCTCTCTGCATTGAACTTCTATGAGATTGGGATTGGAGAAAAAGCTGTATTAATCAGCGGAGATGAAGGCAGAGGGGGCCCTAATGTTTATCCAGCTCCCACTAAGCGCCAAGCGCTCGTCTAGGTGTTTTATATATCAAATCCCTTCCCAGCAACCCTGAAAGTAGATATTATTATCCTCATCTTCCAGTTAAGAAGCTGAGGCTCAGATAAATTGAATAGCTTGACTAATCTATGCCATCTATTAAGTAACAGAGTTAGAATACCAGGCCAATGCCAAAGCCTTTCTACTGCATTAGGAAAAGAAGAAATAGGTTCTGAACTTAACTTCCCCAATGTCATAGCCTTGGTGAGATTTAGTTTTAACTCTGTCCACTTTACTAATATCTGAGGTGTGACTATGTATAACATTCTCTTTTTTTGAGGAAGATTGGCCCTGAGATAACATCTGTTGCCAATCTTCCTCTTTTTGCTTGAGGAAGACTGTCACTGAGCTAACATCTGTGTATCACATTCTTCGGGTAAGAATAGTCATTTATCATTTCGAATTCCAGACAAACTCTCAAAACATATTCCAGCACACACCTTAGGAGTAAAAGAAGGTTCACACAATAATAGTAAAACTGCCTTTCTCTGAATTCGTGAGACAGAGCCTTCCTTACATTTCTCCATAGAGTTTTGCAAATGTCTAGGGTGTTTGTGATACCCACACTGTGAATTGTCTGATGACACTAGGTGTCTGCCATTGTCCTTCTCTTTTGCTCTAGCTCATTGTGATGGTGTCTTTGGGTCTTTATAATATCAAAAGAGGCTGCCTGTCTCCAGTGCCCACCACATGGGCCTTCATTGCTGCTGATGCTCCAAGCAATCATCTTCCAATGCCACCTGTGCCATTCTCTGTTTCTGCCCAAGTTGCCAATACTCATGCTGCTGACATATTGAGACCCCAAAGGCCAGTGAAGCAATTGGTACGAAAAAGTGGAAAACAAACTTTGTTTACTTGTTCATATTGCATGCCCATGGGGTCTGGGCTAGAGGACGATCAGAGTGACAGGCTCAGGTATACTTAGGACCCAGCGCTCCTCAACACAACCCACCACTCTCGAACCAAGTTGTCTGCGACTGCTTTGTCTTTCTTTAGGATGTGGTCTTTCTTAGGAGGGACCTCATTCCTTTTCATAAAGACTAGCCCTAGATATTTGAGACCCTAAAGATGATCTCAGTTTGGGGCCCACCTGGGATCCCTACAGTATACATCTGTATGCGGAAAAAGTGGTCCAGGGAATTTATGGGTTTGTTCAATCTTCTCAAGCTTCTCAGTAGCACAGATGCAACCAGAGTTTTGGTATCCTGACTCCTAATTCAGAAAAGTTTTCTTTTGTTCATTAATGTATACATTCAATAAATATGTACTGAGGGCTGTTTTATGCCAGCCACACAATGTATACGACATGTGCTGGACCGTTAGAGCTCACACTGTAATGGGGTAATAAGTCCCTTCCTAATGGTGTGATCAGTCCTCTGTAGGGTGAACCTCAAGGTCCACCATGAGTTTATAGGAGGGTTTCCAAAACTAGTAGGGTGGGACTCGGGAGGGCAGGCATTTTTGACCAAATGCATCAGAAGACGGGTAAACTCTGAGCTTTCTTGCCAATAAGTTTATATTTTTTCTTTAGAAGTTAAATCCATTTTCTGTTTCTTGATAATAACATAGAACTTTAAAAACTACAACTTCATAACATACAAGTTCTCTTGTGAATTTACTAGAATGAGGGAAAGAGGACGAGAGTTTAATTTATGAGAAGGGTGGAATTGGAAGCAAGATTGAGATTTCAAATAAGTTAGGCAAAACTAACGTAAAATAACCCTCAGGAGTGGATCCAGTTTTTCTGAGGCCTGAAATATATATAACATGGGGTATACTTTTTAAGAAAAGTAAGGCCAAAAAATCTTACTTTTGTAATTTTTTCAAAGATATATGACTATATGAACACATTGAAATTTGAGAAGGGGTCTTGTGAAAATGAAGTGTTCTGAAATTTAAGCTTCATGATAAACCCTTTTTGAATGATACTGTTTCAGACAGAGTACCAACAACAATAATAAAATCACTCAAACCATGGGCTGAAAGCACTCGAACTCCGTATTTTCTTAATGTCAAAACTTACCCTAGTTTAGTGGTCTGGGGGAGTTTGGAGAAGGGAAAGAGA
This sequence comes from Equus quagga, assembly GCF_021613505.1. Lineage (NCBI taxonomy): Eukaryota > Metazoa > Chordata > Mammalia > Perissodactyla > Equidae > Equus > Equus quagga. The sequence continues at coordinate 152,395,099 of NC_060267.1, read as the reverse complement.
GAGGGGAAAGCAGTAAAGATTTGTTTTTCTGATGTGCATGTGTGTGTGTGTTTACTTATAACTGTAATCCAACAGAAGAATTTTTCATGGTCAGTTTTAATAAACTGTGCTGTAGGAAGGTTTCAACACCTTCTTAGCAAACAATGGCCAAATAAACCTGAAGTGAACAGCCAAAGAGGACGTGGTCTTTCAGCACTTCTGTCTAAAAACACTGCAGAGGAACTTCCTGGATTAAGGTACATGAACAAATAAATCTGCCAGTGGAGACGCAAGTTCTCTGTGTTTCTCACAAGTGTTTCATTTGGAACACAGCTCTTCAAGTGTGGACTGGGGAGTGGAGCGGGAGAGAGGAGGGGGCAGCGGGGGGGAGGATGGGATCAGGAAAGCAGTGAATTGTTAAACTGGCTCTGCAGAAAAAAAAGAAAAAGCCCTGATGTATATGCCAATTTCTGTGGTATAAATACTCTTACTGTGGCTGATTTTGATCAACTGATCCGACATCGCTAATGTGGAGTTGGGAAGACATGTGCACAATCAGTTCTTGCTAGTCGGTGAGATCCACTCCAGAAGAGTGATCCCTGGATGCAGACTTTCTTAGGCCTGGTGGATGCTTCCTTGTGGAGCTTCCAGAACAGACCTTTTGTTTAAAACGCATCTCCGTTGTGAAAAGCAGGTGTTTTTCTCTGCCATTAGCACCTGCAATAACATGCAGAGCATGGATTTCAGGTCCCACATGCTCTTGAGTTAATTTTCCTGGGTTAAAGGAGATTCAGCCCCTCGTGAGTGGGGCTGGCCAGGGTTCTGTGAATTCCAGATGGGATCCTGGCATCTTCCTCATCAAGTTCTGCTCTTAGCAGCTGCAGCCTTCAGAAGTAGAGGCTTCGGAGGGAGAGGTTCAAGCATAGGGAAAAGCACAGAAATGACAATAACTGTGCCACATTTACCAAGGCTGCTTAAAACATAGTTTAATTTTGGTAGAATATGGTTAAAGAAATGTTTCCAACACAAAATTTTGGTTGATTCATGGGTAGACATTATTATATGTAACTTGCAACATAAATGTTTTTAATAAATTGATGTGCACCTTCAGTCTCTTCCTCCCTCCCTCCCTTCCTTCCTTCCTTCCTTCCTTCCTTCCCTCTCTCCCTCCTTCCTTCCTTCCCTCTCTCCCTCCTTCCTTCCTT